>NC_133947.1:7500-319110 GCF_031877795.1 Strix aluco | reverse complement strand
TGCAAAGAGATGACAGCCAGGGCAAAGGAAAGGCTTTTGCTTGCCCAGAGCCAGACACAGCACCATGTCCTCATGCTCTACACGTAGCACGGCAGGAGGACTATAAATTGGATAAAAGTCCATCAAATGTCTGCAATTAAGTTATTGATTTTCAACGCTGCCTCATTAAACTGGGTGCTTCACTCCAACTGTCCCTGTGATGGCTTTAATTTGACATCATGTTCAATTTGACAAAAGCAGGACTCAGGACATGAGAATGGGGCCAGCAGCAAAGGGGCTGAGATCAACAGAGACAACAGAAGTGAGGAAGGAGGGGAAGCCTAATCCTGCCTACAGACACTCTGAGAACAGAGGTGGTGTGACTGAAGACCTAGGAGGACAGGCTACCTAGCTCCACCTCTAGCACCAGACTTGGAGCATCCCTGCCCCAGAGGTCACACACTGGCACCGGTCACCTCTCTGGTGGGATGAGGTGTAGGATGGGGAGAAGAGACCCAAGCTACTCATAGGAAAGGTCAAACCAACTGGGAAACTCCCTGCTGCAAGATACTGCCAGGGCCGAGAGCTGAAAGGCTGACAGAGAAGCTGGTAATTCGTAATGGACAAGATCCCCCAGCAATGATTGCAGTTAAAAGGTAGGTTTTGCTTCAGAGATGACTCCAGGGCACAAGACCAGCCCAGACTGCAGGGGCCAGGAGAGAACAATTCACAGCTCACACTGCTGCATGAGCAGCTCTGCTCTGCCTCACGCACCTCTTAGGGCTGCTGTGCACCAAGCTGAGGACTGGAGGTACCATACTCTGGTCCAGAAACCCTTCTGCTCTGCAGAGCATCCATCCATATGCTGCAAAGATGATCTCACAGGCTGATCCTGGCTACACCCATGTCAGGAATAGCCCAGAGTCAGGATTACTCCTAGTTGTCAGCATCCGAGTCTAGAGCCATTACACTCCCAAACACCAGAGATACACACGAAGTCAGAAGCAGCCTCTGTTCCCAAGTCACAGCGGGCAGAAATGAAGCTGGAACCATCCAGAGGGAGGATGAGGAGCTCCAATCTCTGGTGCCTTCCTCTTCCTCTGTCAGGAGACCACCAGCGCACAGCTCGCAGGCAAGCCAGGCAGCCAGGGCGCTTCTGAACCAGCCCAGCCTGGACGCGGGCAGGAGACGAGACAGTGGAGACAGCAATGCTGCTGCGAGCAGTGGGGATGCACACACTCCCCCAGATCAGTTCACTTCTGATCTCCTGGAAAGGGTGTTCACTGAAGAAAATGAGCAGTTACCATGGTTGCTTTTCATTCTCCCCGGCCGTCTTTTCAGAGCTGCAGCTCTGCTGATAACATGAGAATCCCCCTCATCAGTCTTCAGCAACAAGCTAGTTTGAGTCGACTTATTTATGCTTTGCTGTCTCCAGTGAAGTTATGGTGCATCCCTGCCAGGCACGTCCAGATTACACCACAGCAACCGAGCTCCGTGCCTTACAAACAACTGTTTAAGAAATACTCTTGCTGCATTTCTTGAAAGGGTCTGTCCTGCCTCCTCCTCCCCCCGCCCACCATCACACAACTCTTTCACCAGGCACGAGCCAAGGCAGATCACCTCACGCCAGCCCCTGCACAGCCCCTTGGGCACCCTGGCATGTTCCCATGGGAAGCTCCTGATCAGAAATCTAAGGGAGGGATCGGAGAAGGGAAGGTCCCCAAGCACCCCTCTCCCCGCTGCAGCAGAGAAGCCCTGCTAGGGGTTCTGGAGGTGCCAAAGCCTGAGAATCACCAGAAGCAGCACCTGCCCCTGGCAGCAGGCAGGGCTGCCCAGCCTGGCAGCAACCAGCTGAGGGTCCAGTGCCCACAGCAGCACCCGCTCCTGCACCCATCATTGCCACAGGCAGAGCCTGCTGACCTTGCACAAACATCCCACGCTCCAAGAACCACTTGCTCCCGCCTGGGCACCTCAGAGGCAAAGGCTTAGGAGACCCAAGACTCACCCATACACACACGAGCCCATCAGTTATTTGCCCACACTTGTCCTGTTTACGGTATAACTTGTGTGGGGGCTGCACATGTGCAGGCAGAGCCAGTGCCCCAGGGACTGCGCCGCAGCCACCCCAGTGCTGTCACCCCATGGGTACCAGCCTAGCGATCATTAAAGAGGGGGGCTGGCCACTAAAAGTTTGTATCAGGCTCTGCACCTCATGCTGCTTCTCCTCAGATGCACTCAGCCGCGCTGTTCACCTGCTCATCCCTTCCCACCCGACAGCCACGCTCCTCGCGTTCCAGAATTTACCTGCACGCTGCAAACTGCCCCAGCGCCAGAGTCGGGTAGGAAGGCAGGATCCGCTCCCACCCAGAGGTGGGATTTGCTTCTCCGTTGTAAGCCATGCCCTGCACAAATGGGCTGCTGCTCTTACTTCTCCGGCGCAGAAGGCTCCTGCCCCACAGGGCTGCTGGGAGCTCCCAGCAGTGGAGCAACAGGGCTGCGGGGCCGCAGATCCAGGCCGCCGGGCCCCAGGCGTGAGCCCCGTGTCTGGGACCAGCCTGTTCGCTCCAGTGCGAGGGGAGACGAAGCAGCAAGGCAGCAGGATCACACCGCCGTGAGGCCGAAGCCAGCAGCCCTGGAGGTGATGAAGGCTCTGCCCTTCCCCACCTGCTCTCACAGCACCTCATTAACAGACAAGCATCAACAGGCAGGTGGGGAACACCAACCCCCCAGCTGCGCCTTGACTTCTCATCTGCAAAGATGCAGTGCAGCCTGCTCAAGGTCACCGACAGGATATCGGGAATCTAAGAGTCCTGCACTTCCAGCATGCCCTCTTAACCACCACTCACCCCTTTTCCACCCTTCAACATGAAGAACAAAGGTCTCGAATTCCAGTTTAACCTGACCCCCTCCTTGCTGCACAGACAAGCCCAGGAACACTGGCTCCCACTGCTGCTCTGACAGTCCCTGCTCTCCAAGCACAGCACTGCCCACAGCCAGTACAGCACGTATGACTTTTATTTAGTTTTCTAGCATGTGCCTTAGCCATAAAAGATACGATAAATAAAATCTAAACATCCATCATCCACTGTATAACCCAGCTCCCATAACCAGGAAACCTGAATTCGTATCCAGAGAGATAATTAGACGTGTAAAACGAGATAAAGACCTCAGCTCCTCCCCTGGCCAGCTCACCCCGCAGAACCCGCGGAAACCAACAATTTTACATAAAAATTAATGAGTCAGAGTCCATCGCTTACTCCCCTGCTGCAAAGATGCAATCTGGCACAGCAGATGAAACAAACTGCATTTCCCCCCAGAGGAAAGGGGGGCCAAAACCCTCACTTCAGAGCAGTCCTACCCCGCAGCCCGCGCTGGGCTGCAGGGCACCTGGCTGGCCCCGTGCCTGCAAGGCTGGGCACAGGAGGGGACACCAGCCTGGCTGGCTGCCACCCTCTGGCTCCGCGGGCCCTGCCCGGGCTGTCCCCGCTCCACATCCTGAGCCATCCTGGAGACCTGCCAGGGACATCAGCCAGCCCTTGACTCCACAGGCCACAGAGATTAATCCTGTCTCTGCTGCACACAGTGGGGAGCTGGGATCAGCAGCGCAAGGGGGGCTGCCAGCACCCAGCACCAGAAGGTGCCCGGCGATGTCCCCAGGAGCTGGCGGGACCGAGGAGTCATTTCCCTGCAAGGCCCTTTCCTGCTGCGGTCCTGAGCGCTGGGCTCAGCCCCCGCAGCTGCCCCCCCCGCCACAGCTACCATGCAGAGCCATCCTGGCGAACAGCCATGCAGCCCCGAGCGCCTTCGCTGGGACGGACTGGGCTCTGCAGAGCACCTGGGAAATACTAATTTCAAAGGCAGCCCTGTCCTAGCAGCCATCGCCACCTTCCCCGCAGGACCTAGAGCCTCTGGGGCCAGTTTCAGCCGTCCTGGGAGGTGCCATCCACCTGCACACAGACAGCCAACGGCTCCAGACCACTCGCTATGTCACTCGCTCCAAACACGTTTAGCTAAAAGAAATGTCAACAGGCAAACTCCAAACACGTCCAAGAGTAAGGAAGCCCTGCACTGAACCCACATGCCAGCCAGCGGAACCTGTCACTTCCCCAGGACAGAAGTACAGCCAGGCTCCAGGACTGCAAAGAGGCAAACAGGTAGCAGGAAAAGCTAACACCGGATAAATCTGACTGCCCCTCCTCATGGCAGCCTTCACCCCTTCCCTGGTGGAGGCAGGAGCCTCCAGCCACTCTCCAGCCCAGCTCCGGGGCTGCAGCCTGCCCCTCCAGCTCAGACTGAGCCAAAGGGATAACTCTACCCGCGGTCAGAGCACCTTTCTATGCAGATCCAGCCAGCTCCAGGGCAGCACACGGTCATCTCAGCCCTGTAGAATACTCCTGAGAGGAGTGCTTTGTCATGCAAAGCCACACGCCCTGGACTGATGCCAGAGTGCAGCACTCCCATCTCAGCCACCCGGTTGCTGTGGGGGTGGAGGGCAGCTGAGATTTTATAAACAATTCAATTTACAGCTTTCATTTTGCCCCAATACATGCAGCGGCTGATGCACCCCAGAAACAAAGAGGCAGGACATCAGGGAAGAAAATAAACCAGAGGAGCTTAAAAATTACTGGAGCAGAAGCGAGTTTCTTGCAATCTCGGGATCATCCTGACTTGGTAGAAAGCCAAATCCGACCCAGAGGAGATTCACTGTAGAGCCCTCACGCCCCGCAGGAGAAGCCCAAGGGAGCTAACCTGGCTGTGGTGGAATCATTCAAACACACAACTATGGAAACATCCTTTGGGGTGTCTGGCCAAAGAAGTCCCTTGCCCAAGGCACCCCGGCACCAAGCAGGTAAACGTGGTGCCTTGGGGAACAAACCAAAGCATTGAACTAAGGGGGCACGGGCTCCCTGAGGGGCCTAGCACACGCAGCCTGGATGAGAGGGTGTAGGCGGTGCTCAGATGTGCAGGGCAGAGGGCTCAGAGCCTGTGCCACGACCAAGAGCGCAGTGTGGAAGGGGAAGGAGCAGCCTCGCTGAGGACCATCAGGCAGCACAAGCCCCAGCTCCCAGCTACTTGCTGCCCCAGCAGCTTCCAGATGCACACAGGTCTTCTGAGCGCTTTCTATCAAAGGAAAAAAAAATAAAAAAATCAGACTGCCTGCAAGTGTTCTGGCTGCATGTTAAACAAAGTATTTTTCTCTGCTTCCAGCATGGAGATTAAGCAATTTCTCTTCACAATAATCACTTCTGCATTCAGCCAGCTTTGTGCTAGAGTCAGGGCTTGACCCCAAGTTTCTATATGTACAGCCAAATCATCTCTAATCTGGACTTGGTGCTACACAGATAAATCAGGAGAGCAGAATGCACCAAGAGAAGAGTGATGTCCTGATGAAAGGATGCATGTTTCCTAGCATGCCCCTCACCCCAGGCTCTGCACACTCCCCAAACAGCCCAGAAGTGAGCTCTGGGCTCCAACATCCACTGTGCAACCCACAGAGTTGTCTGGCAGGAGGCACCGTGTGCCGGATTTGGGCTCATCCCTGTGTGCGGCAGACAGCTGTTAAGGAGACCCCAGGGAGCTCAGGAAAAGAGCCCAAAACACAGCTAATTTTAGCATCTCCTGTTACAAGGTGAAGCTCCTGCAGCTCCCAGGCACTTAGCTGGGTCCCATCCTACCTTCTTCTGCAGCTGCAGGTCTCTTCCTTTGGTGCTAGACTCTGCTCAACTCAGGCACTTTGGAGCGATCTGCACCGGGGTTCCCATGCAGAGGCCAAGCCCCAGAGCAGCACAGAGCAGCCTGCAAGCTCTTAGCCCACAGTTTCTTGCTGAGGTGACAGGACAGCAGTAGGGCTGCAACAGAGTTTGCAGCTCAGGCCCCATCCTGCAGACAGATTGCTCCCCAGCCGACTCACGGGCAGCTGGCTGTCCTGACCTGGCAGCGGGCACACGGTGAGTGGCAAGAACACTCCCAGGCAGCACCACCAGCCCCTGCCTTCCTTGGCCCAGGAGGACCCAGGGCATTGCCCCTGGCAGCCCTGTGGCAGGATAAGGTCCTGCTCCCTCTGGGGGCTGAGCAGCAAGAGCCCCCCTGCTCTGCTGCAGCTCCAGCTGCCTCCCCCGCCAGCCTCACACAGCGCCAGGTCAAACCTGCCTCCTCTGCACCCCAACAGCAGCTCTGTGCCCTGCTGCCTGCAAAACAGCCCTCAGCAGCTGCGCTATTTCTCCTGATGCCTCAGCAGCCCCCGACCAGATGAGGTTTCTAGAGAGAAGTCATTTGAAGCCTGCTCTTGCAGCTGGACCTGCCACGCCAAGGGAACCCATGTAAGACTGTTGGCTCAGCCTCCACTCTGGATGTGCTTCCTCCAAGTGCAGGAGCTCAGCGCCAGCCTTGGGTCTGTGCACTGCGTGTAGAACACACTGACTTCTCCAGGGCCACAGCACATGCTCGGCCTGGCTCCACAGGCTGGGGTTAGCTCCAAGCACCACCTCTGCCTCTTACAAATCCCAGGCTCTGGCCTTACCTGTCTGACCATCTTGTATCTGCCATTTTTGGTCCATCAGATAGCAGTAGCAACCCCCTTTCCTTTCCCTTTGGAGAGGTTTATAGTGAATCTGATGAGTTCATGGAAGACAGACACTCAAGCTGACTAAACCCACGGAAACCACCCACCGCTGAAGAAATCCCCAAGCTGAAACTGGCTGCTGGCTGTGTGAGTATTAAGAGGAGCATCACACATGCTGTGTGTGCTGTTCCTCCTCCTCCGTAAGCATCCGCTTTGGCCACTGTTAGGACAAGATCCTGGAACAAAGGGACCTTTAGTCCCCTGACTTGGTCTTGTAGTCTCAAGCAGCATGTATGCTGTCACTACCAAAATGTGCTGCCCTGGCCCCTGCACAGAGCAAGGGGCAGGTGTGTTGCAAAGCACTCCCAGCTACTCTGTGAGAGTCTGTGCAGTGTTCTCATTTGTTATTCCCTCTTAGACACTAGGAAATCAAATGACTTTCCCTTCCAATTAGTACTCCTTCATTATGCAAATAATGTCCTTTGATCTGCTCCTGCTGTCACTGAGAGGATCTGACCGTATTTGTTTTACTCCTCTTTATGCCCCGGAAAAGTACCCACCTCTGGGAGCTGGGACTATGCTTTTGGCAGGGTGTGGAGGGCTGCGGCTGATAGCTGCCATGAGTGAGAAGAAAAGCCATCCATTTGGGCAGCCCCAAGCACAGACCCCAGCAAGGCCTGGGAAGGCAGAGCAGGAGAGGAAGAAGGGGGTCACCCTTCGCTTTTCAGGCTGTCAGAGCAGCAGAGACAGGGAATGAGCAGCTCTCTGAAAACAAGCTCCAAGCTGGCGGGTAGCCCTGTCCCCCGGGGTGGGCCCATCCCAGCCCCTTCCCCATCAGAGCACAGCTGAAGCAGAAACACGGGTGATCCAGGAAAACACCTCCACCCAAATGGAGCCAAGACCAGGCACGTTCGCCAGCAAGTCCCCAGGCTCTGACCTCGATCTTGATGTATTAACAGCCAACCCAAGCTCTCCCCAAGGTGCCCAGCCTCCCTACTGCTGCTTGGCCAGTACGGAGGATCACCTCCATCCACATTCAGGAAGGCAGCAAGGCACATTCCCCAACCACTCTTATGAAAAAACCCCTCAGGTCTAGGGGAGATTATCTGTCCAGCTCAGAGACCACAAACATCACTGCCAATGTCAACCACAAAAAAAGCCATGATCACAGCTGCACCTGGCCTTGATGCCACAAAAGGAGCACTCCCACACAAACAGGGCCTGGCAGGGTATTTCCTATAAGAAAGTCCTGAACTTGACCTCCCTGGCCCAGGCAGCATCCCATGTTCTGCATCCTCAGCCCTTCCCACAGCTGAACTTCAGACACCAGGTCCATGACCAGCCTCGTCTCCCTCTGTGTCCACGCCAGGGCCACAGTGGAGGAGCAGGGCAGCTGCTGGACCCCAGCAGGTTGAGGAGAAAGCCACTCCTCAGGATTCCTTGTTTATGCTTTCACAGGATGTGTCCATCCTGCCCTTTGTGCTACCTGTTCCTGGGCAAAGCCCTGGCAATCGGAGGAAGAATGGGAGGGAGCCGGGGACTTGGAGCAGCAGCACGTGGATACCCTCCACCTCTGCATTCACACTGCAGGAGACCACGGGGCAGCCCCACTGGAAGAAGCTGGGTGAAGCAATCCCTGCCCTGTTGGCTGAGCCATCTCCAGGGCTACAGAGGAGCCCTGATGCTGCCTGGGATGGCCAGGCTACAGAGAGCTCCAAGGCTGTCGCAGGCAGACAGACATCAGCCTGGTAACAGGCTCTTGGCTCCAGCTCCCCTCTCTGAGCAGGCAGCTTGGAAGCACAGCCCACGCCGTTCACAGCACTTCTCTTTACTTTTAACTTCTGAGTATTTTAATTTGCAGGAATCGCCTCCTTTCATGTTGTGAAACAGTGTTTCTTTCTCCCTCTGATCTCCAATTTCGCATAGAAACTGTCTCCTTTGATATGTCTTGTTCACATCAGTCTGATCAGGCAGCTCCGTAATTGTTAGTGATTTTCAAAGAACTGGGATCCTTGTCTAATACTCAGAGTTGAGAATTCCTTCCTTTTTAAATGTTGTTCAAGCAAAATAGATTAATTTAATTTCTTTCTTCCCTTTGGGAACAGGATGCCTCCTGCTTTGCTGCCCACATGCTGTCTTTCATTTCTCCAGGAGCACATGGCTGTAGTTCAAGGGGTCACCCTCTGACTTGGGAAAGGATTTGTGCAGGTAAATGGAAGAGGAAGGAGAATTTGGGATGCCTCAGGAGAGCTTGTTCTCCATCCGCCAACAGAAATCCAGGCAGCAGCAGCTCCTCTGGCGTGGGCAATTCCCACACTTCTGTACCTGCTGGAGGCCAGGCACCAGTCTCACAATGTGCTGCCCAAGAACCCGGGAGAGCCAGAGCTCCGTCCCCAGGCAGCGCAGACCCGAGCACCATCCCCTGCGCTCCGCTGCTAGGTCGCCTGCTCAGCCAGACCTTCCCGCGCACGCACGGCAGGACCCGGCAGTTCCCCAGACCTGCCGAGCCCCTCACGCGGCCTGGCCCCGCTCCCCTGGCATGGCACGCTCCCCCCGGAGCTCTCTGCCGTCCTGACACTCTCAGCGTTGGGGACCTGCCTTATCTTTGATGTTGGTGAGTCTTTTGCAGGTTGTCTTCTACCTCTAGGCAGCCTTTGGAGAACAGTGATTTATAGTTGCCTGCCCGCAGCGTGTGCCAGCACGTGCAGTCTGCTACGCGCTCCGGCTAGTCAATGGGGGTAGCAGACAGCCCGGCCGGCACCGGGACCGGCGGGACGCCCTGGGCAGCGCAGCAAGCCAGCCACTCTCCCGGACGCGAGCCGTGCTCTGCAGCATGGAACCCGCCGCTGGGCCAGCGATACTGGAGCTCACACATCACCTCCCTGCGCCCCTCCCGACGCCCAGGACAGCGCAGCGCTTGCTGCCCCGCTCTGCCAGCCCCGGGGGACGTGCTGCCCGGCTCTGCCAGCCCCGGGGGGGACGCGCTCTGCACCCTCGGCACTTCGGCGAGGCTGATCACCAATGGACTTCGCAGATGCCTGGTGGCAAGGGAACAGGCAAGCCAACAGCAACAGCAACATGGGGAGGCCACACTTCTGTCACAGGGGACACGATTTCCCCAATCTCAGCCAACAACGGCTGGCCCCTGGGAGGAGGGAGGGCAGGAAGCTGTGCAAGGTGGGGCTCAGCGGTGCCGCAGGGGACGCGCAAGGGCTGGCTGGGCAGCCACGGGGCTCTGGGGAGCAGTGAAGTGGCACGGTGAGGGGCTGGGGCACGGAGAGGGAGAAACACCGCTCGAGCTTGTCTGAACCACATGCAGCTGTGAGCCCCTCAGCACACAAGGGCTCGGCCCGTCCCCCACCCCCCAGCATTTGGCAGCGAGGGAGCAGTGCAAAACCCAGGTAAACGCACAGCGGGCAGCTGGCACTGCCACAGCCTGTCTCCAGGGCACAGCTTAGGGCTGAGACTGAGCGCTCAGCCACAGCCTGGCAATCAGCTCAGAGGATTTATTCACTTGTTTTCCTTAAGCCACCTTATTTATTTTTCCCTTTGGCTCCCTAGCTCTGGTCTCAGCTGGAATCCCTGGGATTTGCAGGCAGGTTTGCAGGGTAGAGCAGGCTCAAGGTTTGACAGGAGAGAGGCGCGGGTTTCCCAGCCCACCTTGTCCCACCCAGGAGACCTACCAATGGGGGACAGCTCAGCCACGCTGCCGATGTAGGGCCCCTCCAGGAAGCGTGGCTCGCTGTCGTTGATGTCCTGCACCTTGATGATGAACTCTGACTCAGGTTCCAGCAGCTGGTCCGTCTGCCGGTCACGGGCCTGTGCCCGCAGTGTGTAGAAGGTTTTCTGCTCCCGGTCCAGGCGCTCGGTGGCATGGATGTCACCCGTGATCTCATCGATGAGGAAGATAGTCCCTGCGCCCTCCCCGGAGATAGTGTACTTGATGGAGCCGTCCCCCTCATCCGAGTCCGAGTGGATCTGCCAGGGAAAGAGGGAGAGGGTGGGAGCAGGCTGGGGCCACGCTCGTGCCCCACGGCCGAGACCGCACGGGTGCAGAGCCCCTGCACAAGGTGCCCATGGACCCTGCGTGGTGCCCATCTGCTCCCTCTGCTACTGCTGGAGTGGCGAGCAGCACAGAGCACCACCAAACGATGCCTGGGCACGGAGGAAGGCCCAGTAAACTGGAACTTCATCCTGCCTATGCCACCAGACGCTCAGCAGATCACAAATCCTGCCGGTACCCACCCACACCACAAACCAAGGGACAAATCCCACCACTGTGGGGTTAGGGGATGATGGAAAGGGAAGGACAGCTCAACAGCACTCCAAAAAAAGGGTTCTCTGCTTCCCTGTGGGCAAGGACCCAGGCAGTGTGGGATCACCTCTCCCAAGACGCATGGCAGACCACCACCAGCATCTGCCCCCCTCTACCCAAAGCCCTCATCTGCCTGCTCTGCCCCAGCCACAGCCACCCGCCGTCTTCTGGGCAGTCGGTGCTGATGAGTCTCCCTGCCTGAGAGCTCACGCACTTGCTGCACATCTGTATCAGGTTTAGGGGGCAAGGTAACAGGGTGGCCAACCCGTCACAGCATCACACCCAGAGCCCCCACCTGAGCAAAGCGTGCAGGAGAACGTGGCAAAGCAGGCCTGTGTTCAGGATGAAAAACAGACCCCGGGGAAGATTCTTTTATAGCCAGTCTCCATTTTTAATTAAGACAGCATTTGAAATTAGGAAAAGAAAGGGTAAACAGCAGCTTCCTACGGACCAGGAGCTGACTGGAATCCAGGCCAGACGTCCAGAGATAATTTTATTGGTGGCATTAAACTGAGTTATGAGGTTTTTACAATCCAGCCACTTATGAGAAATCTATTAACAGTAACTGGACAGGCAGACTGCATCTTGACAGAGCGCGGCATGGGCATTAATTGGGACAATCCATAACGGGACAGGCCCCCGGAAAGGTTTCATCATCAGCTGCTTTCATTTGCTTCCTACAATTTCTGCTTAGAATCAGCGATGTCGTGTATGCCCCCCTCCCCCCCCAAAAAAGAAAAAAGCTGTCCATTAATCGGCTGATGAAATATGAAAATGTTTATGGGCCATTCAATCTTCCAAACTGCAGTTCTATAATCCACCTTTCAGACATACAGCTCTACCAGCAAGAATTTATACCAGAGCTGCCTCTTTTTTATGACACCTTCATTATATTTGTCTTGTTAGATACAGTTTATATATTTATTTCATGAGTGAGGGGCCCACGCGTTAGACAATTCAATGCGTTTTACACAACATTCGCATATTATTGCCCATGTTGAAACATCTCCCAAGGCTTGCCCGGGAAGGAGACCTCCACTCAGCTAGCAAACGGCACTGGGACCACCATGGTGCCTTGGCCACAGACCTGCCAGGGCAGAGCCGCTTGGGAGGTGCCCGCAGGGACGGTCTGCCCAGGTCTGAGGGAGCGTCCTGCCCCAGCGATACTGCCCCAGCCCTCCCCGCTGGCTGCGGGGCGCTTGCTGCCCCTCCAGTGTATAATCTTCCCTCGTGCTCATTGCTACTCCGCTGGAGATCAAGCTTTTCAGAACGCAAAAGCTACACCTGGTCTGTACACTGCAGGTAACAGAAACCTGCATTCTTCTGCTGAACACCAGGCTCATGATTAATAATTAGGCCAGAGATAAACCACCCGGCACCTCTTCCCAGCACCACACTGAGCTCTCAGCACATCCTCTTTACATATTTGCTCATCGCTGACTGCTCAGAGCAGCCACCAGCATCCCTGCAAATGCTAGGGATGCTAGGAAGAAAAATGGAGCCTGGGCTCAAGGGGCTGTAGAGATTGATTTACAAAGGAAGATTAAAAGAGCTAAATCTGTGCTGCTTGGCTAAACAACAACTAATGGGGGAGGGCCGGATAACAGACTACAGACGTCTGAGGGGAGATGCCGCAGGCCCAGACCTCATCCCAGGGCTGCTCCCTCCCGCCCAGCCTCTCCGTGACAGCGGGCAGCCCCAGGGAGCACCAGGCTCCCCCGCGGGCCCGGGCCCCGTCACCCCCGGCCCCGCCGTGGCCTGCCCCTGAGCAGAGGCGACCCCTGATCCCCCGCCAGCAGCTCAGCCCCTCGGGCCAAGGGCCAGAGCACCCGCAGCAGCCAGGGCGGCCGGAGGGTGGACAAAAGGCCGATCTGTTCAGTTTGCTAAACGGGAAAATAGTTTCCTTGTCCTGAAAGGCTACAACCGGGAATTTTATGAAGCCATTACTTACTTACTAATAATTAAGTCAAAATTAAATGTGAACAAAGGTGCACATTCCTTATTAAGCAGAATGGACAGATACACAAATAAAAAATGACTCTGGGTCTGGAAAAGAAAGGAAATCAAATAAAAACTAGCCCATAATAAAGGCGCACTCTGTTTGCTCCAACTCATAAAGCCCAAGTTCATCAATTTTCTTTAAATATTAGCAACTTAATTAAACCTGCTTTTTTCCCTTTAATCCTCTCCTCTATCTAAAATAGATCTGTCCACATGCAGAAGTTTGTAACTAGTGCTGACCCCATAATTCTATTTAAAAAACCCAAAGAAATCCACATCAAACTGACAGCAGCCTCAGGGGAAATTACAGTTCAGAAGAAGGATTAGCTAGAGAACCCAGATTTTATGGAAATGGTATCGGCCCTTCAAAAAAGCACACGTAGGTGTGCAAGAGCCATCCAGAGAGGGCAAACCCCAGCTGCGCCGCTGGGAGCCACAGGGACCTTCCCGGACCTGCAGGCTGTGCCAGGGCTGGCACACTGCCCTGGGAACTTGGGGGCCACCCCAGGCAGGCACCCCAGCTTCTCCCAGCTCAGGGGAAAGCCCGGCTGCGGGCTGCTTTCAGCCCTTGGGAGCAATATTCACAGGGAATGGTTTTCAGTGCAGGCTGCTGCTTATTCTGAGCAGGGTGGGTGATGTGGTGCATGATGTGGAAAGGGGCTGTAAAATGGGTTAGTTGTAAGTTCCTGGGTTCGTTTTGGAGATGAGGTGGTTGCTAGGCTACCTCTGGAGTTTGACAGGGCCTGATGCTTCGAGTCGCTTCCCAGGGGAGCTGTGAATTAGCTGTAACTGCATTGAGCGTGGTGGTGGAGGAGTGCGGCTTTCGAGTGTCTGCTGAAATGGACACAAATCACCACTGAAATCCCAGCTGGCCCCTAGCCAAGAAGCCCATTTTCAAGCCTTCTCCAGACTCATGACCAGACAGCTGAGGCCATCAGACAGCCCTGCTGCAGGAGCTCTGGGGCATTCTCCTTTGAGGAGAGCCCATGCCCCCACAGGGGCAGCTCTAGCCAGCTTGCCACACGCTCCTCTGGTCCCAACAGCTGGCACTGCCTTCAACATTATACAAATAACGCATTGTCCCGACACCTGGGAGCCGCAGGGCAGCTTCTCCACAGCTCCCAGAAGAGGACAAAGCCCAGCAACCCCAAGGCAAAATGCTCCTTCAGCCCCATGACACCAGGAGTGGAGGCAGCAGAGGTCCACGTCCATCCTCCCCGCACCCTGAGAGGTCACACAGCAGGGCAGCAGTGAGTTCCCAAGGACAGACCCAGTCCTGCCCTGCAAGGCACCATCACCCGCCAGCACCTCCAGGTTTGCCAGCACTCCTCTCCGCAGGGCGCGCAAGCAACGGCAAGAGTCAGGACAGCAGGAACAGCCACCCCCTTGCCGAGAAGGGAGACTGCTGGAGAGACACCAGGGCTTTTCCAGCACGGGGACAGCAGCATGCTCCTGCCACCGCTGCCACCTTCTCACAGTGGGCAGGATGCACTGGTTACAAGCAGTCCAAAACCTCCCAGCGCCTCTCCCTGGAAGTTCATCGGTGCCACTGCCTGTGCAAAGCCCAGCAAGGGTCTGGCCCTGGGAGCAGCACAGTAACACAGTGCAGTTGCCGGCCGGCACCCAGGAGCGCCCGCAGTACAGGCCTGACAGGCGTAGCTCCCGGTGAGCCCCAGGAAAGCTGTCACCAGTGCTGGCCCACAGCGTCCCTCCAAGCCCTGCAGGCCCACACCAAGCACCTTCCACACCACACTATGCAGGCCAGCCTAAGATACATAAACCCTGCAACAACCTCACTCTGGCCACAAACAAGAGCAGGATTTCCGTGCCACAGCTAGAGTGGGACATCTCCTCTGCCGGCCCCAGCCCGCAGTGATAATTAGCCAGGAAAGAGCCGCTGTAGCCTGCAGGTCCAACCAAGCATGGTCCTTCCAGGACCAGGAAGGACCCACAGGGAGGGGCCAGGAAACAAAACCCAGCACATTATCCACACGCTGAAAGGGCTACAGGACCAGGGATTGACCACCTTCAGGAAGTCAGGGTTGCACCTACGGCAGCAACTGCCGGCGCAGGAAGGCCCTTGGTGCTACAGCAGCACTTCGGCTCCCAGAACACGGCAGAGACCGGCACGACCGCCCTGCCAGCCCAGCACATCTGCTCCAGCCCAGCAGGTCCTCCCACAGAGACGGGGCTGAGCCTTCTCCACTGCCCCCACAACACCCTGAGCTGCACCCTTCTTGCACCCCCCGCCAAACACCACAGGAACCCAGCAGACGACTGAAAGAACACAGATGTAAATTTTGGGGTGCTCCTGCCCTACACTCTCTGGGAGCACATTAACCTGGCCACCCCCCAGCCGGGACCAGGCTCCTGCCATCCCGGCCCACAGAGCACTTCTCTAACCAGGGCCCCAGGAGCAGTCTGCGCTCAGGCCCTCTCTCCCCCGCCCAGCCTGGCCGTGCTGCCGGTGTGCCCTGCTCTGCCCCATGGAGACGCAGGGTTACCTTACCTTCCCCACATACAGTGGCTCCGTGCCCGTGTACTCCTCCACCACAAAGAATTGATTCCAGACCCAGCCACGCTTCACTCGCCCACCGGCCAGCAGCGCAGGGTCCCCCGGCTGCCCCAGGCCAGGGCCCTCCACTGCCGTGTGCATGGCCCAGGCCCCCACCTCCTGGATGGCGCAGAACAGCAGCAGCATGGTCCACGAGAAGCCCTGCAGACCCTTCGCCATCGCACTCTAGGAGGCTGCATGAGCAGTAGCTTTTGGCCAGGTGATTAGCAGCCTTTAGGGAAGGGGAGGAGGAAAGTCCACACTAGCAGCATGGGGGTCACCGGTCAATGCAGAGCATCCCCATCCCCGCTGCACGCCGTGTGCTGCAGCGCTCCTGTCCCAGCAGGCTGGGGTCACATCCGTGACAACAGGTGTCCTGGACCGCTCGCTGCTGGCACGGGAGCAGTCAGTGCTGGTGCCTCGCCGGCTGCTCCTGGGTCTCCAGAGAAGAGTCTGGCAGCTGGCATTTGTCTCTGGGGACGGATCTGCACGGCTCTGTGGTCGGCTGCTGCCAGTCTCGCTGGGGAGCGGGGTCACGCACAGCCTGCTGCCTGCCCTGCCAGGGGGCAGGGAGCTCCACTGTGGCGCGCAGGGCACGGGCACCCGCAGCCGTCGTTCACAGGAAGCGAAGGGAAGCTTTTCCACGCACGGTTTCACTGAGGAGTTAACAGGATGAGATGCTGTGGCCAGCGTTTGCCCGTCCTGCAGTGGTCCTGGACTACTGCGTGAGGGGTCTGGCAGCCTGTGCCACACGTGCAGTTCGCAAGCCCATCTGTAACTCCCGTCTTCAGGGGGGTGACAGCCCAGTACCTGGCGAAGGGTCCCTTGCCCAGCTGATGCCGGTCACTTCCATCCTTGCTGGCTCACGCAGGGAGGTGCAGGGCAGCCGGCAGCATCCCCAGGAGCCTGGAAAAGGCCAAGGTGTTAGTGCTGGTGTGAGAGCAGGGCGCTGTGCCCCCCCGTGCTGCCCCTGCAGCCTTGGTCAGCATCTCCCCCCTGCCCTGCCCCACCCCCAGGTGCCCCCCAGCAGACCCTGCAGGTCCTGCCAGAGCAGGGACCCCAGGAGGGAGGGCAGCAAGCGCAGAGCGCCCATCACTATGGACATCTGCTCCAGCAGGAACTCCGAGACCAAGGAGCCCCACTGCTGAGGACGCTGCCCTGTGCCGAGGGGAGCCAGGCCTGCTGCTGGCAGGGCTCATCGCTGCCCATGCCGGTGGGAGATGTGCAGGGAGCCCCTGGCACTGCACAGCTGCTGCCGCCTGCCAAGGCCAGGCCCCACCAGTCCTGCAGACACTGATGAGGCTCATGCCAGGGGATGCCAGTGCCTGACGGCGAGAGGTGCTGGCTGTCCAGCCACTCTTCTAGTCTTTCCAGCAGAAGTTTTCCTGACGTCTCACTTCTGCAGCCACGGGCCAGGGGAACAGCATCTGTTCAAGGACTCGCCACCTGGCTGACTTTAAAGCTAACAGAAAGGGATCTGGAGTAAGCTTCAAGCCACCTGCAAGGCACTAAGGATAAAGACATGAGACCCGTGGCCAAGGGTAGGTTGCCTTCAGTTAGCACCTGGGGAGAAGACAGGGATGGGTGTGCAGCATCCATGTCCCTGCACCAACACCTGAGCTTCCACCAGAGCTCTACAACACCAGCCACAGCCAGAACTACTCATGAAACACGCACATAATCACTGGTTTGCAGAATTAATCTCCTGTCATCTATTACTCTAAATTGGAGGGGGAAGAGGATAAATGGAAAGAGGGACGATCCTGGACTAGATATCCATCTACTCCCTGCAGAAGGGGAACTGGACTGTGCTCTGCACAGCCCCCTGCATGATTCTAAACAGCCCCAGCAGTTCAGAGCAGGAGCAGCGCACAAGCATTTCCCGAGCTCTTCCTTGCACTTGCCATTCCCCTGGTGTGACTGCACCAACAGGGCAGTTTCCCAAAGCATCTGGTGAGCTGCACCATCATTTCTGCATTTGCCGGCCTAGACAAACACCTACTGAGAAGCATGGGGCATTAGTGCCAGGCACCATTCTGCGCTGCCTGCTCGTGGTTCACAGCAGCATGCCACGCAGTGTGCACAAATCTATTCACACACAAGGGCTCACACTCTCGTTCCATCCCATGCATAGCTAACAGCACTCATACACACTAGCACTCTCTTCTGTCCCTATTTGTGCCTCATTTGGGTGTACACATGTGTTTTCCCCTCTGTGTACACATGCTATATTCCACACACACCTGCACGCCAGCCATCACACGTGCAAGCCCTGTGCGCTTCACGCTCCAAAGAACACAGGGTCTACCGTGTATTTTTATGTTAGCAATCACGGTACAGAAGCACTAACGTTCCTCCCCACCCTTCTTCCTTGCCAGACCGTTTGTTATGAAGACATCTCTGCACAGCCATGTAAGGTTGTTGGCAATGGCATGGCTCCCTCCTGCAGTCATACCTCCCCATGCTGAAGCCATTCCTGCCACCGCTCCTGAAGGGCCAGCTACTCTTGCCAATCTGGTGAGAGCCCCTGTCATCAAACATCAAACTATTTAACACTGGAGACTACACCCAGGGGAGCGAGATGGCCTGTAGATGGGTGACGGACTGAGTAATTCCCTACCCCTGTTAGAAGTCTTACAGGGTAAAGAAACTGCAGCCTCCATTGATCAAACACAGATATAAAGATCCCTGCTCCGGAGCAACAGAGCTGAGGCTGCCCCACCTGCAGCAGGCTTCAGAGCCAGACACTCCCAGTGACAATAACAGGACATGTACACACCTGGTTTATGACACTTACATGGATATAGAGAAGATACACATAAGATATAGCGCACAACTGCCACAAACAGCATCTCTCCAATTTCTCACATCTGGGAAATTTGTGGCTATTTTGGAGTAAGTTCCCCAGACAGCAAGAGATGTCAATAAACTGAAGAGCACAAGCTGTGCGAGAGCAAGAGCTCCAGGCCAGCACCCAGGGCAAACAGTGAGTGCAGGAGAACATCCTGTCCAGCATCTCTGCCCTTGCCACTCTGCAGCACTTCTGCAGGCAACGCCTCCAGATGCACCCAAAGTCCAAGTACAAATGGGTTGTACCTGGTAAATGCAACTGCCAGAATAAGACCTTAACAAATAGTCCATCTGCACATGTTCAAGGCCTACAGAGTCTTGGGAAGAGGCTGCCACCAGCTACTGGTCTCTCACTCTGCCCACCCTGACACCCTCCCCTTGCCACCCAGGCTACTCCACACAGGTTTATAGAGCCCTGCCAGAAGCCTGACAAGGCAGCAATGCCACTGCCAGAGAGCAGTTCTGCAACCACTGAAGACCTCCTGAACATGCAGGGAGGCTGAAAGCAAGCCAGCCCAATGGTGCAAATCCAGGCGCTACGAGCAACGTCAGGATCCCAGGGCCCTGACAGAGCTGGCAGGAAGGCAGCGCACTGCCCCGGCTGTCTCCAGCACGCAGCGCTCGGGGCACGCAGCCGGCAGACAGCATCAACACTGGCTCCGTGAGGGCAGGAGGAGCTTCCCACATTCCCCTCATCGCTCCATTTCACATCCGAGTGGCAGTGGCAAGCTGCTGATTTCCTCCATGACCCGACTACCCGAGCCACCTCTGGAGCCAGCCCTGCATGCACGCAGGGATGGCGCTGCATCTTTAGTTTCAGCCTTGCCAGAGTTACAGCATATAAATGGAAGTAGCTAAATCCTAAACGGTATCAGTAAACCAGTAAAGCAACAATTGAAATGCACACGCTAAAGCAAGGCAAAGAGGAAGCGAGGACAGAAGATGCTGCAGTGGGCAAGCACAGCTCCGGCAGAGCTGCTCCCGGCTGGGCGACGAGCTGGCCCACAGTTCCCAAGGCAACTTGCTCAGCCCTGTTGCATCCCAGCTCTCCACAGAGCAGCTCCTGCACCGAGAGGAGGGTCCCGCTGAGCACACACGGGCTGGGCTGTCGTTGCTGTAGGAACCACAACCTTGTGTTCAGTCTCAGCCATTATGGTGCTTTTTACATTTAACAGATTTCTCCTCTTACTGCCACGTCTGAACTAGTGTGGTCCGCTGGCAGCTGTGTCCCGTGTCTGAGGTTCAGCTGCGCTCAGCTGAGCCATTTGCATGTTCTTCCCACGGGCAGCAACAGAGACGGCATAACCCGACCTGCCTCGATGTGCCTCCGAGACGCTCAGGTCCCAGACTGCGAAGCCCAGCTATACAATCTACTGCGAGCTCCAGCCCTCCGTGCCCAGAGCCACCCAGAAACACCGACCCACGGACACATCTGTGGCAAGGCTCATTGCCACAAACCAGATTCTTCTCCTCCACCCATGAATTCTCGGCCTGTTTCTCTTCTGTCACAGGTTAATTAAGGCCACGGCTAGGGTCAGTGTCATGTCTCTTCTCACTGTGCACCCCTTTCTTTCTGGCTGTCACATCGCAGACCTCTTCCAGAGGCAGCGGACCCAAGAGCCTCAGGTCCTGCTTGTGCCCTTGCAGCAGCAGGATTCAAAGCACCCCAGGGCTGCAAAGCACCACAGAAGGTCCCGTGCACAGGAACCAAGACTAGCACATATATTTCCCCACATTACTGAAGACCTTTCACCAGTAGCTGGAAGTGCAAGTTCTCTCTGCCACACATGAGCAGCGGAGCCATAAACAATGAGCGGGAGCTGCTGCTGTACAGCCAGAACCAGGCGCAGCAGCGCAGCGTCCCAGGCCGGCGGCACCGTGGGGCTGCAGGGGTGCAGCATCCACGGGCCGGAGCACCCAGGCACTGGCAGGGCCGGGCAGGGTTTGTGCACGCACCGAAACACCAGGCTGGCACCAGCACGGGCCCAGGGCGATCCCTTTTCTCCTGCTGCTCTCCCATCCCTGCTTCCCAATTACCAGCACAACCCGGCCCCTCCCCACAAGAGCTTGTGCAGTTCGTCGGTGTGTATTTGGCACAGCCATACTGTACATCATGTTGACAGTAGAAATTACATCCTGAGCTTATGTTTTACACTGTGCTCTGTCAGAACTCACCGCAGCCCAGTGATCAGGACAAATTGAATAGCATCCCGTCCGTGTCAATATTTATTTCATTTTACAAATGCAGGCTGATGCAGGGGAAAGTAGGCAGGGGGAGGGGGAAGACTCAGGCAGGCAACAGCACAAAGATAGCACTGCCTAACACATCACAATCCTACACCTCCAAACTGCACTATTGCCCCAGACGGCTGCAGTCCCAGAGCCAGGGCAGCAGTGCCCTGCAGCTCAGGGAGGGGTGATGCCAACCAGAGGCTCCATGAGTGCCCTGGGAGCTCACGCGGTGCTCCCTGTGCCTGCCGCTCCGGTGGAAGGACTGCCACGCCAATACTGCTCCTCTGAGACAGGCCCTTATAATCAGCAGAAAATGCAGAGCTCCCCATCAGCTACAAAAGATGCAACAGAGCAGAAGGAGAGCCCTCCCTCCTCCACCCCAGCTTGCTGCCTGACCCAACGCAGGCCTGCATGCACTGCCCTGGGTCCTCAGCACCGCCTGGTAGAGCTGCACAAACTGCCTGCACCAGTGTCAGGACTACTCTGTTTGGAACAGTCACAAGGATGCTACAAAAGCTGCTGAAGGTAAGGCAAGAGTAAGGCACTGCTTGTGCCACCCTCGGGAACGCAGAGCCACAGAACAAATACCAAGCACAAGAGAGGATCTCCCTCAGGCTTGGGCCTCCTCCTGCTCTTCCATGGCATACCCACGCCCCAAAGGACACAAGGAAATGGAGGCTGCAGCAGGAAGGTCGCTGGTCAGAGGCAATAGCTCAGTCCTGACCCCTGTGCTCCTGGGCACGGCCCTCACCGCTCAGTTAGCCACCCGCAGAATGAGCTCCAACTGGCAGTACGAGTTACCTGGCTCCACACCGTTACCCAACAGAGACAAGGAAGAAGCAGACAGCAGCGCAGCAGGGACAGTCTCCAGGGAGGGGCTGGCAGTTGCTTCCAGCACTTGCATGCAGAAGCCCAACCTCACAGCTGAGAACGGGGAGCTCGTGGACTCTCGTGCTGCTGGACAGTTGCTCCTCACACCGCACTCTCCCCTGGCTTTCCAAGAGCAGAGAATGCAATGACAAAGGGGGCTGGGGGAGAGCTGTGGCATGCCTGCATCTCAGGGCCTGCAGCTGGTACTTCACCACAGTCACAAGGAAGCCACGTTGGTCCAGCAGTGTTCTGTCAGCTTTGGCACTGAGCACAGCTACTACACAGGGAGGGTGGAGAGAAGAGCACAGGGAGATGCAAGAGGCAGGTTGGAGATGTACGTAGAGCACAGACACAGCCTTGTCAGTGGTTTGCAGTGCTGCTTCCAACAGGCAGGACTACAGCATCTTTGGAGACGACACAGGACAGGAGTCAGACACACCAAAGCTCTTGCCAGGCTCCCCAGTGAGCAGGCAGACATGCCTCATTGTTACAGGGGCAAGAAGAGCACAGCTTCACGCCAGCTCCTTCCCCAGACATACAAGTCTAACTGGAGACCCTCTCCAAACAGCAGAGACCTCCAGCACCAGCCAGGCCCCTCCATTCTCTGCCCAGCACCTCCCAACCCCAGTGTGCCTTTACCTGAGAGCTCAGAGGGTGAGCACTGGGCCCAGCACCATCCACACGTGCCAGCTGTGTCAGCTGTAAGGGAACAGCTGAGGCCACGTGCGAGCACCACAGCAGCTCTGGGGACCAGCCTCATGCCAGCTCAGAGTCTGCATCCACAGGGAGCCCACGCGCCTCACACCCGGGAGCGTGGGCAGCGCAACAGCCCAGCCTCAGACAGACCTCACTGGGAGACGGGGCAGCAAAAGGCCTGCAATTACTTCAACAGCAATTTTTCTGTAGTACAGCTACCGTGCAGCACATGGTGTGTAACCACGTCTCTTCCCGTTAAACAGAATTCAAATTGGCTTAATGCTCCCCTTCCCGGGAGAAGGAACAGGCTGGCTGGAGCATGCTTCCAGTACCTGTTGTATGGCGGTAATACAAGCATGGCAAGGCTGCTGCAAAGCTTTAAGACGGTTCATAATCTCCAGGCCTAGGGCTAAGACATGAACTCAGGCTCTCTGGAGCTCACTTTCTCTACTAGATATTGTAAGACAAGATGAGGCAAAGACACTTTTTTTTTCTTTTACAAACTTCTTGAAATCTAGAGACGAGGGAGGAGGCAATCCTGCCAGACATAAGATATTACCAACCCCAGACTAGGTCACATCACAAGCGTGTCACATGCAAGCATCCAGCATCCCACACACTGCCTCTGACAACACACCCCAGTTCCACACCAACCCTGGACCACTGCACCATGGCCAAGCATCCACCTATATCCCCATAACTTCCCACAGCTCCTTCCTAGCATCCAAGAGGCATTTTATGATCACCCCTTTGGACTGGACAACAGAATAGTCAGAGCATCCAGCCCTCAGCCCCACAGAGAGTGCTGTGCAGATTTACACCACCAGGGACCAACACCACAACCTGGCTGCTGTTCCAGTTCCCTCCACACCACTGCAGCACCCACAGTCACCATAAACAAGTGTCTTTGGCTGGAATACATTAACATGCATTGCTAATTCAGCAAGGGACATCAGCACTGGTGAAAGCAGTGTGGGATGCCCACTCGCATCAAGACCAGTTATGATCACAGCCACTGCACTGCAAGTTCCCCTCCCACAGCAGATCCCATCAGTGATGTGGCGTTGAAGGCCCAATGTTTGGATACAACAAAGCTGGACAATGAGTCAGAATACTGTGGCGCCACAGAGAGCAATTGCAAGCTAGATCAGTTTTCACCACTGCAAGCTCTGGAACCCCCCTAGCACGCCTCTGCTGACATGCACTCTGCAGATGGCATACTCTAATTCAGTGCCCTCTCCAGAATCTTGGCACATTTTGCCAATCAAGTAAGAGATGGCTAGAGATATTGATCTGGATGACACACAGCATCACAGTGCATACAAATGCTGGTGATAAGTGGCCAAGAGATTCAAAACTGTAGAGGCTTTTGAAAGAGGATATTTAAATTACTTTTATTTTTACTTATACAGTGAAAGGCTTGAGTAACCACAGTTACTGGATGAACATATCCCAAGTGCAGGTTCAGACTGTGGAAAGTAATGTTCGATAGCAATCTGCCTTTCAGCAAGTCTTCAGCCCTGATACAGAGCACAGAAGACAGGCACATAATGATAAAATCAGGTTTTCTCAGTAATGTCACTCTAGCCTCAGCTTTGACAACCGGGCAGAAAGCCCATTATATCTAGTAAAAGTTTAGTCAAGCTCATTCTTGAAGTAAATCTCTGGGTTTCCTCTTTCTGTTGCCTTGGAATTATTCTCCTGGAAGGGGACTTCTTCCTCTGCTGCTTTTCTCATATAAACCTGCACACAATCCAGGTAAAGTTGTTTTTCCAGAGGAACTTCTACCTACATAAATGCTCAGGACTATGACTAAACACCCATTTTCTCCTTTCTTTTAAAGTTGTTTCGAGTTTAATTATTGTCCCCTTTGACGCTGCCTTGAGAAATTCTAACAGAAGAGTGCAGCAACTGTCAGAGCAGGAGCTATTCACAACCTTTTGACTTCTCCTGTTCAGTGACTTTCTGCTGTCAGACACACTGGGAGGAACAGTATTTGTTAAAGCTCTCACGCAAGCATTGTTTGGAAAAAATTATTTTCAAAGTTCAGGAGATTTTTTTTCCTCCAAATCTTCTTTGGTCCAAGTTTCAAAGAAATTTTAATTGCAAAGAAAATCTCAAAGTCTGCCTTAGGGGAGAGGGTTTTACAGCCATAACGGTCTCGCTCTGCCGCAATTCTTTTCCAAATATGGAATTTTCATGCCTTGTCTATGTGAATACAATACTTTTAATTCGCCTTTAAAAACAAGCTCTGAGAGGCGGTGGAAGCAAAGGCATCTTCCTGTGGCCCTCAATACATATATGATTCCCTCTGCCCAGGCCTGGGAGAAACCACCTCCAAGCCAAGAAGGAGCAGAAAGTACCGAGCCCCTCTGTGCCCAGCGCAGGTGCAGGCTGGGTCGCAGCTAGCAGCACTGGGCAGAGTGGCTGCGCCAGCAAAGGCAGCATGTCTGCACCAGTCCCCAGACAAGCAGCCGGCTGACCACAGCTCTTGTTGCTCTGACTGACCAGGCAGAGCAATCGGCCTCCATGACAAACCGCTGTCCCAGCCGAGCATGCAGAATCTCTGTCTCGGAGCACCCAGGAGGCAAGTCAGACAGATGGGAGGAAGCACAGCCCCAGAGAGGAGTGCTGTCCATGCCTGGAGCCTAGGACCTGCTTGACCCCAGACACAGCAGCTACAGCTCTGCTGGGCCACTTGTGGCTTCCCCTTTCCGAATTTCACCCTCCCAGCCCTCGAGCACACCAGGTCCCTTCCCACCATTCAGCACAGGGACCGCGAGTGCTTGCGTGGCCCATTACACACCAGCTCTGCCAGCCCCACACCAGTCCCTCCTGCTCCTTGGCCATTCCCGTTGCTCCCCTCAGGATCCTGCTTGCTGCAGTTGTGCATGCACTCAGCACAGCTGCAAAGGAATAGCAGCAGCAGCTGTTTCCCTCCTGTTTCCCAGAGGGGAGGTCTCCCTAGCTTCACAAACCCCCAGTCAGCTCCAGAGGCAGAAGTCTCTGACACCCAAGCGACAACACAGCACCAGCAGGCACTGGCCTCTTCATCCCTCTCTGCCAATTCAATGCAGTGCTAACGCCTAGGTACCCAGCAGCTCCGGCCCAGCTGGACACACAGACACCAGCACAGAGAAAACACCTGCAGCACAAACTCATTCTGCCACCCCACCAAGCCCCACACATCAGGAACGCTGGCATCTCTGACCTGGTGGGAGAGAGAAGGCTGATCCCAAGGGATGATTCAGAGGATCACAGGCAAATCACTCTTTCCTGTGAACCCATCAATCTGCCTGAAGTGGTAGCAAAAAAGCAAAACAAAGCACTTGGAGGGCTCAGATCCGACGGGCATGGCTAGCCTTTCCTTTGCATAGGAAAGCTGTACGCTGCTAAGCACTGTGCGAGCCAGGGCCCACCAATCGCTTCAGCAGAGAAAGGAAACACAACCTATCTGTCCAGCTTCTCAAGGGCTTGTGAGCAGAATCCTTAACAGAGGCAGAAGAGTCAAGTTCTCAACAGCTGAGGGGAGACAAAAAAAAAAAAGAGGGGAGACACAAAAACCAACCAAACAAAAAAGAGAAGCCTCATTGCCACAAGCCCAAATCTGATTTAAAAACTGAAAGGGAAAAAACAAGCAATGAGTTCAGTCATGACTTGGCAGAAAATGATGAGGGATGCCATGTAGGAAGCAAAATCCATAAATGACAGGAGATTATCTTAGTCAAGGCTACTGCAGGAAACTTTTGAAGAACAGGACCAAGCCAGGAGACTGGCCAAACAGAAACGGGAAGTCAGTGCCAAATGGGCATTAACACCCAGGTGAAGCTGAAAAAAAGCACATGAAGGAGACCCTGTCTCTAGAGACAATGCCTGCAGCAATGGACACTGACCCAGCCACCACGCTTCCAGCACATCCTTGCCCCAGGCTTGGCACCATCAGCAGAGAGAGCAGCAGAGGTCCTTGGCCCACACAGGCCAAGGGTGAGCGATGCTGGTTAGGGGGGAGATGTCTTCAGACAGAGTTCCTCCTGCTGTGGGGAGAAAGCTCTAGAGCTCAGAGCAGGTCTTTAATTTTAGGATCTGGATAGATAGCTGCATCTGAAAGTCATCCCCTTACAAACACCTCGTACAGTCAGAAGTTGCATTTGCAACAGCCTCTCATCTTTTATGCCCCGCTGCCTCAGAAGGAGCCAGAAATGCTCCCACGCAGCAGGGCAGAGAACGCCCACAAGCCTCCACCACCAGAGCTGATCCCCGTGGCACAGCCCAAGGACACACAGGAACCACCATCACTCCCCCCCTTGCCTCCTGCTGCCACTTCTTTGGGCCCCAGAGGTCACCAGAGGGGACGGACGACTGCCAAAACCAGGGTGAGTGAAATCAAAGCTGACAGCCCAGACAAGTGGTCATCTGGATAGGAGTCAAAGGACAGATTAAAATAAAAAAGACCCAAAATGGAATTCTTACACTTTGACAAATGTGGAGGGAATTAGGTTCTTTTAAGCAAATGTTTGGCAGATGCATGAATTATTTATCATTCAATATTGTGTGATTAAACGGAAAATTGAAGATGTTCACAGCTTTCTTGTCTGCAACTTTCCACCTCTTGTGAAAGTCTCCCCAAATTCCTACAGAGAATAACAAGTGGGTATTATACTGAGCCAGAAGGGTTTAAAGAAACTTCCTTCAATTTGCTGCTCAGGGTTCAAGGTCAGGCTCAGACTCAGTTCTCTGGTTACATAAATGCGATGGCAGGCACACATCACTTTTGGGAAGGTCTCTCTGCTGGTCACTCTTCTTCCCTATATATTTTAATCCTCTTGGCACTTTTGGCCCTGGAAATCTCTCGGTCCTCACGACAGGAGACATGTGCCTCCTTTTTACAGAATGCACGAGACCAGGGAAGTCTCTTCCTGTGGCAGCACACTGTCATTTTGAGACTAAGGCCAACTCAGCACAGGATCACCCACACTGAAGTGGGGAGGTCACAAGGGAGGACAAGAACAGTGAAAAGCAGGACAAGACCTGGGGGACATGCAGCACAGATCTCAAACCTGCAGCTTTAGCAGTACTTTTTTCCAGCGTAACAGGACAATCAAGTTGTGCACAGCCCAGAGTAGAAGCAGGCACCAACTTTCTGTTGCAGGTACCTTAGGTCAAAAGCAGCCTCAAGAGGCAAGTGGCTTCTGCAGCATCTCAGGACAAGGTCTGCTGCGATAAACAGTTGTCAGAAAGGTGGAAGAATGAGAGTAATTAGTCTCTTTAATGCCAATTTCAGCCTGATCTTTCACACTTAAGAAAACTGTTACAATGATTTTTCTTATTTTTAGAAGAGCTCATTAAATAAGAATTAGAAACAAGATAGTATAATAGATAAGAACATTATTTCTGCAACAATATCCTGCCAAAATCCACCTCTCTGCATCTGCACTCCTCAGCCACTCAGGCTACCAGACTTCCCCTCCAGCATCCGTGCGGCAGCCAGAGCACCATGCCAGCACACATCACTCCCAAACACAGTCATCACCATCAACCACCACCACCTGAGCAATACTGTCCTGCCTAAACACAGGCTTTTCTGGCATGTGGAAGAGGCTCCAGCCTCAAACCTTCCTGGCCTCCAGAAATTCCTGAGCAAACACAGTGGAGAGAAAGGAAGGAATCTTGGTACCACAGAAATTCAGGAGACTGAAGCTGAATGCTGCACAGCCTCATCCCCCAGACAGAAAGCAAATATGCTTTGCTAAGATGCAGCATTGCTCAGAAAAATCCACCACAGCTGGCAGAAATACGTGGTAGCTGAGTGTCCTACACAGGTAGCAGGTTCTGGCCAAGTCTATTTGAAAGTCTGCAGCTCCAAGAGGAGCAGAGCAAAAACTGAGCCACCACACACCCCTCAAGGCTGCCTCAGGCAGTCAGAGCTCTGCTGGGTCCCTCGGGCTGCACTTTGAGCAGAAACAGGCCAGTAACGAGCCGGTGTTCTTGAGAAAGGGCACCAGAGCTTCACAGGCCCAAAGGGCCTCTGGAACGTCCCCCAGGTAGGGAGTCATTCAAAGCAAAGCCCACCTACCCCTCACAGCACAACCAGGAGGCGTTTGACCCCTTTCCTGGGCCAGGCACCTACACGCTGGAGCGGATGGGTGAGACCTCTGAGCCAGCAATCCTCACAGCACACCGCTCACCAGCCAGTGGTAGAGGAAGGCTTGCTCCAACCTATAACAGACCAAAAGATTATGACCTCCTTGTAGGCAACTCGCAGACAACATCAAGAGGTTAAATTTTGCATTCAATCATTAAATTATAGATGCATTATTTATTTGGAATCATTTGCTTCATTCTAATTACATCACCTCTACTAGCTCCTGATGATGCCCAGCATTTGGAGTCATGTCCCAGGAGTCAGACCCTGTCCAGAGCAACATGAACCACAACTGCCAGCACCACAGCTCAGCGGCATAAGTGCTATTTCACTTCCCCAGAAAAAACAGACAGGTTTTGATAAAAGCTGCTCCCTGCCTTGCAGACACCGCAGTCATGTATACTCTGAATAGCCAACATTGGCACTCCATTGGCACTGCCAGACGCCCAGAGGGGGCTGGTGAAACCAACTATTGTCCCCCAAGGGCTCACCTGGCAGATTCAGAAGACACTGGCACAGTTCTCTTGCATTCCTCCCACCCCAGACCTTCTTGCACTCGCAACCCAACCTCCCTGCTGCAGGAATAGGTAAAAGGTAAACATCACGAGTTTGTGCCAAATCCATCAGCCAGGTTAGTGCTGGCCCTGAGCTCGTGGCCCCACCAAGCAGTCCACACTGAGGCTGCCAGGGCAAACAGCTCGGTGAAGAGAATCTGCATGGAAACTGGCCTCCCCCCAGGGCAATGGCCCCTTCTCCCCCTCCCTGCCACAGCCCCGAACATTTCACCTCTACCCCTCCAGGCACACAGAGGAGGGCAGAGATGCTCCAATACCACAGCTGAGCAAGCAAAAACCAAGCAACAGTCAGAAGAGGGCAGAAATCCCTTTCCCTCGAGGGACCAGTCCCTCAGGAAGAGGGCTGAGTCCAGATGAGAACCCCTGGGGACAAGGATGGGGAGGCTGTCTCCCCCAGGGCCTTCTGTGGCTGAACACATGGCTGCACTACAGACAAAACTTCACTTGAATGCAAAACCAGAAGCTTTTAGCATCCTGTCTGGTAGAATAAATTTTTATATCCTTCCATGCCCGGTAAATTCTGTTCACAGAGAACAAGAAAAAAGGAAGTAAAAGCCTTAATAAATGCTGGAAGAGCAGGGAGCTCACACCAACTCTCAGCCCAGAGTAGCTCCTGGATAATCTAGGCAATAGTTTATTTTTCTCTCCAGTATCATTTTCCCAGCTTGATCTCTACTGTCGCAGTATGATGGTTTCACCCCATTAGCCTTGCTTAAAAAAGTGATCCCAGGACTGTGAGTGTTATTGCCCACATAAATCAGGAGGCTTTGAATACGGAGCACCTTTAAATAAACAGCTGATGGAAGTGAAGTTCCGGGATCATTATTAATAGCTTTTCATTTCTGTGTCCGCTGTGCTGTGACATTCTTTCCCAGCAGAAAGCCTCCGCTTCCTATCCCCAGTACATCTGATCCCATGAGTCCTCCAGTCAGAATGAATGACTGTACCTTTGTGTTAATTGCATAGCCCGTTCCACAAACTGAATACTAATACTAACTAGCAAGAGGAGGAGACTTTGCAGACCAGGAGCAATGGGACAGTCTGAAGAAAGGCAGGCCAGCCCTGTCGCCTTCCCCCGTGCAGAGGTGAGGAGTGTGGGTCTTCTCGCCTCCCCTTAAGGAAGGGCAGATCCTGGCTCTTCCCACCCACACCAGTAAACAGGTGACAAGGCTTCTGTCCTGCCCAGGGAACGTGCCCTGTACTGCCCAGACAGACACCGGCCTCCCCTACTCTGCCAGCTCCATCACACTTCTCACGTGCCCCCACAAGCAGAATGACACCTGCCGGCAAACAACTCCCTGCTCAGTCCAAAGGGACACAGACCCTTGGAGAGGCAGCCACCACAGAGCAGCTGCAGCAGTACTTAGAGGTGCTGTTCAAAGACTTTACCTGGCCAGGTCCAGTTTATTTTTCACTAGCATGCCTTGTCAATGGGGGAATGACTTTCCTCCTCCACCTTCAGCTGTTAGGGTCTCTCCTGAGAGCTGCAGGCAGGTGCAAGCAGCCCAGAGCAGATGAGAGCTCTAAATGCCATGGGCAGATCCAAGGGCAGCAACAGCTAACACTGGAGAAGGGCCCATTCCCCTCTCTCAGGGTGACAAGCCTGGGATGGGACTCAACACCTCATCAAGAGGGACCCTGACCACCTGCTCTGGGAGCCCGCTGCTTTGCTGTCTGCTGCCAGCACTGACATACAGGAGCTCCCAGCCTGGATTCCCAAAATCTTTGTGCCTAGGACCAAAGCAGAGTTGCTGGTGCTGCTGCTGTGTCTGCAAATGACATCATCCCCCAGGTCTGTGGCTCAGAAGAGAGACCAAGTTTCTCCTTGCAAAGGGTGTTCAGGCTCTCCGAGCCACTGTGCCCAAAGAAAGGAGCAAATGTTCCTGCCGGCAGCCAGTCCCAGTACAGCCACTAATGTAAGTGCAAGTAAAAAGGCTGCACAGTGGCCAATGGGCTTTACGGCCTCCCGGCTCTTTCTGCCCTTTACTGCAGAGACAAGAACTGAGGGTCCTACCGCTACACCCCACCCCGTTTCATTTTACTGCTCTTGAGTAATGACACCACACATGGGTCATGCTGCTCAAAGACAATACACAGGGTAAGCAAATAAGCCAAAATGGCCTGTTGCTTCAGTGACCTTTGCTGCGTACAAATCAAAAGGGCTGCAGACAGCAGCAAACTCCAGGAACAGGTGATGGCTTTTTGTTTTACTGCCTCCTGCTTGCTCTTTCCCAAATCCAGTTCTCAGCAGGGAGGTTCAGGACACGAGCACCGACACAGGCATAACAAAAGGTTCCCCTATGAGAGAGCCAAAGCGGAAGCAAGCATCAGAAAACTGTGGAGTGTGGCTGAACAAAACTGAAGGAGACCACTACAGACAGAATGCACATTTCCTAGAGGACTTTAAGAGGAAAAAAAATAAAGTGTTAAATCTGTCTCCTGATTTCAGAGTCCTCCCCATGTAGAGTCTGAATCATTGATATCATGATGGACTAGCACAGCAGAGCCATGTCCTTATGACACATCAACAAGAACACCTTAGGTTTCTGGGTATGATTCCACAAGCCAGATACAACACTTGCTTCCCTCTGCAAGAAACTCTGACCACTTCGTCAAGTGAAAAAAAATATTTTTGATTCCTCCTCCACCCCCTCCAGTGTTGTACTTGCAGACTCTGGACCAGCATCCAGCAGCCACATAGGACCTTTAAGCAAAGGAAATGTAGTGGGCACCACAGATGCAAAACAAGACAGCCTCAGTGTGCCACTAGAAACGCTGCTTTCCAACCACCAGACTTCAGCATCCTATTGAAGCATCAGCTCTCAGCAGAGGCCAAATGTGCAAATTGCAGTTGAAAAGGAGAACATTTCTGAAAGCTCAAAACACGTGAACACAGCAGACTAGAACGGAATCTGCTAGTAGCTTCACTTTAATGTCACCAAACCAATGGCACAATGAGGAAGGGACAGACTGGGAGCTCTGGGAACAACCATTCTGCTCAGCACAAGTGATACAGGGAGATTAATTGGCCAATTCCTCAATTAGGCATAAGGGTTCAGGGCTTTGGTCTAAAACTCCATCAAACAAGACCAGCATCTTCACTTCTGACATTCTAGAATGGACACAGAGCACAGTGTGGGGTTTTGTACAGGTCATATTTCACAATCAAGCCCTTTGCCTCTGCCAGTCCTGGCAATAGTGAGACTATGAGAATCTTCTCTCTCCAACACACAGGCTTTGAAGGGTCTTTCCTGATATATCTGCACAAAGCAGGGACCTTGGGGCCTTGTATGTAGGTTCTAATGTTATTATTATCAAAAGGAATAAAGAGGGACACGGTGAAGTAAGAGGCAGCAAAGCAGCCCAGGGAACAAAGGGAAAAAGAGAGAGAGAGATTACAGTAGCAACAGGGAGGACAGAAAAGCAAATGGACAAAGTGCATGTGAAAGAATAGAGCCAAGGAGAGATACGCATACACGTGAGCAAGTAGGATTGTGCTGGGACACGTGAGTATGCATGCATGCAGGAGGGGGCATGGAAACCCACACAGGCAGGTGCAGTCATCTGGAGCTCTGAGTCCTTCAGACCCACGGCACAGCTGCAGCCTCCCGCTGCTTCAGCAAGGGGCCTCCCCTGGAATGCCCCAGTGCACACGCAGGACTCCCATCACCTAATTCTCCCCACCCAGCATGCAGCCCGACACCACTCTGTACTGGTGACAGTGAAAGATCTTCACAACCAAAAAAATAGAAAGAAGCTGGCTCTGAGTACCCCCACCAGGAGTGCCCACCCTTTCCCCAAAGCAGTTCCATGCTTGAGAGCGGGAGAACCGGCAGCACACATGTACACAGACACACTCCCACCTTCCCACATGAAAACACAGCCTTCTCATCCTCACATACCTTGTCCATTTGCATCCTGCGCTCTCTATCACTACACTGCAGACCCTTGCTGTCTCTCCCTCTATTCTCCGGGCTGTTTCACTTCCTCCTCCCTCTCCACACTCCTCTCTAGCTCATTTGATGACAATCACATTAGAACTCATGCACACAGTCCCAACGTCCCTAGCGTGTGCCCGAGCAGGACAGATCCATCCAGAGCCCTCCAGCCCCAACTCAAGCAGCCAGATGCCAAAGTGCTGAGATTCTGAATTGCACAGGCACCCTTACTCCAGCCACACTACGCCACTCCCCTGCATGCTGCCATGACAGCCTCCAGGCCCTGCCACTCCTAAAACCACGGGAGGTCAACACTGGACTGGCTGAAGTCAACTGGGAGCACTGCAATGCAAGCGCGCTCCTTCCCGTCCTCCCCTCCAAACAACCACCCTTCTCAGGCTGCTGGGCTGGCAGTGGCCTCAGGCGGAGTTTGGGCATCCAAAGCCAAGCAGTGTCTGGCCAAAGAGCTGTTCTTCCCCATGTTGGACTCAGCTGTACACATCTCTTGCCACTCACCTCTCTCATCAGACCTCACAGTGAATTGACACCAGAACTCACACCTGAACACGCAGTCACTGTGGTTCAAAAACAGAATAGCAAGACACAGCTGCCCTGAGCAGGGCTGATACCAAACTTCTGAGAGGTTCAGGACTGAGCCAGACACAAGCACTGCGTCTGTGCAGTCCTCAGCCCTCCATGGTGGGTGCACCAAAAGCATTAGCTCGGGACACAGCTTTCCTCACCTTGGTGCACAGAGACACAGATAGAACTCACACACAAAAACATGTAAAACATATAAACTTATCAAACACTTCACACACTGGCTAGAAAAGGAGAAAGAAAAACTGTCATTGCTATTTCTAAATATACTTGGGAGGCACCAGATAGCACAGTGATGGAATAGATATAAAAAAGAGAGAGATGAGTCTCAGTACCAGCCTTTGATCACTCACAAGGGAAATGCACGTGCTGCCTTGTGGAAGCCAGGACCAGACATTGTGTCCTACCTCTGCCTAAGCCCAGCTCAGCTGTGGTTTAAAGAAAAGCCCTCCCAGCCTGGTGCTTTATGGTCCCTCCCTCTCATTTCTATTTCACAGCAGCTTTTCACAACCAGGACAGTGCTTGGTATAAGCAACACAGACTCAGCTGCAGGATGTTCTGCTTCTGGGACAGCCTAAGGTTTGGAAAAGGCCTCCCTAGAAGCACCAAACCTGACGAGCCTGTGCCCAGGAATGGAAGGGAGATATTCAGCAGCAGCCACAGATCCTGTCCTGCCAGCTCCACCTCTGTGACAGACTGCAGCTAATTTTCACCAGCTGAGCTAGCAGCTCACTGCACACATGCAACCCTTCTCCATGAGGCTTGCTTGCCAGCACTCAGTTGTCTCTCTAGCTTCTCACAAAAACCACGCCTGGCAGCATTGCAGGCAGTCGCATGCCTCTGCCCAGGACAGTTTGTGTGCACCTTTGCCATCAGATCCACAGGACAGAGGCCACATCTCCCACTGCACTGCCCAGGTCTAACAAGGGCTCGTTTGCAAAGGGTACCAGGCACCTTCCTACAGCGCAGGCACCCCAGAGGGGCATGCAATAAAAGGTGTTTGACAGACCCTGTACTGGGTCTGGCTGGGATGGAGCTGATTTGCTTCATAGCAGCTCATGTGGTGCTGTGTTTTAGATTTGTGACCAAACAACGCTGGTAACACACTAATGTTTTAGCTATTGCCAAACAGCGTTCACACAGTATCAAGGCCTTCTCTGTTTCTTCCCACATTCCCCCAGTAAATAGATTGGGGGTGTACAAGAGATGTGGAGGGAACATAACCAGGTGGATGACCCAGACTAACCAAAGAGATATCCCATGGCATCTAACATCATGCTCAGCAATAAAAAGGGAGAGGAGGGAGCTCAGGAGGGTGAGCCATCTTTTGCTCAGGAACTTGCTGGGCATCAATCTACCCATGGAAGATGGTGTTTGCCTTTGCATCCCTTGTTTTGTTTTCTTCCTCTCTTCTTCCACTTCTCCTTCACTTATTAAACCATTTTTATTTCAACTTGCCAGTTTTCTTCCTTTTACTCTTCCTTTCCCCTTCCCCTGCCCCAATGGGAGTGAAGGAGCGAGCAAGCAAGCAGTTAGTTGCGTGGTGCTTAGCTGCTTACCAGGGTTAACCCACAACAGTCCCAAAACACATGGCAGCACCACTGCAGGTTGTGTTCGCTGCTGGAGCAGAGGAAGTCAGACTGACCCTGTTCCAAATGCATTATCCAGAAAGCTGCAGCCATGGCACAGTGAGAAGCTGCCACTCTCCTTGCACAACATTTGAGCCTCAGTCCCGTGATGTGAGCTCTCATCATCTGTCCTGGAGCTGCCCAGCACCACCAGCTCATCCAGCTGCCATCACCTCCCAGTGAAGCATCTGCCCACCCATCTCTAATTCACCAAAGCACATCAGCACTCTAGGTGCAAAACCAATTCAAGCCTGAACTGATGGCTTCAGCATCCTTCCCAGCCAGACATGAGTCTCCCATTGCACAAAAACGTAAACAGCTTTTTCAGACAGAATCCATAAATGTTCACCTGTGTTTGCTACTCCATCTGGGGAGGGTTCAGTCCTTGCATTTCACTTCATGCCTCAATCGCTTTGTGGTACCAAGGAAGGGAGCAGCATCGTCTGCCAGCACAACAGTCAGTCCTCTAGGCAAGAGTAATGATTTCAGACTTCACAACCCCAGCTCCGGCTCACAAGCTCTTATCTGCCTTAGCTAATTCATTGCCAAGTCCTGGGCAAGGCAAAGCAAGGCCATGGCTACATCTGCAGGGTCGGCCACAGTCCCTGGCCACTCATCCCGCGGTCCGTGGAGGCTCACAGCTGCAGCCCTGGTCCATTGCACACCCACAGCTCGCCCACTGCCCACGGAACCAGCTGACCAAGGTGCTGCCATCAACCTCCACCATACCCGCCATGGAGGCTGTTCATGTCTTGCATGGCTACCAGAAGCTGGGCCAGATCAAACCCACCCAAGGGTCCACCCGAGAGGTGAACTTGGGTGGCCATGTGGAGAGGAGGGACTCTGGAAGGACATGGTCACTTCTCAGCCTCAGTGCGCTGAGCCATCGCCCAGTGGAGGATTCTAGTGTCACCTCTCACAGCACCTTTCAAATTAATTCGTTAATTGGCACGTCAGGCTGTGCATAGGAAACGAGGATGTATGGCTCCCTCTGCCGGCATGCGGCCCGAGGAGGAGCCCCACAGCCCCCACTCCTCTCCAAAACTTGGGGAAAAGCCAGGCTGGGGCCTGCGGCGGCGTCGGGCCAGGCCCTGGGGCAGAACAGGGCCGGGCCCTGGGGTGGCTTTGGACCAGGGCCTAGGGCAGGCCGGGGCCTGGGGCGGCTTCAGGCCAGGCCAGGGCCTGTGTCAGCTTCGGGCCAGGCCCTGAGGCAGGCTGCTGGCTGCGGCAGGTAGGGGCCAGGCCCTGGGGCCAGCCCAGCCGCGCACCTCAGCGGCGGGCACCGCCACAGCAGCTCTGAGATCTGGCACAGGACGATGCCCCAGCTCCTGTGCTGCGGTGCAGGTGAGGATGCCCAAGGTGCACCCTGCCTTTGGACAGTATTAGTGGAGCAGCAGCGCTATTGCCAAAAATATCATGCCATTGGGGAACAGCCCAGGAGGGCTGTAGCAAACAGGCATTCAGCTTGACTTTTAAAAGTTTAAGCAGGGTTGTAATTTCTTAAGGACTCTGCTGATGCTCAGCTATTTCTACCTGCCTGCTATCAAAAGGTTCATCTGTATTTCATAGCAGGAAAGCAGCCAAGCTCAGAAAGCTGGTAAAGTCCAGCTCCTGAAGGAACCCCTCACCTGTATGTGCTCAACCTTCTAAACTCCAGTGACAGGGGGAACAATTCCCTCTCCCACACATGCACAACACTGTCACCAACAGCCATATGCCTTGTCAGGACCATAACAACAGGGATGAAAGTGTGTTTTCACGCTGTTTAAAAAATGAAATAGTGAAAATCCAGAAGGATCCAAGGCCAAGGGTAACTCTGGAACTTGGTAGCAGGTGGGGGGGACAGTGTCCTGCCCCAGGTTAACAACGTTATTTGCTCACTTTTAGTATGTGCCCATCTCAAACTGCTCCTCTCTAGAGAGGGTGACAGCGTGCAGGTTGTGGAGAGGAGGAGGTGCTCTGAGTTTAGGAGCCACTTCTAATGACAAGGATTACTGGAGAAACAGCATTTTGGGGATTTGGGATTCCAGGAAGCAGCTGCAGTAGGAGCAGAGGGAGATAATCCCAGTGTGACAGACAGAGATGTGAGGAAGCAGGACTGGAGAAGGCAGTGGAGCATCCCCAGGCACACACAGAACTTACGGTCTTGCACAGGGCACCCTGCCCAGGGGGAACAGCCCTCCCACAGCAGGAAGAGGCTGCCAGAAAAAGGGCCTGGCCCAGGGCTCCCAGCACCGTTCTGTCCTGGGATGGCCAGACCCTGGGGTTTCTAACCCTCTGGGGGGTGGAGGATGTGTGCCCCAGGACACCCAACTCCAGTGCCTCTCGGGTGGGCACAGGGCCTCAGACCTTCCGTAAACTGGGATCTGCCTGCACACAGCTCCCGAGCGCCAAACCATAGGAAAGGGCAGCAGTGGTCAAGAAAGAGGCTCAGAGACAGATGGGTGCCACCCACAGAGGCTGTGCTGAGCTGGCAGGTGCTGCTGTGCACAGTGCTGGGGGACAAGGTTTCCCTGCTCTCCCTGGCCTCTGCCCGCAGCACACGGGGAGGGCTGCGTGCTCTAAGGTACTGGACACAGCTCATCTGCAAGAATGAGCTCTCTCCTGCCAGACCACTATCAGGACCTTATCATACGCTCCTGATCCAACTCAGTTTTGCAATCAAAACCTCAGGGAAATGCTAGCTTACCAAAGCAGTGTTTAAATCTTGTGCTTGTTCCTGCAGCTGCTGTTTCCAAACGTCTCACATCCTTGCTCTGCTGGGTGTACACACCTTTCCCCATCCATAGACACACTACCTCCTGCACCCACATTCACCCATAGGCTTCTGCTAAAGAGAGTTCAAAGCTTTTGAGGCTCTATTTATTGCCCAAGATGTTTCTATGGCGACTCCCTTCACATCCCATCATTGGCTGCAGAAAGCTTCTGGCCATCAACAGCTTCAGGTGAGTTGAGGGCCTCAAGCTTCAGGTCACCCGCAGTTGTTAATGCCACAAGCTGCAGTTAATTAGGAAGAGATTAACAACGCACCTGAAGTGGCAATGGTAAGTGAGGCAAGTAAAGAGGAGTGATCCCCTGTCTCCTTTCCCTTGATGCTCTCTGGAGCACTATAGCAGGGAGGAGCAACAAAGAGGGGTGGGAGGTATCTGCAAAAGGGTGCTGGACTAACAGTTCTGCTTTCATGATCCCCTGGAAGGACCTCCCAAACAGCAAGGCTCACACAACTGCTGCGGTCAGAGCCCAGGACCACTTCCCCTGAAGCAGGGGCTGGCACACCGCTGCCCAAGCCAGAGGCAGGATGCTCTCAGCTCTGCTCGGGTGAGTGCCTGCCTAAATGCTTCTACAGGGCAGCCGTGGATCCGCAGCTGTTGCTGACAAATACCAGGCCCAGCACCACGTCCATCGCACCCACAGCTTCCATCATCAGCCAGTCAGGGCCAAATTCAGCACAGGAACAGCAATGACTGAGCGTGTGAGACAGGCAACACTGCTCTGCTTGTGGAGCAGACCCTGCACACAACAGTTTGATAGGAGTGTTAATAGGCACCTTGCCCAGAGTCTCAGTCCTGCAGTGTGTGAGCTGAGGCACAGCTCTCACACAAGACCTGAAATTAGGAAGTGTAACACTGAGTCAAAACTGAACGAGCTCTGTTGGGCTTATTTTTCCAGGCTCATTGATGGTGCTGCCCGAGCCAGAGCGAGGGGCAAGGAAGTGAGTAAAAGCAGGGCAGCAGAACGGGGCACAGCACGCAGAGAGGAGGCAAGTGCAGGTTTCCCACAGACGAGAGAAGCAGGGCAGGACTGGGAACCCAGAGGAGTGCTGCCTTTTGTGGAAAAATGTCATTAAGTTGCAGTGAGTATTATAACCTTCACTTCTGTTTAGTGAGCTATCCAGAGGTGGGGCACCCAGCAGAAAGGAGACACTTCCTGAAAAGCACCTTGATTTTCTGCACTGCTTGTAGGTTTAGCAGCAGTGAATGATCCAGTCCAAACCCAGCCCTTGCGCTGGAGCAGAGATGGACCAGCTTTGGTCTGTCTGCCTTTCCTATGCCCAAGGGCACAACTACCCCCCCTCTCAAGAAGAACAATGCAGGGGGGCCTCAGTTTAGCAGGGTCTGTCCTCCACCTTTTGTTCCAAGAGGCTTCACGGGACCCCTGGGGAAAACTGCCTGCCCCAACCAGTACCAGTGCACGAAGCGGCTGGAGCAGAGGCTGGACCGGACCGCAGGGCATGGGCAGAGGCTGGGTCGGCTCAGCGAGGAGGCAGCAGAGCAGGCACTCTGAAACCCAAAGTTTGAAGATAAAGGCCATGCCCAGCCCACTGAGGCACAGGCAGCCCCAGACCAACCCACTCACCGTGAACAGTCTCTCCTCATGCTCCCACCTCCTACTAGTGTCATGTATCCCCGTCTGCCTTGCGTGCACCAGGTAACGTTAAAAGCAAAGGAAGCTCTACAGCTGCAGCGGGCTCCACACCCAGCTGCCAGCTACCACACGACAGTGCCCACAGTGTCCCACAGGCCCTCGAAGGAAAAAAGAAAAGGTGCTGTAATTCCTTCAAAGAGCTGGAGACATCCATTTGCAGGGAGAACTCAAACCATGCTGCAAGAGCATCACCAAGAAGACCCACAGGAAAAGAAAGAACATACACACTCTGCAGGCGTCCTGGCCAGCCTTGTGGGACCAGGGAGGCACAGAGATTGCTGAAGATGACGTCCACTTTTGCAACCCAGACACCACACTGCAGAACCACCACTAAAGTGCCATCCAGCAACTCTTTCCCAAGAGGGTTGGAGAACTATCTCCTCTCAGCCTGCAGCACAAAAGGCAATGAAAAGAAAGAAAAAGGGAGACACAGAGCCAGACTAAAGTAAAGTCTGGACTAGTTTCTGAAGACAGGGTTGTTGCAAAGGGTAAGACTGAAAATTACCGTAATGTGCTGTATTCTTTTCACAGACTTTGAAAATAATAAAAAGTGATGACTAAATGAAAAAGAAATTGTGATCTGCGAGGATGGGTCTCTGCAGTGGCTACTGGCAGGAACAGAGAGCCCCTCCACTGATCCCTCCCCAGCTCTCTGAAGTAGAAACTAACCCACAAACTGAACGCAACTGCAGATACAGAAGCTCCACAGGGCTGAGCAGGTAGCGGGCACCCAGCCCATGCCAGGTGAACGGGCGAGTCCCAGTCCAAAGCCCTGAAATGAGCTCCCCATATACCAGGTCTGCACAGGAGCAGGGGAGGTGGAGAGGCAGCAATCTACTGCCCAAACCCAGCCACACAGACCCAGCTTTTCTGCTGGAGAGGAGCAGGGACTGTGCTTCAGAAGCAGCACAGCTCACAGGGACACGCAGCCATGAGCCCTGCAGATGGTAGAGCAGCCAAATCCAAGAGGCAGAGCTCTGCAGCCTCACCTGCAGCCCAGGGCACAGCCACGCACAGATGTCACCCCAGGACAAGGTGGAATGGGGGAGCCCTGCCAGCTGGAGAGCAGGTGCCAAGGGTGCAGGGCAGGACCCCGGCAGGGCTGCCAACCGTCCAAGGCAAAGCTGGTTACGCCCTCCCCATCGGCCACCCTTCCCTGCAAAGAAATGCCATGGAATAAACTGGTGGTAGAGACAAGAGAGACCCAGGGAGCAGCAAGGTGCTGTACGCCATGTCCACCGACCACCTCAGGCAGGAATCTTGGTGGGACTCACACCCACCGAATCTTTACATGTAATTTTTCAAAAAAGCAGATCACTCAAAATGGCCTGTGCCTCAGGATACATATGGACTTATCTGCAGAGAAGTGTCATTGCTTGTACACCCAAACCGGTTGCATAACCACATGGTTAAAAGATAACGACACAAACTCATACATGGTTGCATTCTTATGTACAAATATTGTTTAGTGACATGATGTAGAAAGAACACAAGTATCACCACACTATTTCTTCTTCAATTTGTTTTTCTTTACTTTTCAAATATGGGCTTTCAAAATATAAAAATAATTACTTGAAAAATACGTAATTATACTTTAAAGGAATAACATCATATCAAATTCCACCTAAAGTCCAGTTTTGTTTCAAAGCTTCCATGAACAATCTAATCCTTCTAACAAAGTCCGTGGGTAGCAAAAGGGGTTTCAAGCAAACAAACATTCCCCCCATGATATTTGCAATCAAATTTTACTACTGCGGGCTAGTGATTAGGAGCACAAAAGTAAAATTTGCTATGAAAAAAGCCTGCTAGCTCAATATAATTTTCAAAGAGCAAAAAACCAAAAAGCTGATCAGACAATATATACAACAAACAGTAAATGATGACCCTATTCTGAGAATCCTTACACACAAGCAAGGAACTATGGATTTTTCAAATATGATATTGCATTTTAAATCATGAAAATATCATATTATTTGATACGGAGCTAGGAAAAATAGGATTTTAACTGTTATTTTTAACTGACTGACAGCCTTTCATTTTTTTTTTTTTTCTGGAGACCTGCTAGCTTCTTTTGAAAAAGAGTTTTTAAATTGACCTTGTTTCAGTAGCCACTTCACTGTCCTAGGTATGAAATCACCGTATCATATTATAAAGTGCCAATGCACCAAAAAGCAAAGGGCATATTTTTTTTTTAGGCAGGAACAAAGCTGGCTCTTTTCACCTATGAAACAGCACATACTTTTTCTTTCACAAGCCCACCAGTTTCAACATTGTATTATTCAGCAACCAGCATTTCATAGAGACCAAGCCTCACTTGCTCTGACCCCCACCTCACTGGAACAGAGAGATGTACGTGATACAAAAGTCAGTACAGAATCTGGGCCAGCTTATTCAGATTTCAGTGCTACACTCCGGGTACTGTCAACATTTTCAGGGATTTCATCAATGAGCAGCAGAACCACCCTTTGGCCTTGGTCACAAACAAACACAGTATCAGTACAGCAAAACCGTTTCAGATTCTTGTTTCCATTTCCCCCTGCTATGTGACACCCAAAGCCAGAGAAGCAATTTATTTTCAGCATTTGAAAACTGATGTAGCAGGATCATGATCTCCAACCCTGATAATTGTTTGCTGCAAACACTCCTTACCCTGTGCTCATGAAAGAGGCGGAGAGCATCCACCAGTCTCATAAGGGAAAACCTGGCAAAGCCTGGGCTCTGTCTGAGCTGGGCACAAGATCTACAATTACTGAGACTGCAGCTTCAGCTGTTCTCTGAACACGAGGTACTCCGAGGAGACAGAAACAGGTCCCAAAGAAACAGTCATAATCTGAGATTTCCTTGGTGGCGGGCAGGACCATGGTCCTGGCCGTCCTTGCCACGCGTGGTCTTTCAACAGCATCGCACCAGCCCGGGAGCAGGGACAGGGGGGCACATCTCCCCAGCTCCTTCCTCAGGCCATGCAGGCAAGCTCTGGAGAGCCAGAGCTCTGGTGGAGCCACCCTTCTCAGCCCTCTCAGGTCCAACGACTTCCCTGACTGTCCTAGGAAGTTAAGTCTGAACTCTTGAGCCTGCCTCTCCTCGCTGCTGTCTACACCTGGAACTGGTCTCGTCCGCGCACAAGATGAGCTTGGAAGAGAAGCCAACACAGACCTCCCCAGACTGCAAGGGATGTTACAACTGCCAGAAATCAAACACAAAAGAGAACCGAGGCATCTACTGCATCCCTCCCTCCCTCCCTGCCGGCACGGCGAGCGGCGGCAGGAGCCCGGCTGCCACGGGGTGGGCTCCCGGGCCAGCAGCTCCCAGCCTGGGCGAGCCGCTGCGGCCGGGCACGCAGGAGGAGCAGCCGCGGCTGCAGCACTTGCTCCCAGAAGGCCTGTGCACAGCCATTCGTGAACCACGTTTTAAATGAGGAAAGTGCTAGTTTTAGCACAGTTATTTTTAGTTTGTTGTTAGAAAAATGTGGCTGTGTAGAGAGAGACGTTACCCTGCCTGCTAGATGGGCTCGGGCGGGACTCCCCGGGCACATCCCCCAGCAAAGCCCCTGTGGTAAGCGGCGTGAAGGGCTCCGGTCTCAACGAGAAAAACGGGGAGGAAGGAGCCCAGAGAGGATGTTTTAAGATACCACCGGTTTAGGAAAGAGCTGCAGCTCTTCAAGCACCCGGGCGCTTCAGCTGACGGGAACTGCTGAGCCCCGCTGAGCCGCCGCCGGAGCCCCGGGTACCGCACGCGATGCCCGAAGGGCCACAAAATCTCCCGCTTCACCCGCCCCCCGACACCCCAACGCCCAAGGCCGCCACCCCGGCGCCAATGCCGGGACAGCCCGGGGCAGCGCGGCCGGGGGGAGTACGGCCGAGCCCCCCCCCTCCCCCCCGCGGGCAGCGCCGGCCCCAGCCCCGCCGAGCGGCGGCAAAGTTTGCGGCGCGGCGAAGGACGGAGAAGTTGGGCTCCCCGCGGTGCCCGCCCCGCCGAGCCCCCCCCCGCGCCCGGAGCCCCCCGCCCGCTCTCACCTGGGGCGGCGGCCGCGGCGGCCCCCCCGCGCGGGGCGATCGGCCTCCCGCCGCATCCTGCGCGGGGCGCGGCAACGAGCGGAGCCCGGCCGGCGGCGAGCGGAGCCGGCTGCTGGCACCGGGCGGCACGGCGTGAGGCGGGGGATGCATGTGCGGCGAGAGCCGCCTTCCTCCCCCGCGCCCGGCCTCCCCCCTCCCCGCCAGCCCAGCCCAGCCCAGCCTCTGCTGGAGACTCTGAGAATGCAGCGCCGGGTTCCCCTCCCGGGACCGGCCCCGGGGACCAGCCCTGGGCACCTCCCCGGCCCCGGGACGCAGGACCCAGCCCCAGCGCCGGCCCCTCGCCGCCCTCGGGACCCGCCCGGCCCCGGCCCGGGATGATGGGGGGCCGGCCCCGCCCTGCCCTCCACGCCGGCCCCGCCCTGCCCTCCACGCCGGCCCCAAGCGCCACCCGCCGCGCCGCCGCCCCGGGCCGCCTGCGCTGACCCCGGCCCAGGCCTCGCTGCCCCCCGGGGCTGAGAACACACAAACTCCGCGCACGGGAGTGCAGCACCGCGCCGGGGGCGGGCGCGGGGGGTGTCCAGCCGCTCAGGGGGACCCCGGCCCGCGCGCGGGGCTGGGTCCCGGTGTCCGCTTGGCTGGAGCCCCGGCAGGGGCTGGAGCTGGCAGAGCCCCTCCTGACGTGCGCCGGGGCGGCCACGGCAGCCCGGGCACCCCCCGCACCCACCCCCGGCCCCGGGTGCCTCCTCCAGAGCCTGCGAGAGCCACGGCGGCCACCCCAGGCCCGGCAGCAGGCCGGGGCGCGGGCAGGGCGCAGCGGGGGCACAGACCGGCGGGATCCACAGCAGAGTGCCAAGAGCAGCGCGGGCAGGAGCGGGACAGACGGGAGGTGGACGCAGGGAGGAAGCTGAGGCTGCAATATCGTTTGGGGACAGATGAATCTGATCATGCAAGTCAGGGTTTAGCCACAGCGCAGGCAAACGGCCCCCAGTAGGACATTTCCCAGTCCCCACCGCCCAGGGTCTCACACCTTACCTGAGGAAAATGCTCTCCTGCTTCCACAGCTTTCCCTGGTATTGGGCCTTGGAGTCTGGCCCTGGAAGGAAGATGAGCGAACACCAGAGAAGGGAATGCTCTGTTGCGCCATGTGTGCAGCGCCTTGCTCGAGGCAAACAAATCCTCTGCTTGGCACATGTGGGCCAAGAAACAGTGGTAACCCAGCAGCAGGTTATCCACAAAACTACCTGTGTCTGGTGTTTCCCACACAGGTGGGTGACTGCAGGTCAGGGAGAGGTGGATGGAAAACAAGAGAGGGGTTTATAACCACAGCGTGAGTCCAGGAGGAGTGACTCCCGCTTCCCAGGACCAAGAGCCGAGCAGGGCACAGGTCCAGCAGCAGGCTCAGGCAGCTGCCATCCCCACCTTTGCAGTGGCTGGCACAAGGCTTCCCATCATACTACTGCATGCCTCCACCCTCAAAGGCCAACGGGGCCCTGAAGAAGACCTAGAAAATGCTCCATACCAGCCCCTTCAGACATGGAAGCACCTAGAAATGTGCTCAATCCCAGTGCGAGAGGGAGAAACCTCCCAGCTGCAAGCACTGCTGCCAAAGTAGATCCCACTTGTGCCCGATGCTCTTGTAGGGAACGGACCAAAGCCTGGATGGAGCACAGCTGCTCCACCGCTAACACTGCCTGCAAGACCTCCCTCAGTGCCAGTCTGGCCCTAGGACAGCTGCTAGGCTCTTGTGCCAACACCGACACAGGCACCGGGAACACCCAGATCCTTCCCTGGGACAGCCAAGAGGCTCCTTTCACACTGTGGTGGCAGCGCAGATGGAGCTGAGCCCCCCTGGCAGAAAGCATCCAACGAGCTGGTGTGACCCTGGGTGGAGATGGTTCCAGCACTGTAGTTGTGGTGCCCTTTTCCAACCTGTTTTTGCTAAGACCCCCTTACCCTGGAGCCAGGGAAGGTTTGTCTCTCTTGCCATCACGCCGTGTCACAGCTGCTCCATGCCCGATCCAGTTGCAGGTGTCCCTGCTCATTGCAGGGGGGTTGGATGAGATGACCTTTAAAGGTCCCTTCCAACCCAAACTGTTCTACAATTCTATGGTTCTGTTCCCTCTTGCTGCTGCAGGGCAGGGTGCTGGTGAGGCCAGCCAGGCCGGCCCCAGCCCAGCTCCCCAACAAGCCCCAGAGAGCCCTGTAACACGGTACATTGTGACAGTCCTTCCACGAGACCTGAAATCAGCAACGCCTGGGTCACAGTGGGCCAGGAGCTGCCCCACATGCTGCGGGGAAGGGACGATGGAGGATGCAAAGCAGGAGAACAAGGACCACCCGTGACATGATCGCTGCCTTTGTGAGCGTGGCTCCCCACATGCGCGAACGCTGAGCGCAGCCGCCACAGCCCCGTCCTGCAGCCTCCCTCAAAAGTCGACATGTCGCTTTCATGTCGTGTCTTGTATTCTCAGTGGCAGAAGGACGGATGGATAGGTTATCCTTTGACTTTGAAGCCATCCCCTTTATCTCCATGGGAATTTAGTCCTCATCTTGCTTCTCCTTTCCTCTTATTCCCATCATTGCTTTATCCCTGCATTCAAATAGCTCTTTTGTGTTTCTTAGCTCTCCCCTACCTGCAGCACTCTTCCCTTATTCTGATATACTCTCTCCATCTCATTGAGCTCCAGGCCCTTTTGCTTTGCTCTCTCCCTATCTCTCCCTTTCTTTCTGCTAGTGACTTGTTCCTTTTCTTGTTGTGATTTGTCTTCTCTGCTCTGTCCCTTTCACTCATCTATTCTCCTTATCTCTTTTCTCTCCTTCCTCTTCCTTTTCCCAGTATTTTCACTCTCCCCCCCCACCCCCCCTCCTCATGTGCCTTTGTCTGTAAGGAGTTGAAAGTTAAAAGCTTTTCCAATTTGATCCTGAGCAGCTTTCCCTGGTGCTTTCATCTCCACAACACATTTGTAAAACTGCTCAGACTGAAGAGCCATGACAGGAACAACTAAAGAAATACCAGAAAGAAACAGGACTCCCAAGATGGGATGGAAATTTGCCTTCTCCAAGAAAGTCTCCCTGGTTCCCTAGCATTGAGGTTCTCTCTCCACAGTTCCTGTAAACACAACATAAAAAACTGTTTACCAAGATTTCCTCTTCCTGGCCTCATCCTCCTCCCTGGGAAGTTCAGCGCTGGGAGGGGCAGACACAGTGGTGCCCAGGACCTCCCCATCACCTCCTGCTAAAAAGTAGCCGTGACCGACCCTCTCGCTAGCAGCTCCCGCCAGGTCTGTCATTCCTGCTGTATCACAAACTGCTAGCCAGAGGGAAGAGTTGGTCACGCCACGAAAGACGCTCTGGCTCTTGTCCAGTCCTGCTCCCTGCTCCTCCTTCATGCAAAGATGGCAGAGACCTGGCAGACTCTCCCAGCTGATGTGTCACCAGCCCCTCTCAGCTCCCCGGAGTTCTTTCTGACCACTTTCTCATGTGTTCTGTGCAGGGTCCAGCATTGTTTGGGGTAGAGCAGCTGCAGATGATGACTTCTGGAAAATTTGGGGAAGATGCTTTCAAGCCACTGCTTTCCTGGTGCTTCTGTGCAGCCTGTGCTTTGCAGGGCTCATGTGTGAGCACGGAAGTATGGTCGATCTTACCTGTGACCAGGGGCAGGGAATTCCAGAGCTACCACTACAGCTCTGTGCTGTGTCACATGGAGCTAGTCAAAGTGCTGTCTGCTTACTTGGAAATTTGCTGCTGAGAAGCCCATGAATCCTGGCTATGTTCACAACTCTACGAGAGATTAATCTCGCTAAATCCTCCTCCTTCTTCCTTATTGGAGAAACAGATTCAGCACAGGACAAGCTCTGTGACTCACCTCTCTGTTGGCAGAGCCAGCTCCCATTAATCTAACTCCCTGTCTAATGTCCACATTTGGCTGGCAGGCAATCCATCTCCAGTCCAGCTCTCTGTCCAGGATCCAGCTCCTGTCAGTCAGAGCCTGCCTAACGCCAGGCGCCCTTCAGGGCTTCTCCCTGCGGGACAGGGGCGGTCTGCAGCCCCCTACCCAAGATGAGGGCAGAGGACAGGATCTGGGGTGGATGGCTGCTGGCCAGGCAAAGCGTGTCTGGCTGCAGTGGCAGCTGGGCTCAGCACCTGCCCAGCAGACCTGTTTTCATCCTCTGACCTCAGCCCACCTCAGCGCAGCAGAACAGGGGTTCACAGAGCTCAGTCCCAGCAGTCTCGCTCTTCATGGGGTGCAGGACTCAGCTGCCCTCCAAGTTCCCCCTGAAAGGAGCTGGGTGTCAGGACTGGCAGAGAGGGCTTTGCTCCCAGAGCTGCAGCACAGGATGCCACGAAGGCTGCATGGAAGCGAGTCCCCCTGCCAAACCCCCTGCAGAAGGTCCCTGGGTGGTCACATTTGCTCCTGCTGTGCTTAGCAGCCACCTCTTGCAAGCTGTGCGTCCTTGCCTCACACTGCCTGTCTCCCGGGGGCTGCAAGCCACGTTACATGCCCAGGTTGCCTCCTGCCTTTTCCTGGATGATGCTCTGGCACAGGTCTAGAAAGATGGACCCCACAGGCTGGTTGCACCACACGACTTTCTTCATACCCCACAGCTAGGGAGAGGCCTCTGCACCCCCTAAAAGGCCCATCACTGTGATTCCTGCTGGAGATACGGGCAAGAGCTGAAGGCAGAAATTCTGTGCTCACACAGGTCCTGCAGAGTTGGGGACACTCCTTAACACACCACAGAGCATGTCCACATGAAACTGGAGCTGACAACGTGGCTGGAGGGAGCAGAGCCCAGCGCTGCCCCCCGTTTGCTGGGACACATGGGCCAAAACCCCCAATCCGTTGCCCAGAGCCATTTCTCACACGCCACTCCACCTACTCCTGACAGCCAAACGGCCCTGCCTTGCTGAGGCTCTTTGGTGCTGCTATGAGTCTTTTCCTGGGAGCATTCCCACTGTCCCACACAGCTCGGCACTGCCTGTCACCAGAGCCTGGCAGCTACCCCCATCTTTATTCTCCCCAAGTACTGTGTCATTTGCAGACTCCACAGTGTCAGCCTTGTGATTAGATTCCAATGCCTTTATGAATAATTTGTTGTGCAATTATAAAGCAAATATTTAATTGAACTTTATGTAAAATTGCTTATGCCTCTGAGCACTGAACCACTGGTTTGGGATAGTGCGTTGTGCGACCACATCAGGCCCCAGGAGCCCCCTGATGAGGCTGAAGCAAACTGCCAGACCCCTTCCCCAGCAGCCTGTGGCCTGTGTGCAGGCAGCTGGCCCTGGCCGCTGCCGGCTATGGAGGGCAGTGCCGGGGGGGGCTCTGCACAGGCCCCAGAGACTGCTGCGATGCGCCAGCGGCAGGATTGCAGCCTGGCTCCATCCCCTTGGGAGCGTGTCCTTGGGCACTAGCAGGAGAACATGTCTTCCTCAGCTGAGCCACAGAACGAACCAGCTGGAGCATTCCCCCAGTGTGACCACTGCCACGCTGGAAGAGCCCAGCATGAAGTATGTCACCGTAGAAAACCTCTTTGTGACACGTTGTTGGCAGTCACGTTTCAGCACAAGGATAAGGACAGATGCAAAGACACTGGCTTTCCTCCTTTCCAGTCCTTTTCCTTCCAGGACAAGACTGGAGTATGCAGATGAGAAACGTGTACTGCAGCCGACTCGTTAAGGGAATTGGTGTCTTTGCTCACTGGCCATGTCTCAACAGCACGGGGCACCAGTCTGAACTGATAACAGGAGCTTTGGCACCAGGGTGCCTACCTGGGGGAGAGGCTCCTCAGCACGCCTGAGGGCCAGCGGTCTGTGCACTGTGACATCACCTGCAGGCTCAGCGGGAAGAGTCTGAATGGAGGGGCTCTGGACACACCTCAGATTGGCCATGGCATCGCCTCTGTAGGGAAAAACATCTATATCAGCAAAACCAACAGAACTGCACGAAATCCCAATTTACCATGGTCTGTAAAAGAGGCTGAAGTGCCTATTTCCAGTGAGGCGAATTTGAAATTGAAAGAGGAAAACGAGTGCATTGAAGAGATCAGAAGCTCCTTTCCAAGCACGTATCTGGTGCAGGTAATTGCTAACTGACCTGGAGGGGCTCTTGAAATCAACCTAATGCAGCAGATTCTGCTGCTCTGGGGCTGGGGACAGGCAGGTGCATGCAGTAGCCCCAGCAGAGAGGCTGGCGCAGCAGGACAGACTGCTGGGCAGTCGGGGGGCTAGCAATGGGAAAGGCAAGGCCTGAGGCCAGGGAGGTGCTGCAGAAGAAGGGAGCAGTAGCTGTGTGATGCTCACCCCCACAAGTATCCTGAGTGCAGGCAGAGTACCTACGGCTGGAAGAAAGGGCCTGGAAGCTGCTGGAAGCTGGAAACTTGTCCTTGCGTGGGGACAGGCCCATTCGCAGCAATGGGGGAAGGAAGGCGTGGAACCTATCCTGGAGTGGCTGTGCCGACAGGCTGAGAGGGGATGGGTGGGGAGTCTGCTCGGGGGAGCCCAGCAGCTGAGGCACTGGATCTGCACCACAGGCTGGGAGCTGGAGTCCCTGCTCCCGCGCTGAAGGGTGCGGAGACGCAAGGAACCCTGCTGACAGCAGCACATGGTTACTAGTTTCTCTGCACAGACAACAGTAAAGAACAGCAGTTCCCTGTGGGAGCCTGAGGATATCCCCTTCCCCAGCAGCACTTTCTTGCCTCTCAGCTGAGCTTGGGCAGCCCCTTCGCACAGCTCTTGCTGCTATGGCTACAGGTGAAGCAGCACAACTCGCCCGTTGGCTCCCAGCCACACGCTCCCTGCTACCAGCTCACCCCAGGACCAGGTCCATTAGCTGTTGCCTCTGGCAGCTCCCCTTGCTTCCCAGCCCTTTTGCTTTTCACTCACAGGCGTTAAAGGCTCCTTTCAAGATGCACCTTTCTGCTTCCTCTGCAATACAGGCACTTCTTTAATAAATAGCATCTGTACTGGCTCTGAGATGTCTATTTGGCTTTGAGCTCTCATCTCTGCTGCTGCTTGTGCCCAGCATGAAATGTTGCCACTCAGCCTACAAAAATTAATGGTTGGGGCAGTTATTTGTAGCAGTCATTCAGTATTTGCCTTGCCAGTCCAGTCCCAGACTACGGCCTGGAGAAAGCCCAACGGCACCTGTTTGGCTCTGCTGGTGGGCAGGCGGGCAGCGTGACTGACAGGTGAGCCGGGTCATGTTCGCACAATGCCCTTCCCTCAACGGCACAGGCACTCATTCCAAGCTGTTTGCTTCTAGGACCTACAGCTAGATGCACGGCTCACCACCTGGGTGTTGCAAGAGAGTGGAAAACTGAAGCTATGCCCTAGATATGCAAAATAACAAACCAAAGAAAATGGAGGAAAGGCAGAAGTTCAGGCTATCAGGTCTGGGCTGCATCCAAAGGCCCCAGCTAGATGGAAAGCCCAGGACAGGGCTAACTGGCAGGACAAGCACGATACAGCCTCCTTTTGTCATTCTCTCCTTAGTAAACACATGCATGCACACTCACTCACACACACTCTTCTGTGGCCCTGACACTAGCCAAGTGCAGACAGAAACAGGGCTCAAAGCAATCGTAATCTTCCCATCACAATGGTAGGAGAACCATGGTGCAGTGAAGCCACAATCTGGCTGCAAAAAGCTGTGGAGAGGATGTAAGCTGGAAAATAGTTGTTTATTTCTGGTACTAGGATGCTCTTTGGACTCGCATCCCAGAAAGGCAGAGTGTTCTGACCACTCCTGGGGTACGCTAGTGCTCAGTCCAGCACTCTGGAGGGTGTGTGCTCTAGACCGGAAAGACCACCATGATGTGGCTGGGAGGGGCCAGCAAAGCCCTCCTACACCGAGGGGAAAGGAAGCCCTATCCAGTGCCTACATCTGGAAGGTGCAGCATCAGACCCAGCTCTGCTTATCTTTCATTGTGCCCAGTCCCCTCTGACTCAAATCCCGCTCGTCCACCACCACCTTTAGATCCAATGTTTTTAACAGACAATATATGTGCATATCCAGTCAATCTCTCGGCTTCTCCCATCCCCTTGGAAGCCCCCTTTATTGTACTGAGTTCTCCTTAAAGTTATGCTTTCCCTGTGCCCTTTATTGTTCTGCTGTTTCCAGTAGCTGGCTTCTCTCTGTGTACAATAAGCTTATACAGCTCTTCCAAAGTGCAGCTGCAAGAATCTGAACCTCCCAGAAGACATGTTGGAAATGCATCACGCTGAGCTCCTCTGCTCACTCAATTACCAGGATCCAGAGGATCCTAACTTTCTAAAAATGTTAGCATTCCCAAACTGTGCAATTGTGTCTTTCCTATGACTTTTCAAATGGCCCAGTACTTTTAGAATAGATTCAAACATGGTCGATCACGCCCTTTGTGCATGCAACTAAGTATTCACCTGTTCAGCTGTTGTACACCTGCCTTTTCTTTTCCCAGGGATACCGTCCTACTAACCTACCTTGAAATTGTCTTTGTCTTGAAGTTACCTGTGGCATAGAATCAGAATAGCAACTCGACCGTTTTCACCACTTCACAGGGTAAAGTCTATGAGATGCTGTTACTGGCCAGAAGTCCTCCAGAGCCATGACGATGGCTGCAGCTTTTATGAACACACATTCTGAATCACATTTTGCAGGCTTTTACAATACTGTTTAGGGCCACATTGGTCGTACCTTGGAGTTTTCTGGGAAATACTCCTACTTTCTGTGGGTGCCAGTGATGGTTACTCCTCTCCAGTGTGTGCTCCTCTGGGTGGGCAGAGGAGTCCTCTTCCCAGCAGACTTCTGCTGTTGCAGCTTCTGGCTCTTGTACATACACTTGCCTTTCTTTTTATGCTGTGTGCAGAATTCTGCAGATTAGTCCATGTCCACAATTCTCACAGATCCTCAGCTCCAAGGTTTTACTGCAGGTCTTTAATTCTGTCACATATCGATCGACTGTTTCTGCTTGCATGAAAAGGATTGGAAATGTTAAAATGATTCATTGTTTTGTGGGATACACAGCCACATTTTATCATGTTTACATTTTCTCTTACACGTTCCTTTCCTCCTCCCACCCCAGGCACAGAGACTGGGGCTTTCGCATAGTGCTTCTTTCATATGCACTAATTGCTGTTAAGTGGATCTCAAACTGCCTGACAGTTTCCTTTCTCTACTGCATCCCAGCAGGGAAGAATTTAGCTGGACCCTGTGATAAGCTTGTTAGTTCTTCCAAGAGCTCCTGGAAATCACTAAAGTTCAGACTTAAATTTTGTCAGAGACACCTTGCAAAGAGAAGTATATGTATGAGGAAAAGATTGCCTCTACTGGGGCTGCTACTGAACCAGCCCTGACAAAAGCGACTTGGGTTTCTGAACAGCAAATCGCAGGGGGTTAAAAATAATTTCCCAGAGTATCTTTCTGTGCCCCCTGTCCTGAGAACTAGGAACACTTGACACCGTGCAAGCACAGTCCAGAGACTGCTGATGGCAGCACAGCCCCCCCGGACACAGGGAGGGAAGTCTCATCTGCTCCCAGACCCTGGGTGGGTCAGTGCGCCCTGGCAGAGCCAAGCTGCGGTGTGCGCTGCACTCAGCAATGACAAGCAAGCCAGCCAAAAGCTCTGCACTGCCACTGCTCAGCACGCTGCACGTCCCTCCTTCCTCCAGCAGTCTCTGCAGACAACAGGCCGGTGACCCTCAGAATCACAGAATCATCTAGGTTGGAAAGGACCTTGAAGATCATGTAGTCCAACCGTTAACCTAACACTACACCATATCCCTAAGCACTATGTCAACCCTACTCTTAAAGACCTCCAGGGATGGGGACTCCACCACCTCCTCGGGCAGCCCATTCCAACGCCTAACAACCCGTTCTGTAAAGAAATGCTTCCTAATATCTAGTCTAAACCTTCCCTGGCGCAACTTGAGCCCATTACCTCTTATCCTGTCGCTTATTACTTGGTTAAAGAGGCTCATCCCCCCCTCTCTGCACCCTCCTTTCAGGGAGTTGTAGAGGGCGATGAGGTCTCCCCTCAGCCTCCTCTTCTCCAGACTAAACCCCCCCAGTTCCCTCAGCCGCTCCCCATCAGACCTGTGCTCCAGACCCTGCACCAGCTCCGTTGCCCTTCTCTGGACACGCTCGAGTCATTCAATGCCCTTTTTGGAGTGAGGGGCCCAAAACTGAACACAGTAATCGAGGGGCGGCCTCACCAGTGCCGAGTACAGGGGCAAGATCACTTCCCTGTCCCTGCTGGCCACGCTATTTCTGATACAAGCCAGGATACCATTGGCCTTCTTGGCCACCCGGGCCCTTGAGGCACCTCTTTTCGCCAGCAGCACCTAGTCCGGAAGTCAGCTCTCCAGCAGGTCATGTTTGCCCGCTGCCTTCTTCACCAGGCTTCAGAGCTGCCAAGACACACACTGGTTTGGTGTTTAACCCCTCCGGTCCCTGGGCTGGCAAGCAAGGCCCCGAGTCCCTCAGAAGGCTCGGAGCTGTGGTTCAGCCCATGGTGCACACAGCGATCTGCTGGTGCTGGCGCTGGGAGCTGCTGCACTGCAGAGCACCAGCCTTAAGGGCAGCTGGGCGAAACCAAGTTGTTGCCACTGTGGTGTCCCAGGAGCCGCGGCTCCGGGCTGCCAGGATCTGGAAGGCCATGCCCAAGTAGGGCCATGCAGGGTTCAGAGAGTGGCTCCTCGGGGAATCCTTGAAATTGCCTTTGGAAAAACAACAGCAGCCTGCACCGTGGCCCTGGGCAGGGATGAGGAGCAGGCTACACATGCCACTTCCTTCTCTTAAACTTCAAACACACCAGCAGACCTAAATTATTCACTTGTAATCCCTGGAGCTGGCAGCAGCTCAGAGGGGATCCAGCTCAGGTGATAAGAAGGAAGAAAGCAAAAAAAGAACCCATTAAATTTAAAAACCTCTGAGAGTCATAAAATGTAAAAATATGTTCAGAACAGGAGCCAGGCCGGGATGGGGAAGCTGGGTGCAAGCAGGGTCTGACACTGGCAGCTCTCTGAGCATGAGGGGGTACCACGAAAGCAGAGGGAACCTGAGGCTAAGGCTGGTGGGGCTTGGTGGCCCTGGGTGCTCAGCTCCATTGCCTCTTCTAACCCCTCAGGGTCCTCTGTCCTCTCTGTGGTGTAGATGGAGAGAGAAAAGAGCAGGAAACACAGGCAGAGGGAGCAGAGCTGGGCTAAGAGAGTCCAACCCACGCTGAGAGCCAGGCTCCTCACACCCAGGGCAAGCACACAACTGGGTGTTGTGGCGCAGAGTGAGAAGCCAGAGCTGAGGCAGGCAGCACCCTGCCCTGAAGATGGCTGCAGGTGTCACTTCTGCACCCGTCAGAGACTCTTCCTGCACAAGGCCAGTGACTCGGCTCTGCAGCAGCCCTGTGCTGACATCCAGACCCCAGCAGAGCTGCCAAGAACAGCCTCTCCACTGGTGTTAAACCCCACCGACCCCATCCTTTACCGGTTCTTTGTGGCCTGAGGGTGTGCAGGTCACAGCACCCCATCCCACCCCGGCTGCTCGCCGCCGCAGAGCAGAGCCAGGCAAACAGCTTGTCAGGAACAAAGCCCCTTCCCGAGTGGGCTAGGCTGCCTTGCCTGCAACTAAATATTCAGAGGCACTGTGCACTAGCCCTTTGATCAGCAATTTATCTCTCCACGCCACAAGTTTCCCGGAGCCTGGCGTTTCCGCCCCATGCTCAGCCTTGGTCCCAGGAGCCTGGGAGACAGGTGTGAGGAATTAGCTATAGGGACTAACGCTCTGACAGGAACCAGCACCAAAAGCGGGGGACAGAGTGTAACATTTATTACATTTGAAGCAGAGCAAACATGTGGCCTACTTATGTATCTAGAGAGAATTAATTGGGGAGTGCCACAAAGCAGCAGATTATAAATTAGAATCATTTTCACCAACTTCAGCCCATTCATCTTATTTCACACCAGGCCTGTCAACTCAGCTTGACGCAGCCCTGGACCCACAGGTTGCCGTCTGGTGGCACTGGGGACTGTCAGCAGCCAGCCCCATGGGCGCTGCACGCACAAACCCACGGGAGGCACGGGGGGGTCAAGCTGAGGCACACGCCTTGAATGGAAAGCAAACTCAGACCCTTGAGGAGGGCTCCAGAGGTGCCGAGTGCCACCAGCTACCATCTGCAGAGGTATCCGGAGCACCCTGCTCCAGGGACTCGCCCCAGAGACAGCAGAGCTGCCAGTGCCTGCCCTGTGCTCCTCCATTCCCCTTCACCCACTGGCAGCCAGCAGTGGGGCTGTGCCTGCACCTCCTCACCCGCCCCGGGTTAGGATCCCAGGGTAGGGACCAGGCAACCTCAGGCCGAGGTCAGGCAGAGGCTCCCTCTGCACAGCTTCGAGGTCTCTCCTGGGGACGCTGCGTGTGACACGCAGGTGCCCACCCGGAGCTGCTGGGAGTGCAGTGCTCTGCGTGCCCAAGGCACTGGGGGCCTCGGCGAGGGGCAACCTCACCAAGGGGCAACCCATTCACAGACAGATTCCTGTGCAAGGAGCTCCAGTAGTCAGAAACGGCAAAGCAGCTTGTGCCTGAGGCACTCTGGCCCTCAACAGCCCAGGGCCCAGTAGGTGTCCCTGAGGGGCACTTCAAGAAATGCCCCTGAGGCATTTCAGGGATTCTGGCCCGGAGCCAGAACAGCCAGAGCAGCCGCTGCCTCCCCGATGGTGGGATCTTGCCAGCACCTCTCAAAGCAAAGATTAGAATAACTGATTTGGCCTATACTTACAGATCCCAAGGGGACAGCATGCAAAAAACCATACTGATGCTGGGAACATTTCTCTCCAAAAGGCCACCTGCTGCCTTGCTGGAAGGAGGGTTAAAAGACCCAGTGGAGGTTGCTGGGCTACATCCGAAAAGGAGGATCCTTTCTTGAAGATGCAGTTTGGGTCAGACCACAGCCACCATGATCTCAACTTTCCCGCCCTTCACAGGAACAATTGTGAAGTCTCTCACTCTGGCTCTGTGCATCCCAAATGGGGTCTGCAGTGTTTCTCACATCTCCCGTGTGCTGAGTGATTTTTTTACAATTGGATGCATGAGGCTGGGGTAATCTTATAAGACACTCCAGAAGATCAGTTTAGTATTGATCATGTGCTGAATTTAAAGGCTTTCCACATCCATCTGCTGCTGCTACTCAGGCAACAGCTCAGCTGGGACCTGGGTGCTGAGGGGGTGCCTGCACCCCAGAGCCACCTCATTCCACTGCAGCCTGTGGCTGGGCTGATGTGCAGCAGCATGAAGGGCCAAGGCGTCACACTGCAGCTCAGTTTATGAGCCAGCAGAATCACACGCTGCTCCCCACTGAGCCTTTCGGTGAAGTCCCCCAACGGATCAGTCTGCCATGCTGCTGTCACCACTGGGGCCAGCTCTCTGTGGATGGTAGTGGATCACCCGCTCATCTAACAGGGGCAGCAGCTGTCAGAGACCAACAGAAAAAGGGTGACAGGGTATAGTGAGAGTTTGCACGGACCAGCTCCTAATGCCAACACCCTGCACCGTCCCCAAGGAGGTGCCAGCTGCCACCGCAGGGCAGCCACAGCACCCAGACGTGTCCAGCACAACCCCTTGCCAGCCCTCACAATGGGTGCTGACAGGACCCTCCAGGTTGCCTCCTGCAGGGAGCAAAGAGCTGGCCTTGGGCATGGGGGGAGGGCTGAGCACCGGCTGCTCCTCTGGGTGCTGCAGACAGGACTATAAATTGAACCACCCCTCCCGAGCAGGCAAAGGCCCCGGCAGCCCCCACATCTGTCAGGGAGTGACTGGAGCCAGCTGAAGCACAAAGGGCTGTCGCAGGCAGACCGTGCCAGCAAGAGCCTCGAAGAGCTCCAACCCTGAGGAGACAGGGCGGCAAGAAAAGGCACACAGAGACACAGAGTGCAGGCAGGAATACACATGGAGCAGGACCTCTGCCCGTGTCTGGGAAGAAGTGCCTCCTGATGTTTGCCACGGACTCTGCAGGTCTTCTAGGCATGGGACTGCAAAGTGTGAGCCCAGACTCCAGAGACAGTGGCCTGGCAGCAGGATAGTTGCTGTGACATGCCCACAAATGTGATGGGAAGAGGGAATTCAGGCATTATGGAACTGAAACATACTGCATCATGATGAGGTTTTAGCTTTTTCTTTTAAGAATATGCATATTGCAAGTTGCTATGAAGTCACGAAAGCTGCGAGCCATGCTGTCAAAAAGACAGCCTGCTTTATGATGCTAAAATATAAAGTGTTTTTTGCAAAACAATACAAGTTAAATGTGTAAGAAATCTGCTGATTTACTGAAACAGGAGATGTGCAGGGTAGAAAAAAATTATTCTCCCAGGTCCGTATTTACTCAACAGAAGACCTATATTCAAATAACTCTTAGAGTAGGTCACTGGCATTCTCACAGAGGTTGAGTGGCTGAAAGTAAGGCTACAACATAAAGAGGCCCTCTTAATTAGCAGAGAAAGCAGAAATTGTATGGACATGCTTTAAAACATCAGGTGCTTCTTCAAAATCCCCAGGCAAAAATTTGAGTCCAAAAATCCATTCTGCAAAGCCATCAACCAGGGTGAGGTGGGGCTAAGCTGCTGCATAGCTGCCCAGAGGTGAAAAAGTGCCAAGAGGCAGCGCTCTCACCAGGGCACTGTCCAGCGGGGACCGCTGAAACTGGTAGGTGCTTAGATGCAGATCTTAAATCCAGACACTGATAAGGCATCCAATTCTTTTGCTGTTGTTGTTGCTGTTGCTTTGTTTTCAATAGCTGCAGCTAAACATTTAACCTTTACATTGATGGAATGACCTAAACATGTTCTTCCAGGCTTGACAGCAGCAAGGCGGTCTCACAGCAAGCAGAGAAATGCCTTTCCTTTCAGGCTGCCACATCAATACACTGTGTGGCTGGCAGACTTGCAGGTGTCCCCTGCTCAGAACACATGGAAGGGTCTCAGAGGTGGGACACAAGCATTTCTCCAGATTGTCAGGTCTAACGGAGAGGTGGGCACAAGCCTCCATCTTCTTGGCAAGCAGAAGAGCTCACGATTTGGAAGCCACATAGTTGTTCCAGCTGAGAGGCTGGCTCTGGCTGTTGCTGTCCCAAGCCTGTGGCTCTGCCAGCAGCTGAGGCACTTTTGCAGCATCTGAGGATTTCAGATGGCACAGAAAGAGTTACAGGAAGGAGCAGCAGAGTAATTGTGTGTTAATATGGTCCCATGTTTTTTATTACTCTCAGAGTATTAAATTGATAGCCTGGTACCAAAGGCCAGAAGTGTCACCTCTCAACAAGATGAAACCCTATGTAGCCGCAAGATTTACAAAGGCGTCCATAAAATTAACATTTGGATGAGCATGTGGGAGAACAGAGACCATGAACAGCAGCAGCAGGTTGGCAAGTACCTGCCGCCCCTGCATTTCGAGCCCAGAAGACACCATTGACTGAATGCATCCTCCTGCACCAATATCTGACTGAGTGGGGCCCCAGAGACGCTCTATTGCTAGGAAGGGGCTGCCAGGGAGATTTCGGGAGATGGTGGTATTATGGTAGTGCCGTGAGGAGTAAGTGACAAGGGCAGGAACAGGCCACATCCCAGATCTCCTTGGGGATCACTCCCTGGCCCTAGGCAGTGGAAGCATCTCCCCTCGGTTTGGCACCTCTGGGCCTCTGCCCTTCCTCCGCCCAGTGAGGGCAATACTGTGGCCCTACCACAGAACTAAGGACACGAAGATGCTCGGGGCCCTGGAGCACCCCCCCTGTGAGGACAGGCTGAGAGAGTTGGGCGGGTTCAGCTGGAGAAGAGAAGGCTCTGGGGAGACCTTAGAGCTGCCTCCCAGGACTGAAAGGGGCTACAGGAAAGGGGGGAGGGACTCTTGATCGGGGGGGTAGGGGTAATGGTTTATCAGGACAAGAAGTAACAGGTTTAAACTGACAGAGGGCAGATTTAGATCAGATATAAGAAGAAATTCTTCACTGTGAGGGTGGTGAGGCCCTGGCACAGGTTGCCCAGAGAAGCTGTGGCTGCCCCCTCCCTGGAAGGGTTCAAGGCCACGCTGGATGGGGCTTTGGGCAACCTGAGCTAATGGAAGGTGTCCCTGCCTGGGGCAGGGGGGTGGCACTGGATGGGCTTTATGGTCCCTTCCCACCCAAACCGTTCTATGATTCTACGACACCACAGACCTGCTGGGATAGCATGGTGCTCAGGGCCACACACTTGCCCAGACTGGCTGATCCTGCACTGCCCAGCACACGCTTCTGCACGTAGACACCATGGCATGTTGTGACTGTGTGCGCTCAGCTGCATGCCGTGCATGCTGTGCTGCAGGCTCACACACCTGGCACGCTGCCTCAACGCCCCGTGCAAATGGAGCCATTACCACTGCTGCCTGCAGTATGACTGCTTTGCAATTAAAGGAATGAAATGTTTATACAGGAATAAATCTGTGTTAATGAGGTGAATCCTGCTCCCGCCCAGGCAGGCTCTAAAACAAGGCTAGGAACTTGGGGGAAGGGAGAAGGTTCATATGTGCGCTGCTGCCAGACAGCAGCCAGGCCTGGGAAGGGAAGTGCGGAGGGAAAGGGGAGGTAGCTGGCTGGTTGTGCGCAGGAGCCACCACTTCTTTCATTTCCCGGTCTGATTCCCCCCACATGGAGTTAGCAGGAGAGACCAGACCATTGTCAGGCTTGCTGGGGCTCAGGAGGTGTTTAAGCAGTTTCCTTCCCTGGGAAGGGGACTGCTCCTGGCTCAGAGATCTAGGAAGAGCACAAGCGATTTGGACAGCGATGCTGCCACAGAGTGGGGACACGCAGCTCTGGGCCCTTCCACCTCAGCCTGTCCAAAAAGTCCTTTGCTGAAGCTATAGCAGCAGGGGCTATGCAGGAGGAAATCCCTATGTCATCCTTGCTCTCCTCGATTCCTCAGAAACACCGCACTAATCCCTGTCGCCTGCCTACACGGGAAACCACGGAGACACAGAATCCAATTAGCTGGAAATCCTGCTCTGGCTCCCGCACAGTATCTCCCTCTGATAAAGCTGTGGAGCTGCAGAGATAAACGGCGCATTAGGATTCCAGCGGGGTCTGGCAGGCAAGGATGGCTTTGGAACTGCAGCACCAGCCCAAGGAATGAGTAAGGCACCAGCGCGCCGTTCCCAAACCTCCCTCTCCACCTCTGCCTCACACCAACTCCTCCTCCCTGCTCTTCCTGCAGCACCATTCCCGCAGCCAAGCCCAGCTGCGCAGGGTGAAAGCTGAGGACTGGGGCTCCGGTCAGCAGCTCTCCAGCCTGGCTGACCCACCACGGGGCCTTCGCGCTTCGCAGGGGGAGGAAAACCTCTTAGGGGCTGACCAGCATCAGAGCCTTTCAGTTGCTGGGGGTGGCCAGGGTGGCATGAATCACAGTGCCAGGCCCGATCTCCTCACCACTGCAACGCCCCAGGGCATCTCTGTGCCCGGAGGTCCCTTCAGCACCCACAAGATGCATCACCCGCACCTCCCTTGTCCCTTCTCCAGCAGGGACTGGCCCTCCCTGAAATGATCTGGGGGACAAAGCAGGTCCCAACCCCACAGAGACAGCAGGGAAAGGGACTGAAACAGGTAAAAATCCTCGCCTGGACAAGCTCCGCACTGCCTCTAGCCACAGCCAAGCAGAGTACAAGATGTTGCTGACCGTGCTACAGCCTGGCTGTGCCTGTGGCAACAAGTCTCCTGGGCCTGATGCTACCACAGCCGTGCCTGCTGTGCTCACACTCTTCCTTGCACCCACAGTAAATTACCTGCTTTACATTTTGCTGCAGCAACTTAACAGTATTAATTCATTGTGTTCTGTCTTTAACAAACACCATTATCATATCACCAGCCAGGATTATGCAAATCCTGCAAAAGGAATTATTTCCCTCCCCAAAGTCACCTTGATTTATCAGTTTTAGCCCAAAATGAAATATAAGTTGCTTTGGATAAACTGTTAAACACACAACCACACCCAGGGGGCTGTGATGGCCCCACAGGACAAAGCACACACCCAGGCCAGGCCCAGCTGTGCCCAGCTGGGTCACCCTTCGTATCCACCGGTGACACAGGGGCAGCTCTGTGCCAGCCCCACCCAAGACTGCTCCTGTGACTCAGGTGGACCTGGGCACTACGGACCAAGAGCTGGGGAAACAACCCCCTTGCAAAGTACTCTGGGGATAACTCCACGGCTCCATTCCCCAGCCATTGGGCCATGGGTCCGAGGCTGTGCATGCAGGGCTGGAAACAAGGAAACTTTTCAAAATTGCATTAAGGATTGCTCTGGGGATGCCACTGGTCTGCCCCCATCCCTGACCCTGCTTCCCAGGCCACCACTTCAGGTTGAGCCCACATCACGCATAACAGAATGGTGGGTCATCCTATGCAAGTGTGGATGGTGTTAGGGATCAATGAGCAAATCTGCATCCCACGCCAGGAATTAGCTCTTTAACAGGGTCCCCAAATAACATAATGCCTTTGTCCATAATTTCTTTTGCTGCAGAGATAAAGGCTCCCCGCCCCTCTGATGCGGCTACTCTTGGCTGCAGTTGCCCCATAGCACACAGGAAGCACTTGTATGATTAAAGGTAACCTTTTTTCCCATTATTTGTCAGCAACTTGAGTCAGTCCTTCAGCAGAGGGCAAGAACAGCACCCCAGCAAGAAGGAAGACAGCAAGCCTCTGCAACCTGAGCACAGGCTGCTCTTGCAAGAGGAACCAGGCCCTCGGCTGGGGCTTTGCCATGATGGCCAGCAACTACTTTATGTGCTCTGGCTGAGTGCAGAGGGGCTATTCTGAAAGAGAGTTCTGCTTCAGATTCTATTAACCATGGATGGCAGCTTTGTAAGAGCAGCAAAAACTTCCCAATTAGTCCTAAATATTTTTTATTTTCAAACCCAATGTGTTCTGGCGGACGAAGAGCGAAGGGCAGCAAGCATGTGCCGGAACAGCACCATGCAGGCTGGTACCCTGAAAAGCCACTGACAGGTGTACGCTCAGCACCTCTTGTGCTTATGGCTCACACGTAACTAATAGAGATGCGAAGTTCCTCCAAAAAACATACTGTGACAGAGACGAGGATGAAATCATGCACTGGCAACCTACGGTAAAATACAGCTCAGTAAAATAGAATTATTCTCAACCCAAACCCTGGAAACAAAAACCTCAAAAGAAAACCCTGGCACTATGCCTGGCCGCCCCCAGCCAGCACACCCACACCTCTGGCACAGTGAGAAAGTGTTCAATCTGCGTTCAGCTTAACCTGCTCTGGGCCTGGGGGGTGGTGAATCGCCCAGGGCCTGTGGGCCGACGCACAGCTGGGTACAGGCTGCCTGGTGCCTGTGGTGTGGGATGTTTCAAACCACAAACACAGACTGTGAGGAGGAACTCAAAGAGCCACCTTGGCCATCCCAGGACAGAGCCTGAGCACTGATGGGAGAGAGATGCCTCCGCCTGGCACAGCAGAGACCCAGGGTTCAGGCTGCTCCTGGTCTCACAGAGCCATTCTCATTCCTGCTCTGATGTGTGCAGTCTGGTCTCTCCTTGATCTGTTCTAGCTACTCTAATCTTCCCCTCTGCCTACCCCCAGCTCCTCACCACCAGCTCTCATTCCCAGCTGTGCCTGATGTTTTCACACCTGCACTCATGCTGTCCTAAACTGGGTTCTGCCAGGCCACCACTGTCCTCGCAAGGTCAGAGGGAAGCTTGGAAAGGGGAACTACATCCTCCCGGCCTTAAGAATCCAAAGGATGAATTCTCCCAGATGTAGCCAGTCCTGCTCACCTGGGACAGCCCCTCTCCCCAGGCACGCACCCTCCTGGAGGCAGCCCCTTCTCTGCTGAGGGTGGGGACAGGGAGGCCAGAGGCTAGGAAGGCAGGTGCAAAGCTACAGCACAGGAGGAATGCAATGGCAGAGACAGAAACAGGGAAGGCAATTCAATTTTCAGAGGCTGTCCCACCAATTCAGCTCAGAGAGACGATAAGAAACCCATTTCCAGCGATAGGCACCCTAATCCCCAGCCATCCTGCATTTCCAATTCCGAGAGGTGCTATTTCCAACAAGAAGGCATTTTCCCATCTAGGTTTGCTAGAAGGGACAGCAATGGATTAAATACCAATTTTTCCAGCACTGTTTAACTCTTTCTGTGCCTACTCCTGCCACTTATGCAAGCGCTGGAGGTACAGAGCAGCAGAATGGCTGCTGCACTGTGCCCCAGAACAGAGCTGAGGGCCTTTCACAGGCTTTCCCAAGTGGCCTGCAGCCCGAAGAGACAGGGAAAAAGGGAAAAACTAAAATGCATCGGCAGTGCAGGCCAGGCAGCTTCGATCAGGAATCTATTACTGCTCAAGGCATAACTCTGAGACTCAACTGTGGGACAAGAGTCACTCAGTGAAGCTTACATCCAGTGTTAAAACCATTAGAAAGGTCCAAAGTACTGCAAGGCTGCCTTAAAACTACATTTGCAAGAACACAGGCATAGAAAAAGAAGGAAGCAAACCATACAGTGATGGCCGTGCCCCCCACATGCCCCACATCTCCACAGTTTAAGCATCATGGTGCAGATGCAGCCTTTGCCTCCAGGTTACTGGGGAGAAGAAAGCGAAAAGGAACACAGACACAACAAACAGTGAGGAGGGACTGGCTGGCACAGAAACACACACAGATCAGTGGTAAATAACCTGTCTTCAGGAGGGCCGTTCTCAGCAACAGCTGCCATCTCAAACACGTTGTGTCTTGCCCCACGGCTGTGTGATGGGGTTGCCCAGAGCCAGCCTCCCCAGAGATGGGTAGTGCCTGTTCCTGGTAGTCCTGGCCCTCACCACTAGCCATGGCTATCTTACAAGAGCCACCTAACTTCCAGCATCAAGCAAGACTTCTCCCACCACTGGGAAGCCACTGAGCTAGAGCTCCTTGGATACCCGAGGAGTCTTTCCCCAGATACCCGTATCCAGCCCTCTGCACTTCCACCACCCATCCCAGCCCTCTTCCTTGTGCCACTGCCTTCACTACATGCTGAGGATCTCCTCTATCCCCGCTTCCCGGTATTCAGGCTCCTACCCGCTACTGGAATCAGTCTTTCAGGAAGCTGAAGGGCCTGAGACTCCCAGCCCTGCTTCCATAGCACAACCCATGGCCCTGGCACACAGCAGCTCCCTCCCCCCTCCCAGACATCAGGCATAAAACTCTTCCCACAGCACAGGAATAAAGCCCGAACGTTCTCACTTAGCCCCTCCAAACCTCTCCCTTGGTCCCTGTTACGAGCTGAACCAGGGAGTTTTGTTGGAAAGGGGAGCCCCAGACAGCTGTTGCCTCACAAACTGATAAGGCCCCTGGTGCAAAGCTTGTGGGAGGGAGCACTAGTTGCTCTGTAGCCAGAGCTCTCCCACTCCTCCGCATGACTCCAGCTCCAACCGCAACTGTCCATTCATCACCCACTAAACAAATAGAAATTTAAGGGCTCATGGCTTTAAAACACAGAAAACAATTCCCTGTGCATTTTAACAGCGCTGTAATTTATTGGATCAGAAATTATGAATGGCAGCAGAAGGGGGCTGGGCCCAGCACATAGAGGAGTGCTGATGCAGTGCAAGCCAAAGAGAGATGTAGAGCTGAGGGGAGTCTGGGAAAGCTCCCAGGATTGTTGTTGCATGGGGCTGGGGGAACACCACCATCTACAAAGACCCATTCCCTCCCACACCTTGCGACCCCACCATTCAGTGTAGGATTTGTAGTAGAAGCTTCCGTAAGAAACATTCACGTGATGCAGAACAGAGTGGAGCGCCGTGCCAGCTGTGCTCTGGAGAGGCACACCGACATGCTTCCCACATGGCCCTTGCAGATTCAAGGCACATGCAAGAAATGCAAAAAAAATGCTTCATCCCTGGGGGAAGAGGAGCACCTGGTGGAAATACAGAGAGTAAACATGAGCATTACTGTTCCTCCCCTAGGTAATCTCCCAGCTCTGGAGTTTGAGCTGCATTCAGCAGTAATTGAAACCAGGCTCTTTAACACAGGTGCCAATTACTGCCTGTTAATGCGAGGAGGTCTGATAGACAAAGCAATTACCCAGCTCTGCTAGGCTGGAAAGCACAAGATGAGATGGTTCGGCTGCTTATGCTAGTGTGGGTCTTGTAGGACAGCTCTGTCCCCCAGCAAACCCCTCTTGCAGTGCCAGACAGACCAAGTCCTTGACTCATGCCCTCTGGCTGCATCTCCCCTGCATCTTCACATGGGCCAGCAACATGCCCTTGCTGGAAGGAGGGCTGACAATATCCCGGGGTGCATTAGCTCAAGTATTGCCAGCAGGCCGAGGGAGGGGATCCTTCCCCTTTATTCAGCACTGGTGAGGCCACAACTGCGGTACCGTGTCCAGTGCTGGGCTCATCAGTGCAAGAGAGACATGGACAGAGTCCAGCAAGAGCCACAAAGATTCGGAAGGGACTGGAGCACCCCACATATGAGGAAAGGCTGACAGAGCTGGGACTGTTCAGCCTGGAGAAGAGAAGACTCGGGGAGGGAACTTGTCAATGTATACAAATACCTGGATGGAGGGTGAAAAGAGGACGGAGCTAGGCTCTTTTCAGCGGTGCTCAGTGACAGGACCAGGGGCAATGTCCCACCAGGGACAAAGTGGAACACAGGAGGCTCCCTCTGAACACTGGGAAACACTTTTTCACTGTGAAGGTGACTGAGCACTGGCACAGGTTGCCCAGAGAGGCTGCAGAGTCTCCATCCTTGGAGATATTCAAAATCTGTCTGGACGTGCCCCTGGGCAACCGGCTCTAGGTGGCCCTGCCTGAGCAGGGGGGTCGGACAAGATGACCTTTGGAGGTCCCTTCCAACTTCAGCTGTTCTACGATTGTGATCTCTAACCATCCACATTTCTTGGTTTCTCTGCCCAGCTTCTCAACCCTTCTTGGCCAGCTGCCTTTCCCCACCCTCTCTGCTCAGAGCCCCCCTTTGTTTGCCCTTCTGGGGGTGATGTGACAGTGAGGAAGGTGGCTGATCCAGGGGTAGTGTCATGATGATGGGGAGAGGACAACAGGAGGTGCAATTCCCAGCAAATCCTGCTGCTCCTTGGTCTTTTATCCTCCAGTAACTGGTGACCTGGAGGGACAGTGCCTTGGGAGAACCTCAGTGGGTGATGACAAGAGGGTTGATCTATCCGGGCCAGCATCAAGTAGAGTGGAAATTAGTGTTTCATGGGACCACATCAGAGTCCTTTTTGCTCTACAGAGAGCACCCTTTGCCTCCTGTACACCCTCTGTAGGGGATGTGCTGGTAGCAAGCTCAGAGACATGGATGGGGAGCAACGAGTGGGAGCAGGCTGGCAAGGTTCCCCCCTGCACAGCGCTGCGAGTCAGATATGGTGCCCACATCTCTAAAAGGATTTTGAAAAAATGGAGGATGCACAGAATAATTACAAATGTGATTTGGAGGCTGGAGAAAACACTTGCCAGGGACAGAATGAAAGAGTTCAGTCTGTTATCTCACCCAAAAGGGAGCCTGAGAGGTGATTTGATTATAAGCATTTCACAGAGAAAAAATACTTGGTGTGAAAGAGCTCTTTAACTTTATTAATAAAGGAGGCTGGAGCCTGTGGGCAAGCAAATTGTAAATAGGAAACACAGCACTGGGCCATGCTACCTGAGAAGTGCCATCTGCTCTGCCTCCTCGCATCCTCCACCCTGTCATGGAAGATACATCAGCTGAGAGACACTGGGTTCATTACAGGCAAAACAGAATAATGGTATTTCTTACTTGGAGTTACACAGGGGCCCTAGATAAATGAACAGCCCCTTCAGACCTTAAAAATCTATGAAACTGCAGGCACAAGCTACAGACAGTGCTGTATAAGGATGCATCCTTGATGCCTGCAAGAAAGAGGGAGCTCCTTTGCACAATGTCCCCACGTGACTGGACTGACTGACGCAAGAGGCAGAGGGAGGGAGGCTTGTTCAGCTTGGAGAAGAGATGGTTTTCAGGCAGACCTCAGAGCAATCTCAGTACCAAGGAAGTTATTTGAGAAGATGGAGCCAGGCTCTTATCAGTGGTGCTCAGTGGGAGGATGAGAGACAATGGATGTAACTACAAAGACATGTTCAGACTAGATAAGGAAAAACCTCTTCCTCATGAGGACAGTCAAGCACTGAAGCAGGGGTCCAGAGAGGCTATGCAGTCTCCCACCTGTAAGGTTTTCAGCACCTGCCTGGATGAAGCCCTGAGCAACCTGGACCCCACCTGCATAGAGAACTGCTGAGGTCCCTTCCCACCTGAATCATCCGGTGATCTCTAACTCAGCATAGGAGGAGAGTGCCTCTTAGCTTCAAACTCACAGGGTTGGATGAGGGAAAATGTCAGCTGTTTGCATCAGCTACACAGTCCCCTCCCAACACACTGTGCTGCCACCTCAGACCCTGCCATTCAGGACAGCTGAATACTTTCTTCCCCACTCCCATATTTTCAGAGTCCAAGAAGTTCTTGGCCAAGGCTGATCCATCTTGTCCTCTGACACAAAGGAAGAATTCAAGGCTGCAAGCAAAGGGCTGTGCAGCACAGTCTCCAACACCAGGCACCAGCTCCACCTCATTCTTCCTGGGGAGTTCCACTGGAGACCTTCAACATCCAGAAAAAAAGCAGCAGCTCCACAGGACAAGGGACGTAACACGGGCCAGCTCCCTTTATACAGTGAATTATGTCCACGTGGCAGGTGGGTCTGCCTTGTGCAGGGCAGCGGAGGAGGTGCTGAAACACAAGGCTAGAAAAATTACTAGGCTGAGACCAGGAGAGTGGCTCTTAGCACATTCATGACGATGGCTCCAATTAGTGCAATTACAGGGCTTGGCTGCATCTTCCTGCTTGTGATTTTCATTAACAATCGCATGGTCAATTCTGCTACTTTTCACTGGGCAAGCAGCCAGAAGCTGGCAGCAGCCTCTGCTCCTGGCAAGGTCTAGAGGGAGGCCAGGCTGGCAACAAAGGCCCAGCCAGGCATTCAGACGTCCAGGCTCCTGGCAGCAGAGGGCCATTTGGGAGAAGGGAGGCAAGTGGCACAGCTACCTGCACTCTTGGAGGAGCACACTCCTCACGGGAGGCTGAACTGCACTCAGCACAGCTGGTCCCTCGGCAGGAAATACCATCACAAACACCACCACTCTCCTGCGTCCCAGACACAGCTCAGTTCTGGCTGCATCGCCTTTCCTAATGCAAAACAAGACAAACAGTTCACCCCCCAAAACACAACTCCCCAAGCAACTGCAGGACACAGGGCTTCTCAGGCTCGCATGACTCCAGAAAAGCGAGCCATTTCCAAGTACAGGGTGAAGACTAGGAGCAGAGGTTCTTTCAACCTCCTTACACTGCAGACACTCAAGGCCATGGAGCATTAAAACCTACATACCCCAATGATAAAAAAAAAAAAAAAAAAAAGAGCCTCAGTGCAGAAGCAGGGGTATAGAGTTAGGGGCAACTATTTGCCACTGCAAAGATCGCAGAGTGTGAGCCCTTTACAGCCCAGGCTGGGTGGTAACCAGCCTTCCAGCCTCTGCACCCCGAGCTCCCCCATCCCCACCACACTAGGCACCAACCACAAACCACATACTCTGCTGAAACAAGAAACGAAGCACAGCTGGAAGCAGCCCTACTTCTGGGCACCAGGCCCCATGTTGCCTCGCTATTCCTGTGTGTTTTGGAGCCAGGAGTAAGCCTGCTGATGATACCTTGTTTGCCGGGCAGAGGAGCGTAATGCAGAGGGGTTTGCAGGGACACTTTCTCCTTGCCCTCAGGATGTTTACTGTACTGAAATTTCAGCAGGAAGCCAAGCATCTGTTCTTCATATAAAAAGGTCTCCCAGGGGAATGGGTAAGGGGGTAAAATCAGCACACATGTAAACACCTGGTCTTACAGGCAAGAACAGAGTTTGCAGAAGGAGTGCAGCACCTCTGAGACTCATTCAGCTTTGCTTCCGCTGGTTAATTAGTTCACCATCAATATTCAATCAGAGCCCTCTATTTCCTGTGCATGGCTGTGTGCGAGTGTGTGCACATGGGCCCACACGGACCGGGGAAGGCCTGCACAGTATGAGCATACATGCACATGTTCTCACTAGCAAAGGGGCTTGCGAGTCTGTCTCCCCAACACTGCAGTGCTCGAGTGGATCCAACACGTTCAGCGAGGGGCAGAACCAAACTGTGCTGCACAATGATTGCCCGTACAGAAAACTGCTCCTCTCATCCCCTAAAGCGGCCCTGACTCAGGGCTCATCAGAACACAGTCTGCACAACCCATGAGCTGCTTCACTGCTCTCAGAAGACCGTGGAGACCACACTGCAGCACGAAGGGACCTCTCAAAGGTAGGAGACCTTCCAGCCCTGGGCCCACACACAGGGCTGGGTTTACACAGTGTTTCCAATCCCAAGCCCACCACATTGATCCAAATCTGAAACAGCTTCAGCAACAGCAAGAGGCCTTGACTACCTCTGTACAAGACCAAAGAGTTGCACAGCCACCCAGAGTTATTTTCAGAGGCAAGCAGGATCTACTAGCACTCTCTGCTCCCACTCCCTACTACCGTCCCCTCCGTACTTCCATCCTGTCTCCTCAGTAGACTCCAACCCTGCCTCTTCATGCCTAGAGTCTGCACTTCACTGCTATCACTACAGATTGTGCCTTCTCATTTCCCTTGCACCACTGCTGCAGCACTTATTTCCTCCTTTAAGTCCTTCATCCTTGCCTCTTTTTCTGTTTCTGGCACTTTCAGTGCACAGTAGGGTTTTTCCCTTCTATGAGAGAGGGTGGGCAGGGGTTTCTTCTTCCTTTCATTAAACGTTAGTGCCCATTCAAGTGAGACGGACAGTGTTCAACTGACAAGCTGTGCTGCTGCTTTAACACTCTGCTGCACTACCCTGCACCAGCATACAGCCCCACTCTACCCCTCCCGAGCTTGCCCACAGCTCTGCCATATTCCCTAGAAGCCACCCAGCACCCTAGTCCTGCTCCTGGGTGAGACCACATCCAGGTGCAGGATGACTCAGCCTGAAGGCAGGACTACAATTTCAGCAAAAGTGAGGATAAGGCCCACCAACCTCCTCTATAGACCTATTCCAGGGACTCAGCCTAGGAGGTAGGCAGTGACCTCTCCCCTAAGACCAATCCCCTCAACCCCTGAGGCTTCTGGGGAGGGGAGACAGGAATATATGGACAGAAAAGAGCCCCACACCACGTCCCAGCAGAGTTGCCTAAAGAGAAACACTGCCATTTTCCCAGAATCACAAAGCTTTTACCCTTCCCTTCTTGCTAGTTCCTACATGGACCTCTGACAAGGCCTTTTTACTTTGCTCACTGATCTACACTAAACTTGCTGCTTGCACTGGCTGAGCCTGCAAAATCAGGCACACCTAACCAGAAGCAATTGAGATTTGCTCCAAGAGCTCCAGGGCAGAGCTGGAGTACCAAGACTTCTCAGGCTCTCAAGGAGTCAGAGTGCCAGGAAAGGGGCAGTCAGAAGAGCATCAGGCCCTTCAAATGGAATGCCATCCCTATCAGCTTCATGGTGGATTCAGAAGGGCTCTCCTGCAGCTCTCTATACAGCCAGCGCTTCCACTCTGTTTCTAAAACATTTCTTGCTGAGAGTGAGCACTAAAGAAGCCAAGAACAGAGTGCTCTGCCCTGCACCATGGCAAAGTCCTCACCAGGTGAGCCTCAGAGCCAACATGGCTGAGGCCTGGTGAAGCTCTGGAGTACACAGGAGCCTTGCAGACACAGCAGTCAGTTAAAGCAAAAGCAGAGAGAAACAAGCCGCAGGGAAGGTCAAAAAGTGATAAGAAAACATTCACCACAGGCACACTATTCCTAACTCGCTGCTTTTCCAAATGTAGGAAATGGAAATGCTTTTGGAAGGCTCAGAGGTGTAATGGATAGGGACAGCTTTGGCCAACACAACGGCTGCACCTCACTGCTTTAAAGGCAACCTTTGTCCATCTCCCCGAAGTACCAAGACTGCTTCCCCATTTTGTCATCTCTGTACCTCACCTCTGCATCTCCCTGAATCAGAGCCTTGAAATTTGTGATGGAGAACTGGTCTCGGGTCACTGAGAGCGGTGAGTTCCACTCACCACCAGTCACAGGATTTGCCCACCCTCCATCATGGTGCTCCTGCCAGTGCTGGAGGAGTGACGCAGAGCAGACAGACACGGCGGGCGCAGGTGAATAGAAGCGGAACAAGCAGATCTTGGACCAAGAACAACAACACCGGCACAAAGGGTGTGGGGAGTGGGGAACGCACACACTGTGCTCCCTCCCTTGCAAAGTTTAGGCTCTCACCAGAAGCTGTTACAGAAGCAAGATAAATCCACAAAGAATAGCATCCTTTCATTTTCCTTCTACGTTTCCCAGGCAACACCAAGCACTCAGCAACAGTTTAGAGTGCAAAAGCCTCCTCTGTTTGGTCAGTTAATGGCAGGAGGATGAAGAGACTTAAGCAGAGCTGCTCACTGCTTATTGTTTGGAAACCCCAGTCAGGCACCTGCAGCAATGACATTTATACCCAACACTACAGTTTTTAAATGCAAACTTCTATGCTGGAGCTCTGAAACTCCAGTGAAGGAGGTGCATTTCCATTCTCAAGTGACAGATCTACAGCTACCCCTGCACACATGGTCAGGAACGCATGACAGCACCATGAAGGTAGGTGCACACAGATCTCAGCAGGAATGCTCCAAGCTAGAGAAAGCAATTTAGATCCAGGACTGTTGCTCAAACACGCTGATGCACGGATGCTAAAAGAACCCCCAGCTGCAGCAGAGAGGCCTCAGTAGACCCTCAAAGTCAGTCAAGCTGCATGGTTCCCAATAAGACTCCAAGACGACTCTCTCTTCAACCAAAGAGCAGGACCGTGTCCTTAATACATAGCTGGGCACATATGTTTAGCTTCCCTGCTGGGCACGTGGTTTTGTTAGCATTCCTGCTTTGGTCACTTGTGGAATGATGTGCTGAAGGGTGAGCAGTGTCTATTCTCACCTCTTGGTAGCATGCTAGGGACAGCCCACGAGCCTTCACAGAGACCTGACTCAAGGCTAGTACGCTGATGGGCCTCTGTCTGTCATACAATTCTTGATGTAGCTGTTCAAGTAGAAGCTAAAAGAACAGAGACTCAGTGGCTAAATCATATGCAAGGTGACTTGAAGACTCCTAGCACTAGAAGACTCCCAAAGCTATCAGGGCTCAAGAAGAAATTGCATTTTCCAATTATGCCCAGCCAGGGGCTTGTGCCTTCTCTCTGATGAGTTACCATGCAAATTTTTCCATGTCTCAAACAAGTCCTGAAGATGCTGTGAAAGAGCTGCCCCTTCCCACCTTATTCTAGCAAGTCTGACTGAATCTAGACCTTGTGATTCTAACATTCTGGAGCCTTGGCCAGCACAGAACATGCTATCCCAAATGATGTTATTAAATCAATGTGACATTTCATCTGAATGGTATGAGTAGTTCTAGCATAAAACAGCCAAAAAAAAAGGACTTTCACAGCAGTAGAAAAGCCATGTACACATTAAGTGTACACTTACACTCACCCACAGCTATGCAGGAAAGTGTAACTTCTTCAGGTCCCCCACCACGATATCTGTCCCCAGATTTTCTGACCAGTTATTTAGAGTCTAAACATCCTTTAGATATGCTGATTCTAAGTTCTAGATCTCAGCCAGTTTCACAGGAACAGCTCTTCACTGCTAGCTCCTCATACACTATCCCTTACAGCCTAAGAAGTTTATCACCAGAGGTTTGATGCAGACTGCTATCCATCCTTTTTACATTCTTCCTCCTGAACATCTGCTATTGAACTCATCACCTACTTCTTGCTGTGTGCTGGTCACAGAAGCACCTGCAGAATATGCCCTACCATAAACCTCCTTGAATAAGATCCCTACCTGGATTTGTGAGGCTGGGGGAAAACCTCTTCGTCCACTGAATCTAAAGGAGAAATTAAGTAGTAATTGTCACCAAGCTCTGCATAAGGGCTTTTTAAATTCATAGGCAGGAATAGGACAGAGATCCTCTGCCATTCCTATCTGGATACTAGAAGGAACTAGAATAGGATTTTTTCCAAGACAAAGGAAGGATGCCCAGTCAGCCTCACAAGCAAACTGGACTGACTCCCTGTACCATATGCTGTGGAAAAATCATGAAGCAGTATACACTTTTATGTTATTTCCAGATTTCTCTTTATCTCTGAAAAGAACAGGATTTTACTGAACAAGGAAGCAGACATCTACCTAGCCTTGCTGGAAGCAAGCAGCTTGCAACTTTCCAGGGAAGGGTGCAGAACTAACTGCTTGTCCCAAAAGCTGTTCTGAGCATACTTCACTGGAGTCAATGACAGTGTCCTATTTGTTGCCAAAGGGTTACGTCTAGATCAGAAATGGGGACACTAGGTTCTAGGGCCTCCCCTCTATCTTAAAGAGGAAATGAGACTGGAAGCAACAGACTACAGGGCTCTACAGTTCACAAGCGCGTGCGCTGCCACAATCAAATTTCATCTTCAAACACCGTATGTGGTACAAATCCTGGCCTGTGAACAGTCACCTTTACCTTGGATTTACAGGGACCGGAAATCCCAGTTCGAGAGTTACACTGTAGAAGGATGCCCGAGGTTCAGTTCTAGGAGTGGGAAATGCAAAGAGCAGCTGTGGTATTGCTAACGACAGATCACACGCAGAAAGCGTCGCTGCCCCACATCACACAGAGTATTCAGTGCTTGGGGCTCACACCCGTCAGGAGGGTGAACAGGGAGAATCCTGCTGGAAGCATCACAAGTCCCAGCTATTGGAAAATCCAGCGAGGGACAGACCAAGCCCTTCTCAGCTCCAGGCATCCTACTTGAGGCAAAAGATCCCTTAGCATGCCAGCCTGGCCTGGAGCTGCTGGCTCAGCAGCTTTACATGAGGTAGTTGCACCACCTGCTGTCTGCTCCAAAGCAAGTTACCAATATCTATTAGAACATCATTAAAGATGACTGTTATTAACAAGTTTTCTTCTTCAGAACCATTCTTTTGCAAGACATGGTCTTGACTGAAGTCATCAAGAAAGACTTCATATCTGAAAACTATGAAGCAAGATCAACTGAGGTCCCTCTAGCCCAGCCAAAAAGGTTCAGGTTCTCAAACAGAGTATGAGAAGTTCACTTTGACACCCAGCTCCTCTCAGGAGAAAGATCACACCATTATCTCTTTGGGAAGTTCCCTCAAGTTATTTCTACTCCAAAAACTCGCACTGAACAAAACTTTGAAAGAGGTGAAAATTCTGCCATGCAAAATACCATCCACCTGTCCAACGCCACTTGTGGCTTAGCAGAAAGGAAAGAGACACATCTTAAATCCTGCACCATTCCCCTCTTCTGGACAAGGCAGCAGCACTAACTGATGCCCACTGGGGCTAAGAGGTAAAATTTCTACAAAAAGCCACAGTACTAAAAGTCTTCTTAAGATACAGTGTCTTGTTCACACAAAAAAGCAGACAAGTCAGTATGCAGTATGCTCTCTTGGCTGGCACAAACGTGACGGGTTGCAGGAAGATCCCCCTAAACCTTGAGATCAAGGATCCTGTTCACAGGCAAGTATTTTGCGTGCCAGGACTCAGAAATAATTGGGCATACAGTAGCAAGGTCAGTGTGGGTCCAAAAGGAAAGGAGTTCAGAAGGCAAATGACCTCTGCTTAATGAAGCATAGGTGCATAATGTGCAGACAAAAAGGAATCAGAGAAATAGTTTATTTAAAAAACAAAAAATCCCCCCCTCAAATACCCACATACTTTCTGATAAGCTTATTGCTCAAGCTAGATCTCCTGGGATACTGCTCTCTCTCCCCTTGGCCTGTAGGGCCACAAGTGCTCATGCATCCCTGTCCTTCTTCCAACCATCATCAATTGGTCCCAGATACCAGCATTTAATTCTCTCTTTACTACGCACACAGAACACGAAGGTCACCAGGCACAAAGGCTCCTTCTTCCTGGGATGAGTCTATGGATTTATATGTAGTCATCTGCTCCCGCCAAGATGGGAGTTCCTCCTCAGCAGAACCATAAAGTATGAGAAGGTATATCTACCTTCTCTGTTGAAGCCAAAGCCTAAACAATGCTACAATCACCCCTGAACCGCTCAGCCGGCCATCCAGACATGGCCATGCTTACCCTAGAGCTCGTGGTCTAGACTCTCCTTACAGCCTTCAGGACTTCCTAATAAGCTTCCCATAGCATCTCCCAGTCTCACCACATCGTTCTGCTTCCAATGAACCAGGGCTCATCTTCCGAGTTTGCTCTCTGTGAAGGGGATATGAAAGGGGCATCGCCTCTTTCTCGAGCAGCATCTACAGATCCACACTGCAGCAGAACAGCAGGACTCTCTCACCAGGCCCTGGCTCTCCTCTGGGTGGTCACAGAGAGACTCTCAGACCTTCCTCCTAGAGAGCCATCAGGCAGGTGTGGTCAGAACAGGGCAGGGGCCTTTGTGCTTCGTGTTCAGTCAGTGTTGCTGTGGGGTTTCAACATCCTCTTCCTCCTCCTCACCATGTTCAGAGTGGTGCAGCAGCAGCTCCAGGTCAGGGTCAGAGCTGGCCTCTTTCTGTAGCTTCAGTGCTTTTTCACCTGCATGCAGACAGCCTGTTTAGTGACAAACGCGCTAGAACACCCATCAAACCTGGCACTGGCGAGGAGCTGCCGCTAGACACAGCTCCTAGTGAAGCTACAAGAATGCCTACAGAGAAACAGAAAGGGATTTAAAACAGAATCACCTTTGGAATTCATGGCTTTGAGAATGACATGAAGGGAGATTCCCGACAGACAGACAGCAAAACCCAGCCAGTTCAAGAGACTGAGGCGGTCTCCCAGCAAACGCGTGGCGAGGAATAAAATGCAGATTTCCTGTGGAAACAAAAAACATGACAAATGGCAGGGCAGGATCTGAGGAGATACGCACAAGACATTTTAGAGCTCAAGCCCAGATCAAGATTCCAGGCTGCTAATTTCCATCAGCACATTCTTCCATGTGCAGAGAGTTCTAGAAACAGTTTCGAGGAACAGAATGACCTGTTAAACTGGGATGGGGGATTTTAAGTCCTCTGACTGCATAGCTTGGCTACACGGGAATCCCGTGACTTCCAGATCAGACAAATTTCCCCTGTCACCATTCAGCTCAAAAGTGTGTGTGCTGGATTCCTCAAAGGAGGGGAGGATGTGCCAGACTAGGTTAGAGATAGTTCAAGCCAGTGGTTTGTTCATATCCAGGTCTGATGTAAGAGCATGCCCTTCTTACCCCTCCTCCCTCCCGCACCACCCACTGCTCATGAAGTCCACGTGTTTTAGCCTATCCCAGGCCCCACCAAACTCTGGACCTTAATAGTATTTTTTATAGAACAGCCATGAGTCTCTGCCCCGTGCTGTCAGGGATCAAGTGACTTCACTGCAGAGACTGCAAGGAAAAGCATCAAGCTCCTGTGCAAGGAGAACAAAAACAACAGGAGATGATGTCTAAGGCTCTAAGGAAGTTCCCACCACACGAGGCCCGTTAGACATGACTCGGTACTTGCCTTGTAGTATTAGCACAGGAACCATGCCTTACCTTAAAAATGCCAGCAACGGAAAGGGTGAGGCTAGATGTTCTGGAAACCAAGAGGAACTCAGAAAAGCCTAGACCAAAGGCAAGAATTCCACCCAAGAACAGCTTCCCTACCAGAGAGAGCAGCATTCCTGCTTCATGGAAACGGAGGAGCTTCTCTGATATGGACAAAGGCAGGCCTAGGAACAAGACAGTGAGTAGCAGAGTACCTTTCCCAACTCCCAGGACTCCTCACAACAAGATGGGGGTGGGCCGCTCACATTCCAGTATCAGGAGGATGTGGAGCCAGTTCTTCACAGCCCCTACTTCCACAAGTGTGGCAGGCTACTATTCCTGTGCACTCTTTAACGTTCCGCCAGCATAAGGTGTATGTGGGCCCTTACAATTCCAGGTCTCCAACGACTTTGGAAAGTTCATAGATGTTCGCTTATCTAAATGAATCATCTCAAACAACAAACTGCTAAGCAATCTCCCCAACCACTCTATAAAGCTATCCCTGCTTTCTCTAATTAACTCACGCACCCTCAAACACCACAAAGAGAGGGAAGAGCCCCAGGAACATGAGCGGCTGCAGGTGAAACATGGTATCAATGGGGTTCTGGAGCCCTGAAAGAGGAGAATCAATAACAGACCAGGTAGCAACAAGCCAGGGAATAACATAGCTCCTAGAGCCTTTATTAGCACCCTTCCTAGACATACACCTTATCTGTAACGCCCACACCTGTGCTGCTGCAGATGCCAAAGCCACCTTCATTACCCATCAACAAATAAACCCTGCCCAAGTGCCAAACACCATCCCTTACACAAGATGTCTTGTTTCTGCAGCAAGGGCCACCACCTCCTTATTCCCCTCCCCATTACCAGCACCACCCATCACTTCCTAACACCCTACATACCCAGCTCAGCCTTCTGCATAAGTATCTGCGTGAGAGTCCAGCGAATACCCCCAAGGAAAGAGGCACACAGCACCAGCACGAAGCCCTGGGCGTTGAACTGTGTGGACTTGTAGGTGAACATGAAGAGCCCCCCCGCGATGAGCAGAACCACCAGCAGCAATGCCACCCTCTGGGTGAGAGCAAACACAAAAGTCACTACAGACTCCTAGAGCTTAACAGAGACAATTCATCCACGTAACCGCATTCTTCCTCTACTTGTACGTTTCCTGTTCACGTACTGCCTCTTTCCCTGGGCAGGAACTTCTCCCTCCCTAAGGCATAGTGTGGGACCCTTACCACTTCCTCCAGCTTGAAGAGCAGTGAAAAAAGCAGGATGAAGAGAATGGCAGAGGATTTGGTCATCGTGTAGCTGTAAGGACCAAAATACACTGTCAGTCTCCTCCAACATCCTCCTTCCCAGCAAAGCACTATTAGGCACCAGATGGCCCCCTTCTACCTTGCTACCAGACAGCTATCACAGACCCTGCATGCCCCCCCTCGTCATACACCCATCCAGGAATCTGACCCTGACAAAGCACTTTCAAACCCCCCCAGAGGGCTCCCGGGGAAGATGGTGTTTGTACTCACAGGGAGACAGTGACGTACAGGAAGCTCCAGTTACTCAGCCCAATATCCAAGGAAGTTGACAGAGCTAAAGAATCAAAGAAAAAAATCCTGAAGTTAACTGTCTTCCACGACATAAAACCAAACACCAAAACCCTGCTACTTGGGCATGAATGTAGAGAGCAGAGCAGACCCAGAGAAAAACCCACGTTTTCCTTGGGTTAACCCTTCAGTACAACACCGCTTGGGTACCCTCAGCTCTTCATGTTTCTGTCCCTTTCCCTGTGGTCTAAGCTGGACTCAGCACCACACTCACTGACCACACACTATGCAAAAGCGTAAAGATAACTCTTGCCCTCCCTGTGACTGAAAGCCATCGCTGATTTGCACCAACTCTTTTCAGAACGTTATCAGAGCACGGTAACTCCTCAGTATGAGGGCCACTGCCAGAACCCTGAAGAAGTAAGCGTGGTAACAATCCTCAGCACACGCCCTTAATCCTGGTGCAGCTCTCATTACAGTCTGTTCTCCCTGGCCATAAACTTCCTACCCCAGAAAACAGTTCCCCTGAGCCACAGTGGCAGGCTGTGCTGAAAGGTGGTACTGCTACAGGTGTGGAGAAGGCGTTTTTCAAGAAACCATAGGGCATGTTAGGTAAGGTATTGTAAACCTTGCCAGAGATCTTAGCCCAGATACTGTGGGACACAGTACGACGATGACTGAACCAACGTAAGATACAGCCAAAGAATTGCTGAAGTAGCTGGAGATCTGTGCTCCGAGTAGGAGCTTCACTCCCTGGTCTCGGCTGCAGCAGTTTTGTGTGTCACGTACAACAACCTTCTGTATCATAAAGACTAAGTTCCAACCAGAGAAAGCTCCTGAAATAACAAACACGTGGCTTGATACCACCGTTAATGAGAAAAAATAACTTGCAGAGATGGAGGTACTGTGCGAGATTCTCACTGCGTGTTCTCACGTGTCAGGGCTTCCTTTGGAAAAATACGCTCGGTGCGGCCTGTCCGCACTCTGAGCCGCTCTTGTTATGGCCAACAAGGACGGTACGACTCAGGCCCTAGCTGCGAGTAGCACCTACTCCTACCCCGCGCCTGCTGAGGGAACGCAGGGGCGGCCCGCAGCGCTGGGCACCCGCGGGCGCGGGGCTCGCCGCCCCCCGGCTCGCCCCGCCCAGGGGGACCCTGGCACCGGCCCCGGCCGCCGTCGGACGCGGCTCCGGGAAGGGCCCGAGCGGTCACCCGCGGCGGGCGGGCACCGTTCCGCACCGCCCGCTCCCGCTCCGCCGCTCCCCCGTCCCCCCCCCCCGCCCCCGGTACCTGCGGGCGCCGCGCGGCGCAGACAGTCGGCCCAGGGCAGCGCGGTACGGGGCCGCCCCGAGCGGCAGCGCGCCAGCGCACGGGCGAGCGCCGAGAGGCCGAAGATGAGGAGGAGGTGCAGCAGCGTGACGAGCAGCGGGAAGGGGAAGCTCTGCGGGACCGAGAGCCGCCGTCACCACCGCCCCGCGCCGCCGCCCCGCGCCGCCGCCCCGCCCCGCACCTGCAGGAGCCACTTGTTGTAGAAGGTGATGGCGGCCGAGCAGCCGTAGTACAGCAGCACCAGCGGCGCCGCGCCCGCCGCCCGCCCCAGCGCCGCCGCCATCGCCACGGCTGCCCGGGGGGCCCAGGAGGAGGGGGAGGGGGAGGGGGAGAAGGGCTGCTGAGGGAGAGAAAGAGGAGGAGGAGGAAGGCGGCTGCTGAGGGGCCGCGGCGGCGGGAAGGGGGCGGCGGCGGCGGAGGGAAGAGACGCCGCCGGCCGCGGTGGGCGGGGTCCGAGCGGAGAGAGGCGGCGCAGCCGGGCTCCGATTGGTTGTTATTATTGTCACGGGTACAAACGGCGCGCGGCGCCCGCCCCGCCCCCCAGCGGCCGCGCGCTCCGGGCCCCGCGGCCCGGCCCCGCCTCATCCGTAGTGGTAGACGAAGTCGTAGCTGCTGGGCTCCTTGGGGATGGGCGGCGGCGCCTCGGGGATCTGGATGTTCTCCAAGTCCAGCAGCCGCAGCTTCATCTCCATGCTCAGCAGCGTGTCCAGATCGCTCTTGGTCAGCTCGCTGGACATGTCCTTCCCCAGGAGAGCATTGAGGCCGTCAATCCAGATACAGTACTGTGGGAAGAGAGGGTCATCACAACTGCGGGCACAAACGACAGGTTCTGTCGAATCTTTCCATCCACGCAACAGTTAGAGACACTCCTACACAGCCCACAAGAGGAAACACTGAGGGCGTTAACCCATGGGGGAAAAAAACCCGGCCCCAAAACAGTGCCCACAGAGATTGCCAGTGCAAGGCAGCAGCAGCCCATGGCTCTAGGAGAGGGCCAAGAGCTTCTGTTGTGGCGTAACAACAGAAAAAGCAAAGCTATTTTCGACATCAGTGTCTTATAGAATGGGGAAAAGGAACAACTGACTGCATAGGAGGAAAGAAAGTAGCAGTCCAGGGAAATTAGTGTAGAAATTTTTTTTGGTAATAGAAAGGTAACTGCGGGGGGAAATAAGCATCGCCAACATCATCTAAGAATGAACCCAGTGGGAGATATCCCGCTCAAGCCTTTAATAAGAAGCAACTGATCCCTCTTAACCTCTGAAGTTAATATTCTACTGCTTAACAGCTACATTTCTTACCTCATATTTATTAGGTGCAATGAAGTTCAAGGTCTCATCGGGATCGTATAATATCGAGAAGGCCAATTCTAACACTTCCTGAATGGAAAAGAATCTTTCACTCATCAACTGAACAAAACATCACAGCACCTTCTGCCTGCTAACCCAACACGAGAAGCTGCCTCGCCACAGCTCAGCGCACCTTCCCATATCAGCATTCCCAGCAACTCCGAATCGCCTGTAGCACAGCCAGACTACGCTCACAGCACCTACCAGTCACAGACGAGCACTAAGAGAAGGCCCAGATATGAAATGGGTTTTGTCAACAGTGCACCTGCAGCATGGAAGACCGTTTCCTCCTGTTGCTTGCTTTCAGTCTTCAACTCTACAGCACTAGATATTAATTACAGGCAAAATGGGAGCACTTACTTTGTTCTGTTTCAGTGCACTTTTCTCCTTCATGTGTGGACAATCCTTCCCTGTGACAATGGCTTTGATGTCTGCAACTGGAACTAACAGTGAAAAAATAAAACTCACAAACAAGAAATCCTAACCAGGAAAAGACAGAGCTTTGTTTTGTCTTTGCAACTGACAATTGTTCCTGTTTTTGTAGCTCATTACTGCAGCTTTCCAAAACACATTACCAGTAACACATCCCTACAGCTGGCTGTCCTAAGAAATACCAAGCAATTTCAAGACTCAAAGGGTTTGGGCAAGGACCAAAAGTTGATCTCATCTCAGTCAGAGCTTCAGCCACAGCCCTTTTTCTCTCATCTCTAGGACGGTACTCAACGGCCTATAGACGGCAGAGCACAGAGCACTGCACAGTGTGCTCAGAGCAGTAACTGGGACTTACTTTTTTCCTGTAGAGATTCAAAGGTCACTTCCCCCTGGGCATTATCTTCCAGATCTCCATAGTGTAACACCTTGTGATTCAGAGCCAGGCGACAGTACCAAAATCTTTCTGGAACACACACCAAGTAGAGTAAGCTGAGCGAGATCCTTCCATAAGGTCTTACGGCCACCACATTACAGTCTCCCCAGCTGATCCCTCTACCCCTGCAGTTCCTCAGCACTGCTTCCTGTTCATGAGGAGATGGCTGTATCCTTAGAAGTGCATCTATCCCAAACTACCGGCTGGTATAGACAGCCCAGGTAACCAGCTTTCCTTTCTGGCAACACACCTGCTGACAGATTAATCCATTAGATGTTATTTGCCTACAGTTCTTCACATGAAAAAAATGCAGTAGATGCTGTCACCTTACCTTGCCTTCTGCGATTTCCAATTTTTCGAAAGCTACTTCCCTCACAGAGCCTGTTCAGGCGCTGTTGCTTTATCAGCTCCAAGATCTCAGGTTGGATTTTCTCTCTCAGCTCCCTGGCAATCAAATGTGGAAGAGTAAGCAGAAAATGTAGATACCGGCAAGCACAGAAGGCAACTGTTTTTGTTAGGCACTTACACAATAGGTGGCGACTGGAAGTCATCTTGGCTCATTCTCTCAGACTGGCGTAGTCGCAGGATCTCAGAATAGCTCAGGCTGCGCAGTTTGCTCTTGAACTGGTCCAAGGAGTTCGGTTTAGAGGGGAGAGCCCGTGTGATCTGTTCCCTCACAACCTGCATAACCTAAAGAGGTTGTGCAGGGAGAAAAGCAAGTCACATTCTGGCTGCTTAATGGCAGCAGAGAACCAGGGCACAGCTCAGTGGCAGCAAAGAACTGACATGGAATAACTGGGGCCAGGAGCGTCAACATACTAGTGACCTTGAAGATCCAGAATAACAAAGAATGACCTCAGGTCATACCAAATAAAAGTTGGGCCATCCTCCCTTACAACTCAGGTCAATGCCCTGTCATACCTTCTGCACCCTATCCTTTAACTAAGTGTACAGTCTGAATGAACACAAACTGTTTTGCAAAAGATTCTACAAAAATACCTCTTCACCACTCTGACCTTATTAAAATCTTCTGCTGTTGCCCTCATTTCTTTCCAGGTCTTGTTCAACAGCTGGATGCAGATGGCAAATAGCTCTTCAAATGCACGGTCATGGGTGAAAAACATGGGGTGATAGTCATTCCGGCCTTCATTGGCTTCAGGAGGAAACAGAAACCAGAACCATGTGAGCATATTGTGCAAGAGCTAACAGCAACTAAAATCTGCTACAGTGACAGAAACCTGATGGTCAAAGAGATTAAGACAGCTCAAATGCTTCGTCTCCCCACAGAGAGTCTGTGTTGGGAATGGCAACTATCCCCATGCTGCACCACACAAGCCTCCGAGACTCATGTGACCTTTTCATACTAGTCCCCCCAGATGACTGCTTGCAGTTGTTTCCCACTTGCCTCTGGCAGAATTTCCTTCAGTGGTTAATTGTCTCAGAATGCTATTTTGAGACTCTCAGAGCTACTAAACTTTTCTCAAGCTTATAATAGTTTCTAGAGTGTGGGGGTTTTTTATACAGCACCCTGCTGAAGCTTCAGGAAGTTGAAGCCTTCCACTTGTGTCAGTTTTTCAGGAGAACCAGAGTGCACACAACATAATTTCTTACTTTAATTCGACAGCAGTATTATCACTGAGACACTGACACCACCACTCCAAGGTCCCCCTGCCCTTACATGGCAGAAGTGAGATCAAGGTACAAATGCTTGTGAATCCTGCTCAGCCTGTAAGCTACTTCCAGAAGCATCAGCCCAGCAACTTGGAAAGCTGGCGTAATAAATGGTACTTACGCAGTTCCCCAACTTGCAGGATCTCACAAAGCATCCTGGTAAGCTCAATGGCACTGCGCCCAAAGGGACACTCATGCTTATCTTCTCGACTGCTGTTCTCCAGCACAATCTACAAGAAGAGGATGCAACACACACTAAGAAGAGCTGCCGAGGTGTTATCTGCAAAAATCAGCAGCTTCACTTACTCTGATATAGGTGTCCTGATGAAATTTGGCCAAGTAGAGCATGTTGTCCAATGCCAGCATCCCTGGAGGAGTCTGAGTGAAATCCATGGCTGGATTGATGTGGTTCTGTGAAAAGAGTGTGTAGAAAGAACCTAAACAAATTAGCTCAAAGAAATTGTGCCAGAACCTTTTCTGAATGAATTTTACAACCGTGTGTTCATCAAGCCCTCCTTCACATCTATCCAAGAGGTAACCTTGGACACCTGCTGACAATGCTATCCAAACTTCCTAGAAGAGAGGCTGATTCCAAGCTCTTCATAGAACAGGTGTGTATGGTAAGTAAATATCTCCAGAGAACATGCCTAATGAGCCCTGGCATTTAACCAGTCAGCAAGTTCATAATGATCTTCCTTGGGAGTCTGAGCATAGCAGAATTTCTAAAACTCAGATACAGAAGTATGGTAAAGCAAACAGCTATTTCTGTTCCTTATTTCCCCACAACACTGATGGAGATTGCCTTTACATGCTTTACAGTCAGCACTCTCTCTAGATGCATACCGTGAACCCCAGCATCTTGTAGTCCTTGGTGTACATGGCTTTACGTTTTTCTGTTCCACTGCCAGGGACGGTGTTGCTGTCAGACTCTGCATCAAATGCAATTCTTCTCAACTCAAATATGATGTCTCTCTGTGCCTGAAAGACAGAAGGCAGGGAAATGGTAACATGGGATCAATCACTAGGGCGGTATTTTCACCTAACGCACAGTCCCACCTCTCTCTTCAGAGCTCACACAGTGAATACAGAGAGATGCCAAAGGTTATTAACACTGCTTAAGAGGCAATCCATTTCAGAATGGCAAGTTGCAGTATACTGGGTAATGGAAAATATTTGCATGTTCCTTTAACTGCCCCAAGTTTAGTTAAAGGCTATTTCTAGGCATTCAGATAATGCCTGAGGCACTAGGTGGAGTAATAGCTTGACAGCTGGCATCACACTGGTCAAAAACCAAATATATGGCTTCAGTGACCACTTACATCTCTAGAAGTCCCATAGCATACAGCAGGATAGTCATGAGCATACCCTAACCTCAAGGACTACAATGTGAGGGGTGGTTTTGAAATTTTATGCACCATCTACTGCAAATTGCATGGAGCTAAAGAGCTCAGGAATAAGGCCCCTTGTACACATCCTAGTCTATCAGATCTTACTTGGCTCTAATAGTGACCTGATCATTGGGGTCCATCTTGGTCATCATTCTTTCTTCCAGGAGATTAAAGGTCAGGACCTGTAGCACGTACAGCTGATGTGCCATTTCTGTTTTAATTGGGCGGTTTCCTCTGATCACGTGCTGCAAAATGAAGGATAGGGTAGAAATGAAGAGAATACAAATAAAAACTGAGGTATTAGCTGTAAGCATATGCCAGGCTGCATGTACATCTCTGTATATGAAGATTCAGCTGTTTAACCTCCATATTCCATCAAAAGCATAATGATAATGCTCTGTAACAGCAGAAAGAAGCACCCTGATAACTCCCTTTTGAACAAGTGGCTCCAATTTCACCTTTGAAAGAGTCACTTTTCTGGAAGTGCCCTGAGGGCAGCAGAATTTACAGTCTGCACAAGTGAAACCTCTATTGAGAGAACATGAGGAAGCACTCTGTCATTCCAGACATACTTACATTCAGGATTATAGACCTCAGGTGCTTCTGGGCAAATGCATTAGCCATTTCCTGTTGTGGAATTTAGAGATGAAATAACATGAGTGAAATATAAACAAAAAGCCCACATTGTGCAGAAAGGAGAGAAAGAAGGAAGCCTATGAATTGGAGATAGCACTGGCACACAACAAAGTGCTTTTACTACAGACTAGGATTTTATCATGGCATCTCACCACAAAGCAAGCATCAAGTTGGGATGCAAGGGTCATCTTTACGATGGCACAACTCATGGATGGCTCCCTTACAAAACATTATTAACGTGGAGAAAGGTGCTAGCATAGTCAAAGAACAGAAGAAAATTTAGCTTAACATTGGACATCTAATGATACTTCAACATCAGGAGATACGGCAGCAAGGAGAACCCTGTGGGTTGCCCAGAAAAATCTGTCATCTACAAGAGGTTCCTCCAATTAGCATGTCACAACTTTCTATACCTAGGTATACACCCAAGATAAGGAGGGCTAGAGGATATAGTTTCCAGGTCTCCTCCCTCTCAAAAACTCTTCCTCTGAAATTTACATCTCCTTTGTCTCACTTCCTAAAGACATGTTTTGAAGTCAGTTTAAGGACAATTTGCAGAAGCACTTCAGTTTACAAAAATAAAGGGTAAATAATTTTCAAGCTTAAAGGAAAGCTTCCCATTTCCCTCTTTACCGCATGGCTTCCTTCCCCAGATGAGGGTTTCCCAACCATCAAGTCATGATGACAAACAGTCACAGCAGATGCAAATATCTGCTGCAAGCCTTTTGTTCCAGGACCAATTATACATGCACCTGCAAAAATCTAACCTGTGCTTTCCTTGTAAATTGTGAAGATGCACTTTTTAAAATACCAGCAATCTCATTACACCTGCTAGGGAAGTGGCACAAGTGGTAATGTCAAGATGGAGTATTATCAGAAGTTTGCTGTTATAAGCAAAATCTTTGGGTAAGAAAATCTGTTAGGGCAATACATCATCTGGAAGAAGTCCAGAAGAACTGCCAGTCTGAGATCTCTTCACATTCCTATACAGTGCAGACTGAGAACTGGAAGCAGATGTGCAGTCTTAGACAACGGCACTCAATCAGCTGTACATTCTGAGCAATCCAAGACTGTTCCAACTGCTCATATCAACTCTGCTCTTGACAGGTTTTATAAGGAGTCTGGTAAAATGCATATATTAAACTCATTCCAAGTCCCTATTACCACTTCTGCTCCAGACAGAAACCTCCTAAAACAAGAAAGTGATACGGTGGCTGATAGCCAAGCCATAATGGCTGCAAGTTCAGCAGCGCTCATGTTACAGCTAAAATGAGTCAGTGCTTGAGTGGAAGATATCCAAGAAGCATCTAGATCAAGTAGGAAGTGGTTTCAGAGATAAATAGTGACTCAGAGGGCAGCGTGTTTTTACTATGATTCGTGAGATACAGTACTGAGAATAGAACAAGGCCTGCTGTTAGGGTTTGTTCATGCATGCAACACAAAGAATCCTTACTCTGAAGGAATTAGTTTGTACATGGGATGAAGTAACAAGTGACTGAAGCAGATAAACAGTGTGAAGGACAAAGACAATTAAACAATTTAAATAGCATAGTGAGAAGCATGAGCACACACATAGCCTAACCACTGCTAAGGAATCTATGTTCAGCTGAGAGTCCAATAACGCCCACTTTGCAGCTTGATGGGGTCACAGAATCACAGAATTATTTATGTTGGAAGAGACATCCTGAGATCCTCTTAGTCCAACTCCCCTGGTTCAAGCAACACCAGACAGAGCAAGTTGCACAGGACCTGTGTCCAGTCAGGTTTTTAATATCTCCACTGATGGACACACCACAATATCTCTGGGTAACCTGTTCCAGTGTTTGACCACCCTCATATCATTCTGTTTGTTTGTGCGTGTGTTCTGGTGGAATTTCCTGGGTTTTAAGCTGTGCCCATGGCCTCTTGTCCTGTCAGCAGGCACTACTGAGAAGAGTTAGGTTCCCTCTTCTTTATTCCCTTCCATCACGTTCATGGCCCTTTGTGGTCATGTGGGTTGTGTTTAAAGAAAAAAAAAAAAAGAAGAAAGAAAGAAGGAGAAGAAGAAAGAAGAAGGAAAAAAGAAAAGGGGAAAAAAAAAGGGGGAAAAAAACAAGAAATAAAAACGTGAAAGAACCCTTGGAATTTTCTTTGCTGTGAAGTTTAGCATCTTGGCCAAATTACCAACAGAGGAGTATGTTCTTCCTTATTTTCATGTGTTAAGCATATCAATTAGTTTTAGAAATTATGTAACATTGAGACCATAGTTTCCTGTCTGAAGGCACTGCACCCTTGGCATAAGTGAAGCATTCTCTGTGCCACCCAGAAAATCTAAAAAATGTAGCAGAATCTCAAGATACAGAAGGTTCCAAATCAACCTATTAGCAAGAGTGGTGATTCCCCTGCAGATAAGGGGGTGAAGAACATTCTTATAGTACAATTCCCACAAGGGAGAAGTCACAGATTAGGCAGAATGTATGCTCTAGACCCCAATCAGCACTAAGCTTTGTGACTGGTCTTCACAGATGAACAGCTCTACCTTTAGAAGGACACAGCTGAATATGAAACTGTCATTAACACAAGTGAGAACTGGGGTATAAAGTCAGGCTGTAGTAAGTTTAAGGAGACCCAAACTGCTAAAGAACTGGTTCCAGTTTTAAAATTGGTTCACCTGGTCAGTCTTGTAGTACCAGTTTCCTTTTACGATCATCTTTATTATCTTGTGTACACTGTAAGTCATTCCGGATTTCTCTTGCTACTGATTCTTCTCCCCTTCACAATCTGAGTACATCCCCAGGAGCCCTCCCACCCTTCTCCCTGGGCTCGTCCCCTATCTGAAGCCTGTACACATCATCTTTGAGATACAAGGAGGCGTCAGTGGAGAGAAGCTAACATGCCTGCGGTTCCGCAGGACCAGCCCCAGGCTTGAGTTACTTACAGTGATGGGCAGGTCTAGTGGGTTAAGCAGCTTGTCCTGCTGGCAGAAAGCAAAAAAAGGCACAAAGAGAAGCAGACAGGATTTAGCTTGGAGTCCAGAAATAAGGCACAAATGGGGCGCTAGAGAAGAAAGGCTTAACACAGCAAAGCTACACAATACAGACATATGAACATCTTGCACGTAGTGGAGATCTCGGGGGTTTCCTCAGAGCAGGACAGGTGTTTCATTTCTCGTATTGGCCAGTGAGAGTATTGCCCTATGACTTAAGAAAGGTCCGTTTTTGGGGAGAGGGGGGGGTATATGTTTAGTAAATACATACAACCCCAAGGACTCTACCCAGCCTACCTCTCCCATACAGAATTAACTTCCTTCAAAAAATTTCCATGCTGTATAGAGATTACTTTCTGTCTCTCAAGGCCTTTCAAATTCCCTTCCAAGCATCTAAACATAGATGTGCTGCTCCATAACATATTGTTAATGGGATGGTACTCTTTCTCCTACATTGCCACACTGAAACAGCTACACAATTTCTTGGCAAGGTCTGAGGTCTGCCTTGCCCAGCCAATGCGATTCCCGAGGCATAAAGTAAACAGCCAGCCAGTCACCATCATTCAGGTTTAAAGTCAAAAAGCAAGAACAAACCTGTCTCTTGTCCTCAGGTGCCTTCAGGAAGAGGGCATTGATCAGGGCAATGGCATATGTCTGGATCTCTTGGTTTGAGCTGATGAAACAAAAATGGGAGGATCATAAGAGAACAGACAGTATAGAACATTACAGCTTGCTGCTTTGCCTACGCTGTAAGAACATCTACTACAGCTATTTTGCATTTCAACAGACAAGCAGGATTCAGGTAATCTCCCTTCATGCCATCCAACTCTTCATAAGGCTTGCAAAAAACTGACAGAATTGCTGACTGACAGCTCCAGTATTCAGAAGAAAGTGCAGATTGCAGCCCAGCAGAGCTCAGAGTTCAGCACCACCGGTCTGTTTCCAGCGCTGAGACTATCTCTGTAAAGCCTAGTTAATACTGCAGTCCTTTACACAGATACAGCCAGAAACTTATGTGGAACGAGTAATTTTTCTCCCCTATGTCAGTGGAAGCCACCAAACACAAATGGTGTTTTGTCTTCCAACCTCAATAGTTTGGTTCAATCCACACATTTTTTTCTTATTTTCACTGAAGAGCTTCTTCTGGTAAAGGGTGACAAGTCCCTTCCTAGATCACACACAGTGTGTGGTTTCACTTACAATGTTTTGAATAAGCTTCCAAATGCCAATCACACTTTCCCACCCCCATTTTGATGCTCTATCAAATCCAGTTTTGCTTCTTGCTACACGATTACTCTTTGCAGTGGCTTGATCTCGGCTGGACGCTAGGTGCCCACCAAGCCATGCTATCGCTCCCCTCCTCAGAAGGACAAGGCAGGGGAGAAATTAAGATGGAAAAGAACCTTGTGGGTCAAGATAAAAGCATCTTAATAAAGCACAGGCAAAGGAAAAAAAGAGATTTATTCTTTACATCCCATCAGTAGGCAATCTCCAATCACTTCCCAGGAAGTAAGGTGGTTGCTCCAGAAGACAAACATCATAATAACAAATGTCCCCCCCTTTCTCTTAGCTTTTATTGCCGAGCAAACGTCCTATGGTTTGGAATATCCCTTTGGTCAGTCTGGGTCAGCTGTCCTGGCCATGTCCCCTCCCACGATCTTGCCCACCCCCAGCCTACTAGTGAGGGGGAATGCTGGAGAGAGCATGACTGAAGCCAAAACACAGGTGGGCTATCAGCACCTTTCTAGCTACCAACACAAAGCACAGCACTAGGAGGGCTGCTATAGAGAAAATTAACTCCATCTCAGCCAGACCCAATACACTCTTGGGAGACTTGTGCAGAATTTCAAACTCTTCTGATTAACAGAAGTTCAGTGCATCACCTAAATGAATTTGTGCGTGTAATTTTAAAAAAAATATGTATATGTAAAATTAAACTTTTATAAAACATCTAAAGCCAAAACATCTTTTAGCTTAAACAGTTATTTTCCCCACTTTGGCATTTATCCCTGGCATATCTGTGGATAACAACCACATTCTCTCTTCTATTGCTCCTTTCCAAATCTTCTTCACTTTGGTCAATCTGCCATACTTCAAATATAAATGTTCATGCATCATCCCAGGTTTTTCTTGAGGCTCCAAGCTTTACAGGTCTCTGAAGTCTGTCACTTCACCTCCTCTGCCCTCCTTTCCAGGGTTTGCTGCTCTTTTCACCACACTGCTTGCTTTTTGACACAGCAAAACAATTTTAAAATTAATTTCTCTTCTAACTCATCTCTTTCAGACTTGTTTCCATGGACCTGTTCTTCCAAAACCTATCCTCTGTTAAAGATTGTTCCCTCCTGATAGTCTTGACAAAGAAACACCAGCAAATTCTGACTCACTCTCTGGCTTCCCTTTCTACAATATTCCCTGCACAGATACCTTCTTCATCAACCTTCTGTGTTCTGGAAGCACTTAAGCACATGAATATAGGTCTTGAACAAAGGTATTTTGCTTTAACAACTGCACAATTGTGTTCAGTGTTAGGACCAAAACTGTGTTTTACTAAAATAGAAATTATAAAGCTGAAAGAACATATACTCTTTGCAGAACAAAATTGCTGCAGTGTTCATGAGAACTTGTTTAGCTTTTCTGTTAACCAAGTTCAGACGTATAAACGCTCTAAGCACACAGTGACATTGATGCAATACATCATTTGCACTATACTTTTGTTAAACTACTGTTCGTTGATTAAGGAATATTAATCCTATTCACCAATGATGCTTTTCCACATTTTCAGAATTAAAAGGCTTGAGGAAAAAAACCCAACCTACTTAAAACTCTAACAAGTCATGCTTCTTTTTATGGAAGAGTAGAACTGACCTAGACAAACAGCCTTAAAAGCCGGATATTAATTTGTCAGTTCATTTGGAAACAGAGGACAGGGAGATGGAGAAAAAAAAGCAAGAAAAGCCATTGTTTTCTTCCTTAATATGCAGGACAAAAAACAGATGATGAGCTTTTAGATTCTAGTGGAGACAATTTAAAGAGGGGTGAAGGTTACAGGTGACCGGATGCAGAAGCTTTGGGAAGTTGTTTTAGTAAAACGCAAGTTTGGTCCTAACACTGAACACACTTGTGCAGTTGTTAAAGCAAAATATCTTTGTTCAAGGCATACTCATGTGCTTAAGTGCTTCCAGAACACATTTTTCCAGGATCTTTTTAAAAAAATCTGTTAGAAATCCTAGAGTTCAAGTAAGATGTCGTATCAGTAATACTTGAAAAACAGCATCTTTAAGTGCTATAAACATAACAGGATATATTTTCAAATTAACAGATATTCATGAAACTGATTTAAATCACACCACTGTTGTGTGGACACTCACACTTGCAGATGAGAAATGAGCTGCCCCACGGTGATCTCTTCTGCTATCTTCTGATACAGAGTCTGACTGTTTAGCACCATGCTTTCTAGAATGGCTAGGGATCGCTGGAGGATGGAGACGTCTACCATAGGCTGACTCACATACCCTGCAATCTAAAAACAGGTGACCCAGCAAGTCAGCAGATGCTCATCCACGAAACCTGGCGGTGAGTGAGACAAGCTAAGGGAGACAGAGCTCAGAAAGCTGCATCCACTGTGCTCTCAGTGAGTACTCAGCTTCTCAGAGTCATCTTGCTCCTCCTGCAAACTGCACTAAAGCATGAAAAGAAACAGCATCCACTCATCCCCTTTACCCAAACTCACCTGTTTGATGAAGGTTATGGAGACCATGTCCCAAGAGACAATGCCGTGGTCCATGAGCTCCAAGAAGGCAGTCAGGGTGAAAGCCAGCATCTCACTGTAACTGAGAATATAAAGGATGCAGTTACAACAGATCTGTAAGCAAGGAAAAACCCTGTCCAAGCTGAATAAGCTGGGTAAGAGGAAAATGTCACCACCTTCTCCTAATAAACAGGCTACAGTTTGGCAGCTGGGGGAACAATGAAGTATTTGCATTTATGATAATTTCACTGTTTTGTAGAATCATGTTTTATTTTTCCTGATTACAAGAACAAATTAAAACTAGCAACAGTAAGTTCCTAGTCCTGCCACCAGAGACTCACAATCACCTGGATCAGCAGCTGGCTGGTCAAAGGAGTAACAGGAGAAGCAGCAATGCACTATTTACTCCTGAGCAGTGTAAAGTATCACTACTCAAATTCAACACTTTCATGTGAGAAAAACTCAAACCCAACCAAAAACCAGCAAACCCCGAATATTCAGTACAATGGCCATCAGTTAAAAAAAGACTAACTTGAAAAGGGGAGAGCTTTCTAAGCTGATCAACTGAAAATGTAAACCATCTGTAAACACTAGGTTTTACAACAGTTGTCAGATTTGAGCAGAGTAAATTGATATCACAAAACATGCCAAAGTCTTTGGAAATTATAACTTCTACACACACACACAAAATGAACAAACATGTTTTCACATCAAAGAAAAACAAAGAAAAATTAATTGTCATTCTGTAAATGTTGGGACGTGGCTTGAAACGAAATGAAAGCACAGTATGAATTGTGGAAAATGTAATACATAACCACAAGACAGAAAGGTAAAAAAGACTGAGGGAAAAACTGCAAAACATGCTGAAAACTTATTAGTTGCTAATATATGAGAAAATAGAAGACCTATAAATGTTACGACAGTAAGTTATCAAGACTTCAAAAGTGCTTTCAATGAAACAGAACAACAACACTGGAAAAGCCAAGTGAATTATTTGCATCAGAGTTCACCATGATTGTGCTTGAGGAAACTTCCAAATCAGAGTTTGGGTTTTTTTTTTTTTCAGTTTGGTTTTTCTTTAAGAGAGAAGAAAAGTCTTCAAATCTGTCATATGAACATCACTAGAAGACATTCTGGAACAAGCCATTAATATTAAAAACAGGTCTCCAGGACCAGATGATATTCACTGAAGAATTCAAAAGGAACCATGGTAAAATGAAACGTTGCCAAACTACTTATTGTACTCTGCAGAAAGTGGCAAACATAATGACAATTTTTAGAGAGGACTCAGGCAGAAATCTGAAGGACATATCAGGCATTTAGGTATTTGTAACCAGAAACATAGGGGAATAATACCACTAGAGCAGCTGTGAGAGAACAGTCAAAAAGCATGTGAGAAACCACCCTGCAGACACTGGAGGTCAGTGAAGGAAGAGGGGGAGGAGGTGCTCCAGGTGCTGGAGCAGACATTCCCCTGCAGCTTGTGGGGAGACCACAGCTGAGCAGGTTGTGCCCTGCTGCCCACAGACCACCACAGCAGAGCAGATATTCACCCCACAGCCCACAGAGGACCCCACACCACAGCGGGTGGAGGTGCCCTGAAGGATTGCTGCAGCCCACGGGTGCCCACGCTGGAGCAGGCTCCTAGCAGGAGCTGCAGCCCGTTGAGAGGAGTCCATGCAGGAGGAGGTTTTCTGGCAGGAACTGTGGCCCACAGGAGACCCACACCGAAGCAGTTTGTGAAGGACTGCATCCCATGGGAGGGACCTCACCCTGGAGCAGGGGAAAAGCGTGATGAGGAAGGAGCACCAGAGACAAAGTGTTATGGACTGAAACCCCCATTTCCCATCCCCGTAGGCATTTCGTGCAGGGGGGAGGCAGAAGAGTGGGGACTGAAGGAATAAAATTAAGCCTGGAAAGAACAGGGTGGAGGGAAGGTGGTTTTACTTTTGTCCTTGTTCCTCACCATTCTACTCTATTTTTAATTGGAAAAAAAAAATTAATTTTCCCCAAGTTGAGTCTGTTTTGCCCAACCCCTGAGCCTTTTCATCTTGTTTTCTTCCCCCGTCCTATTGAGGAGGAGGAGTGAGAATGGCTTTGTGGGCAGCTGGCAGCCAGACGAAGTTAACCCACCACAATGCTGAAGGTCTCTGAACAAATCAGTAAGGCAGAATGGGAACAGTTAAGCACAACTCTTGGAATTTGAAGAAGATTATGATGTGCTTCACTAAAAGTGCCTTAAAAACCTCAAAACATTGAGCTGCTAAAGGGTAAAAACAAGAGCCCTTTCTTGCATTAAAATAACTGACTGAAAGCCAAGAAACAAAAGGGTAGAAATTAAATGGTCAGGTTTCAAACTGATGAAAAGTTACAAACAAATTTCCCCACATCACCACAATAGTACTGGAAAGAGCTAAGAGCTAGGGGAAGCATGGAAAGAATGATTAGCACTCTGGAATGGCTGCCATAGTTACAGTGATAATGGACTAAGACTGCAGTTTAGAAAAGGCATGACTAAGGGTTGATATGAGAGAGATCTATACGGTTATGAATGGTGCAGAGAAGACAGAGGAATTTACAATTTCTCATAACAAAATATGCAGAGGGAACCAAATGAACATTAGGTGACAAGTTTAAAATAAAGAAAATATTTTTTTCTTATAGGACAAGTAACTGTGATTCTGTGATTTCCACACAGTGCTGTAGATGTCAAAAGGATAAACTGATTAAAAAATTAAGAACCACCACCTATGGAAGAAACACCCAAAGGTTCTTAAAACAGAGAGATATAATTTCTGCTCAGGAAGCCCAAATGTTGGAAACTGAAGACTGATACTTTCTCTGCTATACACTCTTTAGCCCTTTCCAGTCCCTAAGATAAACAGACCTCTGGCCTTCATAGCAGCTCTTCTTACCATGCAGGTTGAAAAGTACTGACCATGTATACAAGAGGCAGTAACATGCCTACTGCTGACTGGCACCTGCATGCCACCAGTTCTCCAGGAATGTTCTTGTGTGCAAGTGCACGTGGGTTTTTTGTAGGATACCTTATCCCTTAGACTGCAGATGAATAACTGCTTGAGATTATGACCACAAGAAAGGTAATAACAGTTGTTTAAATTATCAAAGTGACATTTCAATGCAAGTTTCACACATAAATGTCTCCTCTTTTGCCTCATGTGGTTAAGCAAGTGACTAGAAAGACTCTGTCTCAATTAATACATCGGCATTTGCTATGAGGTTCGGTGCTTAATGCCACTTCAGCAAGCAAAATTAGCCCCTTATTTGAGGCCTTGTTCCAGAGTCCTGGAATACAGGAAACTTACTGGGACAGAAGCTTGGTCCCACTCTCCACAAGCCGTGTCAGCACTGTAATCCCTTCCATGTTGATGAACTCTGTGGCAAAGGTCACATCTGCTGACAGTTTAGCCAGTTCCTTCATGGCGTCCAGTCGGGCTTCCATACTGTGTGACTGGATCCTCTCCATCAGCTGGCGAGCTGCCCTAGACTGGGAGGAAAGAGGGGTGATACCAGTTACAGACTGAGTTCTGCCAGCATCAGCATGCCATCAGAGGTCCATGGATGGGCAGAGAGAGAGTGGCAAGGGTAGAGAGAGAACCAGCAATGACAGGATAAGTAGCAGCAGTCAGCAATTCTAAGGCAGACTAAAGAAAGGCTGCACTCAGCAACAGTTACAGTCAAGCAGGAGGCAAGTAAAATGCTATTTTACATGTTAGAGTAAATGCTTGTTTTTCTTCTTGGTGAGGTGAGTGGAAGTGGATACAGAAATATGGAGTGAGACCATTAAAGAAATAAGATATTAAAAAAAAAATCTCTCCTAGTTGAAAGAGAAACACAAGCTCATTCTGCATATCCACACAACGCTCTAAGATTCCTCAGACATAGATCAGCGATACCCTCTCAACCACCTCTTGCCCATATAACGTTTTTCCTGTTCTACTCACTCGCAGCTATATGCCATGACACTTGCACAAAAAAAGGTTTAAGAATTTCAATAAAAAGGAAGATGCAGCAAGTCTGCAAAAGACAACTGTTGAGGTCACAATGTCAAGAATTCACTAGGAACAACCCCCTCTGCATCAGATTTGTCTCTTATTTTCATTTCTGCATTAAGTCACCAGTACTGTTGATTTCTGACTGAAAATACTTACTGCACTCATTTTGAGAATGTGTCTGTCAGGTGCTTTACAACATGTGGGGAGGCCCTGGCACAGGTTGCCCAGAGAAGCTGTGGCTGCCCCCTCCCTGGAAGGGTTCGAGGCCAGGTTGGACGGGGCTTTGGGCAACCTGGGCTAATGGAAGGTGTCCCTGCCTGGGGCAGGGGCGTGGGACTGGATGGGCTTTATGGTCCCTTCCAACCCAAACCAGTCTATGCTAATCTAGGAGATGCAATAAAAATGTAGACTGGATTTATTTACAGAAAGTCCTACAAAAGGGCAGAGCGTCCAAAGAAAAGATACACACTACAACCAGGAAGGAATTGTGCAGAATGGCCCACAACAAAGGTAAGCCCCCTACAATCTGGGGAGAAGGGGAAAGCAAAGCTGAGAGGCAAGAAACATCCTGTCATACGAGGATTGCTACTGGGAAAGAGGGATGCGAAGAAGCATTTACCGGGGAGACTGCCAGCTGTAGGATAGTTCCGTTCTTGATGTCACAGCGAGTCTGAAAGAAAACATAAATTTTAAATTGCAGAAAAGTGGGGGCGAAAGAATGCAACTGGATCTACAGTGCACATTTGTGTGCACAAGTAAACGGGCTCCTATACCACACAACCCTACTGAGGGTATTGAACTGAGTCACTGGGTCCTCGTACCTATGAGCATGCAAAGGGAGAAGCACAAGGCTCCTCACCTGAACGACACCGTTCAAGTCCAAGTATTTTTGACAGCAGAAATGCTGCCCCTCAAAGATTAGCGACAGTATTGTTCCACAACACTAGTCCAAGGCATTCTGCACTCTTGCCCAGGACATCAGCAAATTGCTACCTCTCACACTGACCTGCTCTGTGATGTACAGCTGAGGACCATCAGCATACCGCAAGGTGTAGTATTCAGGGTTTGGCAATGACCACCTGGAGAGGAAGAAGGAGGATACATAAGCTTCTTCCTCTTCTTTCTTCTGGCTCTTAATTAGGAACAGGAGCTTGATCCCAGGAGCGTGGAAAAGAACTTTCAAGCAAAGCTTTAGCACAGGAAATTAGGTCTCAGAGCAGAGAGAAAACACCTTCCCCTTGAAGGGGGGGATGGGACTTCAGCCTACTTTACATCAAGCTCTGTGGAATGTCTGAAGAGGCCTGTGCTCCAGGAACAGCAAGATGGGCCAATCCTCAGAGGCACTGACCCCAGGGGCATACATATGCACACACTCAGAATTGGAATAAAGATACAAATCCCCTGTTTTTCAGGAGATCCTTTTCTTCCCAATTTAAACCCTGGTCCATTTCGTGGCCAAAAGTGGCAGCAGGCAGCATGGATCGTGCCAGCAGCACGCTGACAAGCAGCAGAGACTTTCCACAGTACCCCAGCAAGATTTGTCAGGGGACAGACCTTCTCCACAAGGGTTCCCAGAGAACTACTCACCCATCACAGACCTCCTTGATGATGGATGCAAGAGGCCTTTTCTAGAACAGAAAGAGAGAGTCCTCAGTAGTCATATTCCTCTCAACCATATAGGAATACTGTCCATTTCTATGCTTCCCACATTCCAGTATCAAGTTGTGGTGCACTTTCTCCCCCACCTGGTTACCAGGTCTCACCTGATCTATTTCCAGCAGCTGGGCGTTGGCACCTGGCCACTCAACAGCTACTTTCACAATGTCCGAAGGTGGTGGCATCGCTCCAGACTCCTCCAGGTGCCTTTACAACAGCATACACCCCCACACCTGCTAAGAGAAAGGACAGTAAGCAGCTCTGAAAACTACTTCAATTGTTACACTGCATCTAACAGCAAGCTTCAAAACACCACAAAAGACCAGCCTTATGGTTTGCTAGGGACAAAACACCCAGTGTGCCAGAGATTAAGGCCTCATACTAAAACAGCACATTGTGACATTGCATGCCCAAACTTATCACCTAAGGAATACTTCTGAGAGCTTGTTGGGGTATTCACACAAGAAGGAGAGTCACTCTGATCAGCAAAGCCCCATCTGCCACCCACTGTCCATAGTGCCAGGTTAGTTTATAGGACTAGTAAAGCAATAGCTCCGTAGTCAGCTACTGTCTGTACGTGGCAGGGGGAACCTACTGTCCAGGCAGCCTCCCTCCCACTGATGTTCCATTCATATTTCTCAGATACCCTGATCCACTCAGGATACCCAAACAGGCTCCTAGGCAGAGTAGCAGCAGCTAGCTTTATCCCATCGCCTTCCTATAACATCATAAATCTAAAACATGAATATCCATCACAGAAGAAAAGTTAACTCAGCATTTGTTCTGGAGGTCTACCTTTCACTCTACCTGTCTTACAGCATAAGATTGTGTTCAGCGTTTGGTCCCAGACAGCTGTCAGACATGCTGGTTCGTGCTTCATCTAAGAAGTAAGAGACTGTAAAGAAACATACTACTTCAGTTCTTTTTTAATCCTCTCCTGGATGGAGGGAGTACCCTGCTCCTTCCCACAGAGCCATAGGGTAAAAGTCCCATGGGAAAGTGACAACCCTACCCATCAGCAGTTCTCAGCAATGAGGGCTTCAAGCTGCCAAAAATGAGATCTGACCAGACACAGAAATACTCCTGTCCTTAAGAACTCCTCCCAAGACTCAATTTCCAGCATACCCTCAATGAGATGGTAAGCATCTGAAGAACAATTTCCCAGCTCCTATGGAAACTCCTATTTCTCCTACTGGGGCAACCCAATTACCCTTTCCCAGAACAGAGGTGAGACAGTGCTGAGCAGGGACATTGTTTCATGACTAATGTACTTTCCCAACTTCCTTGATCAACTGGGAAAGAGATGCCAAGACAGCCTAGGACTTGAAGGGAAACCAGCAGCCTTTGGAACTTTCCTGATGCAAGGCAAGTAAAGAAGAAAGAACTTTCCACAGATTTGCAAAGACCAAGCAGCTGCAGAGATACCTGGCCTAGGAAGCTGGACTACATGACTGTCCTGGAGAAGGGAACTTCATGAAATTAGCTGAGTCTACCACAAAAGGCGTGTATGCCTGGCCTGAATAAGATGCTGACCTAGAGATCCACTGATGATCTCAATTAATGAAGCTCATATGCCTCTTCCTTCCCTCACAGAGACTGGTATCACTACATGAAGAGATATAAAAATTCAGCTGTGCTAATATTTCTCTGCATTTGTACACACACAAACCCCTTTATCAGCCCCCTGTGACTATCTTCTCATTCTAGATGAGGCAGCCTCCTCACCTAGGAAAACAGAATGCTACGATCTCCTGGTACAGCCTTCTGAGATAGTCACAACATTATCATCACTCCTGCCTGCTGGAATTGAGGATGAGGGGTGCAAGTTTAGCATTTCTTTCATAGCACCTCCTGGAAATGCTCAGTGTTATCACTGCAGCTAGCCTTGCCCTCAAGTCTCCACCAGATCAGAGATACTTGCTTTACAGTGAAGGCACTTGCTGGAGAGAGAAATCAGCCCTTCTGCTATTAAAACGAGCATTGTTTATGATGAGAAGCCCTTCTGAAGCTGCTGCCTTGCTCAACTTGCTCTGGTCTCAGCACATGTACAGTCTTTGCAGTTCCTGCAGGAAGCTCAAACTCCAAAGCTATCTGTGGCTTCAGCCAACCCAAAAGGGAGATTGGTATTACATGTGCCCAGGAACACCATCCTCCTCCACTCCTACAACAGCCAGACTTTGTCCACTCTACCATCCCACCCCTTGGAAAGTATCTGGCAAGCCAGATTCAGAAGTTCATGATATTCTGAAAATGCACAGCTTACCTCAACTCACAGAGATGGTTACAGTCAATACTCCTTCTGGCCTTCTCTTTCCTTTTTAGCATCAATCCCAAGAGCAGCTTACGTGTTCTTAAAACCCATCAAATGACTGTAAGACTAAACACATCTCATGCAGAAAAGTGCCAGTCAAGTTCGGTTCAGCTTTGCCAGTTTCTTAAAATAACATCTCCAACCTTTCAGATAAGCAGCACAGCATTAGCTCAGACTAACGTACCAAGAAAGAGCTGGTCTCAGAAAAGGAACAGACTCAGTGCACCAGTCAGGTTGATCAGGTCTCAGGGGCAACAATAGAAAAGCATTTATATGATTCCTGTCATACAAAATTGCAAGTTAAGAGTCAAGCAGCTACACAACCACCTGATATTTTCTTCCTAATCCTGGAGGGAAGGCAACCGAGCCATCTCCCACTCCAAGATTCTCTCTGAATAAAAATTTTACCACCCTCATCTTGACAACAAACAGGAAAGCCTGTCCTTCAGAGAAGGTGCATAAGGTAAAAAACTCCAGCTTGGACAAGGCGAGGCCTCACAAAGGAAGACTGCTCATATGAGAGCTCAATTAAATTAGTGTTTCACAGAACCTTTGCAGCCCACAGAGCTAAGCTAATTCACAAACAGAAAGCACTGAACGTATGCTGTCCTGTGGAAACACTGTCTCCAAATCCCATGAGCATGTATTAACATACTCCCCTTTCTTCACAGATTTTGATTATCAGTGCTCTATTCTCTCACTCCAAGACAGAAACATACAATTTACTCTTTGCTAAGAGAGACTTGTTAACTTGCAGCAAATATGTTCTCAAGAGGCCTCTAACCCTAAACACATACACAGCTGCTGGTGCTATTTTTGCACCCATTACAATCAGTAAATTGGACTCTACTCCTTTCTTCTGCACTCATCCTTAAGCAGCTGCTCTTCTTTTGTCCAAAGTAAACTACAAATTCAGGCAACAAAGCACAAGGAACCCAGGACCAGAATAGCACCTCGCCTCATTGCATAAGCAGAGCAAAGCACTTAGGAATGCTCTGAGCCCAGATATCTTTAGAAGGCTGCAGCCCCCTGTACACCACTTATTCTGGGGGTTAGTACCCATAGCAAGCCTGCCTACACCAGTTATCCTCAGTCTGTTCACAAGTCAGTGCCCAATACCTGGTATTTCTGACTTGCCACACTGCAAGTCAGAAGAGTCCCTCCTGATCCTGAAGATCTGACCTTCTCTATCGTCCAAGTACAGTGTAATAAAGAGACAAGGCAGAACCAAGAAAGCCTGCCTGAACCAATGCGCTCTGTCGCATCAGCCATAAGAATCTGGAGCTTACCTGATCCTTCTGTCTCGCAAAGAGATAGATGAACCTAATAAAACTATGAGTAAGTCTTCCTCACTTCCTTTTCCTGAATTACACACACACACTAAAATAAATAAATAAAAAATAATTTAGACTTTCAAATGTCTTTTGCAGCAATAGCTCGAAACAAGGATAACTGTTTTTCAGTTAAATCAATCATATCTTGAAGTACACTATGGCAATTACTAGTATAGTATACAAGCAGTAGCACATCTCTGTACATATTCCCCAAACAAAGCGCCTGATTTGCACGACACCCCCGATCCGCAGGATAGACAGGTTTCCATCCTTTAAGTCTAGAAATAGACAGGCAGTTCCCAAATGGTATGTGATTTCCACTCACTGTTCTCCATTCAGCAACTAAAGCCTGTGATGGCCTAAATGTGAAAGCCTGAGGAACCTCAGTCATATGGCATAAGCACACGTCATCTCCAATAATCAGACTGGCTTGCAGTAAGTGAACAGATAATTACTTCTCCCACGAGTGAACCAATTCATGACTAGAAATCATCTAAATCCATTCAGTGTTCAAGGCCCAGCAAATACACAGTGAAGAGGCATGGCTCAAAGATTACTTCCTTGAGTATTAAGAACTGAATCTGCAACTCTTTTAACTAATATACCCATGAATAATTAACATCTAATTACCACTTCTCCCTTCAGCCTCCTGCAGTACAGTCATATTTATCTGTATCACAACTTAAAGTGCAAGTTGCTACTGAAGAGTAGAAGGAAATACAGTACTTTATGTGCCAAAACAAAGATGCCCAGATTACTATAGGTAGAAGCCTTTACAAATCTCTAACTTGCCTTCTCCCTTGCAAAGAACATATATCATTCCGGGAGAGGAAGTGCACATTAAAACAAAAACATTGATATTATGGAAAATTCTGCAGAAATCATAGAATCATAGTATCATTTAGGTTGGAAAAGACCCTTAAGATCATCGAGTACAACCATAAACCTAACACTGCCAAGTCCACTGCTAAACCATGTTCCTAAGCGCCTAAATAAAGACTCCTGTTTCATCAAAAAAAGTACTGCAGAGCTCCTAGAGACAATGCACTCTACCCCCAGCTCCCCCAATATCCTTGCCACAGGAAACAGTAACCAACTGAGTTGTATTACACTACCCGCCTATCCAAAAAAAAAGCTTTCAGCTGCATACAAACTCAGAAAGTAACTCACCATGATATGTTAGACTATTTCTGCCCCAAACTTCTTCCATAAATGAGCACCCACTTGTGACTGAAAACCATGTTCCCTATTCCAATCAGTACTCAAGGCACTGCAAATAGGCAGTGAAAGAAACAGAGCTTAAGGACTGTTTCTTTGCACAGCAGCACCATGGAACAGGTACCACATGAGCCTGTGGGGGAAGAGGTTCAAACATCAAAATGAATTGGCTAAGCAGAACCCAGAGAAATAGGAATCAAAAATTAAAAGAGGTAGGAAACTCTGCAGACAGTATGGGCCAAACAACCCTTTGAAGGACCTACACAGATGGGTGGCTCAGCAGAAGCAGCTTTCCAGAAGAGGACAATGAAGACTGGACTACAAATACAAAGGGTACTTCAGGTCAGCCTCTTAACATGAGGTTGGCTGTCAAAAGCATTCTTTGAAAAGGTTTCACTCTGTGTCTGCAGCAAGAGAGGTGACAGATGTTAGATTTTACAATGGATATTTTGCAGTGCATCCATGATATATCTGATAAAATGACTGTTCAGAAGCTCCTGGAAAGGAGCACAGACTGCAGTTTTGCATAATCATGATTATCTTACGGGTCTCTCACAGCACATTCTTCTCAACAACAGCCTGTAAGCAATTCTCACAGTTTTATACAGGGAGACAGCAGCCAAGCTGAAATCCATCAAAGATGAATTCACTCTGTTTCTGCAGAGCGAGTTCCTTCACACAAAGCAGTGGTGTAGGGGTAGCTGCAAGGCAAGGAGAAATCAGCAGAGCCACTAATAACACACTATTCAAGAGATTTCTGAGAAGCTGCAAGCTAAAACAACTAGAGTATTTTTAAACAGAACTTCCCTATTCGCAAACTCAATCTTCTTTTCATTACAGATAGAGAACAAAGTGTGCTGCACACAGAATGAAAATGAGGAGGATGAAAGAACATTCCATGAAAAAGAAAAGCTGCCTGGTAAAATCCCCCAGTGAACAAGCAAATAGCTGCAGCTTCTGAAACCTGTAGATGTGGCAAAACATCCTCATCAGTTCTCAGCAAGGCCCCAGGTGGTACCAACAGGCCACACAAAAGGTGGAAGTGACTTAACTGGGCAAGCGTGCAGAGGAGACAGCTTCCCTGACCACGCCGTGTAAGAGGGTGCAGGCAGCAGAGTCCAACCTGAGGGCTACGTACAGCTTTTTATGTTACCTCATATAACAAGCAAACAGAAACATACTTCACTAGAGAAACCAAAGAAGCAGGTGGCTGAGATTCTCCACCTCTGGAACCCTATGTTCCTCCAAAGGCCCTCCACTCTGGCTGCAAAACACTAAGCCTGTGACACCCGACTCCTGTCTTGCACGTTCCAACCAAGCCGAGCAGAGACCATCTCTTGGCAGAGACAGAAACTGATAGCAACAGGCAAAAAGAGAAAACTGATTTTTTTATTATTTTTAATCAGTCAAGTGAGCTGAAAGCAGCCAGTCAGCAACTCCCAAAGCCTGGGCCAAAACTCAATTTGAGGAGCTAAACGATTTTTTTCCAGCGAAGCGCTGCCCGTTTTGTGCCTCAGGCCCCCCTGGTTCCGCGGGGCGGCGAACCGTGCCGTTCTCGGACGGCTCCTCGGCCCGGCTGCGGCCCCTCCCCGGCCTCACGCCCGGCAGCCGGGGCGGCGCGGCGGAAGCCGCAGCTCCAGCAGCCGCTGCGCAGCGGGAGCTGCGGGGCCGGGCGCGGGGCGGGCCCAGCGGCCCCGCGGCAGGGACCCGAGGCCGGAGCCTGGCGGCGGGGCGGCCGCCCAAGGGAAAGGCCGCAGCGCCGCAGCGGGCCCGAGAAGGCGGCGCCGGCGACTGCGCCCGGCAGACCCCAGGCCAGCTGCTGCTGCCGCCCGGCTCCCCGCCGGCCCCGGCCCCCGCCCGCCGCCCTGCGCTCACCCGGCACCGCCGCGGCCGCTCCGCGCTCCGGCCGCCCGGTAGCTCCAGCGGCCCCGCCGGCCACTGGCGCCGCCAGCTGTCACTCAGCCGCCTCGCCGCTGATTGGCCACGACACGCGCGTCACGCGCCCGCAGGGCGCTGCCATGGAGACCGCGGGCAGCCGACCCCGCCCCAGCGCGGAGTAACGCGCCGGTCCCGCGGAGCGCGCTCCGCCCGCCGGTCCCGTCACCCTCGCGCGTGACGGCGCGTGACGGCACGTGCCGCAGCCCGCGTGAACGACGTCACGCGAGCGCCCCCCGACCCCGCGCTCCTCCCGCCTCCAGGGCCGCCGCGAGGGGTGGGGGGGGGGGCTGGCTCACATCAGCTCCCCGCCTCCGGGACCGGCTCCCCACCGGCTCGTGCTGGCGGCGAACAGCGGAGCGGCGCCGTGGCCGCGTACGACACCCGCCACTCCGAGGGCGCGAGCAGGGCCGCAGCCCGCCGCGCGGTGCCCCCTCAGCCGGAAGCACCGCCCTCCGCCCCGCCCCGCCGGGGCTGGTCCCGCCCCCGGAAACACGTCATCCACGCGCCGGAAGGGGCGGGGGCGAGGCGCTGGCGGGGCAGTCGCGTGCGCGCGCGCGGGCGGAAGTCGCGGCTGCCGCGCGTAGGAGCTTCCGGCGGAGCGGGCGGCGCCTGGGAGCGGGGGACGGCGGCGGCGGCGGCAGGAGCGATCGCGGGGATCTGCAGCCATGGTGAGCCCGGCGGGCCCGCGCGGGGAGGGGAGGGGAGGGGAGGGGAGGGGAGGGGGCGGTGCCCCGCGGTGCCCCGCGGTGCCCCGCGGTGCCCCGCGGTGCCCCGGTATAACGGCGGTCTCTTGCAGACGGTGGGGAAGAGCAGCAAGATGCTGCAGCACATCGACTACCGCATGCGGTGCATCCTGCAGGACGGCCGCGTCTTCATCGGCACCTTCAAGGCCTTCGACAAGCACATGAACCTCATCCTCTGCGACTGCGACGAGTTCCGCAAGATCAAGTGAGCGGCGCGGGGGGCGGCGGGAGCGCCGGGACGTGCCCCCCAGCGCTGGCCCCGCCGCCCCGCTGCGGCGGGAGCCCCGGGGCAGGTTGAGCGGAGAGCCGGCGCAGCCGCTGGGCAGCGCGTGCTGCCGGCTTCAGGAATAGGCGTGGCTTTAGTCTCGTTTGTTAAACTGCCAAACTACCAAGGTTCAAGGGGCGCTTCGTTTGAGTTATTTCCTAATAACCGAAATACACCTTTACGTGATGCCGACATAGTCACTGTAACAGTTAAGCGTTATGGGGAAAACATGGCGATAATACGCATCTTGTATTTAGACTTCTCTATGTGTCTGGTTTGAGGCATATAAAAATGTTTTTTTTTCTGGTAGGTTCTCCTCTCTGGAGTAGCCTAGTCATGTATTCTATTGCAAATTCAAAAAGCAGCATTGATTTCTTTTTCTCCCCTCTGTCTTGCAATGTTTTCTTTCTCTTCTCACTAGACCTAAAAATTCAAAACAGCCAGAGCGGGAAGAGAAACGAGTCCTTGGTCTTGTGTTGCTGCGAGGAGAAAACCTGGTGTCCATGACAGTTGAAGGACCACCTCCAAAAGATGTAAGGAGAATGAGCGCGGAACTAAGGAGAAGGGGAAGGAACATCTGATAAATTTGCCTCCTACGGTATTGTCCTGGACTTCCAGATGCTGTTGTGACTAGGTCCAACGAATTTCACTGCAGGAAGTTCTAATCTCTTTGTGGGCTTGGACATTAATTGGACAAAGGAGAGCTGTGGGCGTTCCTAGGATCCGAGGACTTTTGTTTTGACAAATCTTTCTTTTTGGGGGGGGTCTGTTTTCAGACTGGAATTGCCCGTGTACCTCTTGCTGGAGCTGCTGGAGGACCTGGAGTTGGGAGAGCAGCAGGGAGGGGAGTACCTGCTGGTGCGCCCATGCCGCAGGCGCCAGCGGGATTAGCTGGCCCTGTCAGAGGAGTGGGAGGACCATCCCAACAGGTGAGATGCTGTGACCCATTAAAGAAGAGTTGTCTGGTATATTCTGGGGTGGCTTTTAATTCTTGGTACCAGTGTGATGCAAGAAATTGGTGGACTGGAAGGACTGTGATCTTAGCTGCGGTTACTAGGGAATTTGAGCCTAGTGAGGCTTTTTTGGCACTAGATCCCCCTAGGGAACTCTGTCTTACATGATGGAAAAATGCATGAAAAGTGCAGCTTCTTGTCCAGAATTCAAGTGGTATCCACTGAATTGTATTACAGGTTTGTAGTGTTACTCAGTACATTAAGAGGAGGCCGTCGTAGCTCTTTGAAGGGATAAGAACTTAAATCTCGCTAATTTTTTAGTTATTAATGTAAAACAGATAACGTGCTGTTTCTCTGTGACCCCATGTGTTTTGTTTACAGGTGATGACGCCTCAGGGCCGTGGGACGGTCGCAGCGGCTGCAGCAGCAGCCACCGCCAGCATAGCGGGAGCCCCAACTCAGTACACGCCGGGGCGGGGGGGTCCTCCCCCGCCCATGAGCAGAGGGGCACCTCCTCCAGGTAGGAACCTCTGCGGAGGGGGCAGCGGGGAGCTCCTCTCACAAGGTTGTGAGTTGGTGAGGTCTGAGGAAGAGCTGGTGTTACAGAGGATCGTTCCGATGTCCCACTAGCGCCTCGACTCTCCAGCTGGATTTACAAGCTTGTTCTTTCTCTGGCTTAAGGAATGATGGGACCCCCTCCAGGCATGCGACCACCGATGGGCCCCCCCATGGGAATGCCCCCCGGCCGAGGTGCTCCAATGGGAATGCCCCCACCAGGCATGAGACCACCCCCCCCAGGAATGAGAGGTGAGCAGAGGTTTTCTTAAATGCCTGGAAGAAGCCCTAACGTACACATACTGTCAGAAGGGTGACACGTTTCAGTGCCTCCCTAGCTCTGCTAATTGTCAGTGAATGCCTCAGTGGCAAAACCAGGGTCCTAAGGGCACTTGGAGCACAGGGAAAACGTCTCTCTGGTGTTTAGCCTTGCTGCTTCTTCAATATTCAACTCTTTCCTTTATTCCCAGGACCCCCTCCACCCGGTATGCGCCCACCAAGGCCATAAGATACTCTGTAATGTACCTTTGAACCGTGAGAAGACTGATGAAAGGAATATACTGAGCAGTACCACCTGTCAGAACCTTGCTATGCCTATTTTATATTTACTGCTTGTGAAGTGTGCCCTTTTTAATAAAGTTGGAAAACCCAGTACTTTTGAGTCACGGCTGTCCTGGCCTATTTCAGGAGTGCAAGCTTTTGTCTTTCACTACTGCACTTCAGTCACCCCAGAAGAGCAGGTTTGAAGCAAAAAGCTCAATTTGTATTGACAGCTCAGAAGTAAACAGTTGGTCTGGGCCACTTAGATCTCTATTTGGTCTGGGTTCCTTATAGGAATTGAAGCATATCAATGAAATTTAGCAAGGCTGATGATGAGAAAAAAAAAATTTGGCGGGATGGTGGAGGTGGTAAAAATTCGAAGAAAGAGTTTAACGTTTTGATGAAATTAAGTATGGGTTACTGATCAGACTTCTCCCTGCTTCAGTCACAGTGGAAGAGGTACAGTGGTGCCTGTATTAGGAACAGGCATCTCTGATGCTCCGCATTGAGCTGCAGCTTATGAGCCTGCAGCGTGGTTACAGATGGGGCTGCGCTACTTCTAGTGAAAAACCAGCCGTAGCGCCTTCCCCTCTGGCCTCAGCTTACGGCTGCTCTTTGCCCTTAGGAGGAGGCTCTCTGCCCACCCCCCACCTTTCTTCAGGTACTGGCCTCCTGGAGACTTGTTTTAATTCCCGTGACTGTCACCTCTGAAGCCATTTTTGTGACAGGTAGTCTGAAAAACTTGTTTTCCCTATTTTAGAAATAGCCTCTGAACCACAGAAATCCTTTTCAGCCACATTCCTTAATTGAGATCACAGCAGTGTATGAACAAAGCAGGAAGTGTTTGCCAGTTTTTGCCCTAGAGACACATGAACTCCCTGATAGAAAGATGTAACATATCCCAGCTCTCAGTTGTTCTAGCTAGTCTATAAAACAGAGCAAACTTCTGAGAAAAAAAAAAAATCAATCCTTTATTGCATGGGCTGCTAAAGAGATTTTCACATAGTCTTCAGCCAGGTATTAACAAACATCTCAAAGCTATTCCAGAACTTGAAGAAAAACTTCGATGAAGTTCTCTCCTCCCAGTACAAAGAAATCCAGGCCCTGGGGCAAGCGTGTCTGAAATTACCCATCTGGTAATTACCAGCAGTTTCACTTTCTCTTGTACCTGAAAGAGAAGGCATTTGAGAGTTGGGATGGTGGAGTGTTACTTCAGTGATAGGTAAGGAACAGCACTGAGCATTTTCTAGGCAATGCTCTCCCAAGCAGAAGCCCAGGAATGTGCTATTAAAGGCAGTATCGTCGGTTGCCTGTAGTGTCAGAACTGCACTAGGAGGGTAAGCTACTGCAGAACTAACTCACCTTTTAGTAAGGACCTTTAAACAATCACAAGAGGAGGAAAGAGAAAGCAGGAACATAAAAAAAGTCATGGAATAAGAAGGTAAAGGGATCTATACCTGGACTTGGATTTGAAGTTTCCTCCTTTCCTATGCTGGGCCATACCCAAACGTTTTCGATCTTCAAAGGATGGGCTTTTTAAGAGAGAGGTGGGGGGAAAGGTAAGATAAAAACCACTGAATTACATCAATACCACAGGTACTTCTTGCAAGAATCCCTTCTCTGCTCTGCCCACCTTTCCTCCCAATATCAGTCAAAATATCCCTGGGAAAGTCCAGAGATGCAGAAAAAAATCCCACCTGCTAAAGTCTGGACTAATGTACTACTGTGAAGACATTACCCGGCACGGTACTGCTTCAGAGCCTTCCTGCTTGTGTTGGTAAGCTCTTCGTCAAACACAGACGATTTTTTCTTCCGCTTGGGGCCTAACACAGAGACAACAGTCAGAACATCAGCAGTAAAGAGAAGGCCACATCATCTTGTTTACTAGAGCCCAGCAGCCTTGACCACAAGCTAGCCTAACCATCAGGAAAAGCAGTGACTCCTCTCTGCAAACACACACCCTGGCCAGCACCGGTGGCCATTTCTTCAAAGATCAGTGCCTCCCTCTACACAAATTAGTTTAGTTTGCCGATTTCTAACAAAGTGAGTGATGTAAGTCAGCTGTAAAACAAAAGTCTCCACCTGCTGGCACTGCTGCTGGTTCCTCTTCTGGCAAGACTCTGGCTCGCTTTGCTCGGCGATTCCTCTTTGCCAGCCGCTCAGCATACATTTGAGATTTCAGGATTTCAAACTGTGACCTCTCCTCTGGCTGAAAGGTGTTAAAATGCAAGTTTACAGCGATGCAAGGTTTTGCTAAGGGAAAACTAGGATAGTCCACCTAGGGTCCCACTTGTCCATAAATATACTCACTGTCATTTGAACTTTTTTCTGTCTGTCCTGCATAAATTTCTTCCTTTTCTTCTTGCCTCGTAATGCTAGGTCAAACTCCTGCAGGGCTTTAGCCACTGGAGAGATAAAGAAAAACATAGAATAAAGAACCTCTTAAAGTACAGAGCAGGGTCCAGTTGCAGCTATGGAATTTAACATGGCAGCAGTGTCATGACTCACATTTCTCTTTCTTCCTCTCCTCACGGGTCTGGAACCAGCTCCGCTCCAAACCCTCACCCAGAGTTTCTTGTTTTCCTGTCTCCAGCTTCTTTTTTGCCCTATTGATCTGAGATAGTAAGAAGTGAGCTCATGGGGGCTAAAAAAAAAAATCTCTTCCCTTTCTAAAGTAGGCAGGTTAATACATCAGGGTAGCCTTATGCACTGTATCTACTCCAGATCCTAAGAAAACTAAGGTTAAAAAAAATTCCTAAAAAAACGCTTACCTGGGCCTCTGATTGCTGCATCTCACGTTCCTCACGCTCCAAGCACAAAACTGCATACACATCTTTCTCTAGATTCTCAATCTTCTCTCGAAATTTTAGTATGACATCTGAAAACGATACAGCATGAACATCAGAAGCAGCTCAGGTAAAGTCCATCTTGGTTTTCAGCACCTCTTTTAGTGTCCCTCTGTACCATGATATTCCCTGTGCACTGCTCTCCTGCTTTTACCTCGGTGAAGTGCATACCTTGGGGGAGAATTCTGGCTTTCACTGCTGTTTTGGCGGTCTTCACAATATCCTTCAGCATCTTGCGCTCTTCCTCACCCACAAGTGAAACGGAACGACCAGCCCTGCCCGCTCTTGCCGTCCGACCCACTCGATGGACGTAGTGTTTTGTGGTGTTGGGCATGGTAAAATTGATTACCTACCACAGAAACAGTGTTAGTAGCAAAACAACATTAAGGGACTTACTAAAAAGCTCAGCACTGCACATACTCACTGTTTTAACACCTTCAATATCAAGTCCGCGTGCAGCCACGTCTGTAGCTACCAGAATATCAATTTGCTCGTCCTTAAAGCGCCTGTGCAGAGACAGCAAATGCGTTAGCAATGAATACAGCAATCCACTTCTGTCCCAAAACTTCCAACTCCTAACGTCTTTTCTGCCTGTGATCGCCAACTCAGCCGGCCATACCTGAGTGCTTCCAGCCGCTGTGCCTGTGAGAGGTTCCCATGCAGCTCCCCAACGCGCAGACCCATCAGCCCGAGCAGGATGTGCATACGGTGAGCTTGCTTCTTGGTCTGGGTGAAAAGCATCACGTGATCTGGGAAGGTTCGTGTCAGTAGAGCTGAAAGAAAGTCCAGTCCTCTCAGGAGCCTGCTTCATAGTCACCTACCGATTCCAGCTTTTCTTTGCCCATCACTAACCCGATACAATGGCCTCACGGTCCCCCTCTCGGTTGGGTCTGATCCGGATAAATTCCTGCCGCAGGAAAGGGGCAACATCCGTGTTACTGTTCACAAAAATTCGGACAGGATTTTTCAGGGAAACAGAAGCCAAATCTTTCACCTACCAAAACAGGTTAAGAAAAAAAACTCCACATCATTTCTGGTAAAAGACTAGACAAACTTCTATTCAACTTTTTGCCTCAATATGCTTCTCCGCAGCCTGTCTTACCTCCTCTGTCATTGTGGCAGAGAAGAGCATTGTCTGACGGTGGTTGGAGCACAACCTGATTATTTCCTTCATCTGTTCCTCAAAGTATTCATCCAGCATCCTACACAGGAGAAAAACAGCGAGGTAAGGCAGCTTCATCTAGTTCTAGCTAAGAAACATAAGGCAGGGCAACAAAGACTGCCCTATAGCCTGGGAAAAGGAAAGCAGAAAACTACCATCTCATTTTCCACTGCTGTTCTGCTTAGCCTACCTGTCCGCTTCATCCAGAATCAGCACCTCAACACTGCTCAGGTGGAAAGAAGGGCAGTTGTGGAGATGATCAATCAGTCGTCCAGGAGTGGCGATAAGAACGTCTGGCCCAGAGCGTAGAGCTGCTTCCTGAGTCTTCACATCGAGGCCACCTGAAGGAGAGTGAACGGGGACTGCTGACTCCCTGAGCAGGTTGCAGCAGAGTACACAGATGCAAATGGCCTGAGGAATGGGAAACAACTCAGATTAATTCTACATTCACAATTAGAAGAGACCCCACGTTTTCCTTCTCAAAAAACAACAAACAAAAAGTATGGCACAGTATCGGAAAGGGCATTTTAACCCACAGCACAGCTATGAGCAGCATGCCTGCAATAACCATGCAGCCTCCAGTTTTATAGCACAGAATTCCCAGTTCTGTATTGCAGATTACAGCGAGCTGTACAGTTCACATAAGCAACTTAATACTCACCTACAGCAAGGCAAGTTGTGACGCTGCTGAACTGCGCCAGCTGTTTTGTGACAGAGTGCACCTGAATACCCAGTTCTCGTGTTGGCACTAGAACCAACACCCGTGTTATTGGAGCCTGACGAGGTTTGTAAATCAGGCGCTCAAGGACAGGCAAGATGAAGGCAGCTGTTTTACCTAAAGAACAATATTAAGAATAATTACCAATTATTGTGAATAGATAATTCTCATGTTTCCTGTGCCCTGCTCAATTCCCTACCTGTCCCAGTGGCAGCGCAGGCACAAATATCCTTCCCCAGAAGACCCACTGGGATACAAGCCTTCTGAATTGGGGTTGGTTGCTTGAAGCCAAGAGCTGTGATTGCCTACAAAGGAGATATAGAGCAATTAACCTGTCTCTGGTGAGGCCACAACTGCGGTACCGTGTCCAGTGCTGGGCTCATCAGTGCAAGAGAGACATGGACAGAGTCCAGCAAGAGCCACAAAGATTCGGAAGGGACTGGAGCACCCCACATATGAGGAAAGGCTGACAGAGCTGGGACTGTTCAGCCTGGAGAAGAGAAGGCTCGGGGAGGGAACTTGTCAATGTATACAAATACCTGGATGGAGGGTGAAAAGAGGACGGAGCTAGGCTCTTTTCAGCGGTGCTCAGTGACAGGACCAGGGGCAATGTCCCACCAGGGACAAAGTGGAACACAGGAGGCTCCCTCTGAACACCGGGAAACACTTTTTCACTGTGAAGGTGACTGAGCACTGGCACAGGTTGCCCAGAGAGGCTGCAGAGTCTCCATCCTTGGAGATATTCAAAATCTGTCTGGACGTGCCCCTGGGCAACTGGCTCTAGGTGGCCCTGCCTGAGCAGGGGGGTCGGACAAGATGACCTCTGGAGGTCCCTTCCAACCTCACCCATTCTGTGATTCTGTAACAAGTCTCACTCAAGATAGTGTTGACACATTGCAAATCAAAGAATGGTTTCCATTATGTGGGAATAATAGCTCCTAAAGGACTACCACACTAGCTCCCACATAATTTCCTTTTCAGAAAGGCTGCAAAGAGAAGAGGAATTTGACAGTTCTGATTGCTGGAGGGGAGGTGGTACAACATTCTTCAGAGTAACATATGTAATAACTAGGTAAATACCTTTAGCAAAGGTCGTGAAAGATTCATGTCTTGGAATGACAGGTTATCGTCATATTGAGAGGCATCTTCAAAAAAGCTCTCTGCTTCCTAGAAATAGCAAGAACAACAAAACTGGAACATGTTATCAAAGGGCTCTGGGCTATTTTTTGAGCTACAGTTCATTAACCAAAGTTAAATTTCTTCAGAAGAAATGCTGGAGAATGATCTAGTGTAATTCTGTCCAAAACTTACCATTTCTCCCTTTTTTGATCTCCTCCGTTCCTTCACTTTGACTGTATCTGCAGAGAAACGTGACAGGAATTAGCAAGCACACCTAAACTCCTAACAAGATATGGTGACTACCTTCATCTCATACTTTTTGCCCTGAATGTGCTATTGAGGGAGAAGCCTCAGAAACAAGTACAGGCATGCAATGGAGTAAAATGCCAAGCAAATATCCTTCCTCAGGGACGAGTTCAATTAAAGTACTATGGCTACCATTCAAAGTATGACTGACCAAAATTGGAAGGAATGTCTCAGAAGGCAGACAACAAAAACCAAGAGGTTCTTGCTCACTCCCAGCAATGTTTCACTACAGACTCCTCCAGTGAGTCAACAGCCTGTCAGACTCTTGCTCCTGCCCACCTCTCTATGTCCTGCTAATACCTGCTTCTGTGAAGATGGCTTCATCATCCAATGAATACTGAGACTCCACATCTTCTTCGTCCCTACTGACATCCTCACACTCCCTCTTTTTGGTCTGATTATCCTCAGTCTCCGCATCTTCACCTCTCCCTTTTGCTTGTTTAGCTTCTCTTTCCTGGAAAAAGATTTTTTTAAAGTTTTAAGAATAAGGGATAGAAAAGAAACTTCAATCCTTTGTAAGCTTTCGTTTGTTGTGATTATGTGCCCCTTCACAGATCCACGGTTTGGCATAACCTTAAGCACGGCCAATTCTGCATCCTCATCTGTTCAGCAACGCATTGGGGTGGCTGCAAACCCAGCGAGGTGATGCGCTGCAGCCTGAGCCCCGCGCCTCAGGATGCTTTCAGAGTCTGTACCTCGGGAGGGAATGTAGAAGGCCAAAAGCCAAAAGGCCAAACCTACGCCGGTCTTTTCAGTAAAGAGAGAGAAAGGCCCTGACCTGGAGCTTCCTCTTCTGTCTCACTTTCTCGATCTTCTCATCCAGCGTCGTAGCTGCTCTCTAGGCACGAAATCGCAGAAGAGGAGCTGTCAGAGGAGCCCGGGGGAGCGCAGGGCACTGTGGCCGCTGGCCCTGCAGCCCCACTCCCGGCCCCAGGCCTCACCTTGCCGCGGAGCTGGCGCAGAGCCGCCGCCCAGGCACCTTCCCCGCCGGCCTCCGCCTCGCCGAAGACGAAGGTGGCACTGAAGTCCCCGCCCGTGGGGCCCCGCCGCCTGGGGCCCAGCGCCCGGCGCGGCTCCTGCGGGAACATCAACCAACAGCGACCGCGGGACGGTCAAGTCGGACCACACCGACTGCGGCCCCACGCGGCCTGGGCCGGCCGTCGGCCCACTCACCCGCCCTCCCCCCGGCCGCAGGCCCTGCCCGACCCCACCTCCTCATCCTCGGAGTCCCCAGACTCCGGGTCCTCGGGCCCCGCGTCCCCCTCCGCGATGGTGCCCACCAGGCCCAGGCTCTGCAGCGTGGCCATGGCCGCCGCGCGCGCCCCCGCGGCCGCGCATGCGCGGCCGCGGACCCGGGAGCGCTTGTGGGTGGGGCGACGGCTGGCCCCGCCCTCCCGGGCGGAAAGGAAACCGAAAGCAGCGGCGGTGGGAGGAGGCGCGGTCTCGGCGGCGGCCGGTACCGGGAGCGGGGCTGGGGCCAGGGGGACCGGGTGTGCTGGCCGGGAGCGGAGCGAAGGCTGGGGACGGAGCGAGGTCGGGGGGGCGGCGGCGGCGGCGGCGGTGGTGGTGCCGGGAGCGGAGCGAGGGCTGTGAGGGGGGTGGTACCGCGAGCGGAACCCGGGGAGGGCGGGGGGCGCGGAGCGTTGCAGACCGTGCGGGAACCGGGGCCGGGGGCAGGCGGGGCGTCCCGGGGCCGGAAACGGAGCCGTGGGAGGGCGGGGGGCGCCGCCTGCCGGGGCCGGGAGCGGGGCGGGCCTTACAGGGAACTGGAAACTGAAACTTTGGTCGGCGGCGGGGCGGGCCCGGCGGCTCCCGGGCCGTGCGGGGAGCGCAGCAGCGCCGAGTGCGACGGCGGCTGTGTTGGGGTGCAGGAGCGGTGCCCTCGCCCGCAGAGGAGTCTCCGGGCCGAGCGATGGCCGGTGCCGGGCAGGAGCCTTTCTGCCGGCAGCCCCGAGCTGGAGGGAGAGGTGAGGGTCGCCCGGTGAACGCAGGGCACAAAGCTGCGGGAGGCGCGGGGAATCATGCTGGTACAGGGGGGGATCCACTCCTTCCCTGCCTGCGTACAGTGAAATTTCCTTTCAAGCCTGGATTCCAGCGTTTTCTTATTTGATGCTGGCGTCTGGTTGGGGCCATGAGGTGATGATGCACTGCAGCAATCTCTTTGCTAACTGCTTCTGCTAGCATGCAGTGCTTCCTGAAGCATCCTGTTGAGAGTGACAAAGGCTGCATGGTCTTTGGTTCCAGCTGCTCTGAGAGGCCAGACTTTGTCCAGAAGTTCTGTTTTTTAACTGCTATATACAGTCAGTCAAAGTCAGCAGCTTGTCACTATTCCAATGATGGCTAACTCCTGGGGAATTCCTGTCCTGTGCGGGAAACTTCTTCTTTGGTCTTTCTTAATTCTGCTTTCTGTTCTGTGGAAAAAGGCTTAGTTTTTTAGTGTCTTCATGACTTAGGAGCTTAAGTGAACTCTAGGCATGGCACTCTTTAGCAGTTAGAAAAAGGGGTACAAAAGAAACAGCAATTTGAAACTCTGGGTGCAAATATAATGGTAGTTTTCTAACTTGATATCAAATGTCCAAAATATGCTATCAGGCCAAAATGCTCATGCGTTTGTGTTGGTAGGCAGGTTAATGTACTTGATTTTTAATTAAGAAGTGTCTTTTTCTTCATTCTCTTTTTTTAAGGGCATGCAGATCATTGGGATACTGGCTTTGTACAAAGAGGCAGAAACAGAACAAATAATGCGTCAGGCCTGGCAGCTCAGTTAGGGGAAAGCCGCCAAGCCAGTAATTATACTCTTCTACCTGGGCAAAGAGAGGAGAGATTTGGTGGTTGGACTTGGAGGGTTCCTCAGTCAAGTAAGAATAAACCAAGAAACCAAGGTGGACAGGCCAACAGTGGAGCCACGGGATACTGGAATGAACAGGAGAATGAGGGAAGGAGAATGAGGCATCAAGGTGGACAAGCACATGAGAGGGCCAGAGGACCCTGGAATGAGCAAGACAATGAGAGTAGAGGAAGGAGGTATCAAGGTGGACAAGCATATGAGAGGGCCAGAGGACCCTGGAATGAGCAAGACAACGAGAGTAGAAGAGGGAGGTATCAAGGTGGACAAGCACATGAGAGGGTCAGAGGACCCTGGAATGAGCAAGAAAATGAGGGTAGGGGAAGGAGGTATGAAGGTGGACAAGCCCAGGAAGGAGCTAGAGGGCTGAGGAATGGGCAGGAGAATGAAGGTAGGGGAAGGAAGATGCAACCTCGGGAGAATCCTTGTTTCTACCAGAACCCTACCCCAGGTGGTACCCAGCTCAGTGAGCAGCCTCAGCAAGTCAGAAGAATTGGCTATAAATTCCTAGAAACTCTCCTTCAGAAAGACCCTTCAGAAGTTGTCATCACACTTGCTTCCAGTTTGGGTTTGAAGGAACTTCTTTCCCAAACAGCTATGAAACCCAATTTCCTTCAGCTTGTTTGCCAGGTGCTTCGAAAAGCATGTAGTTCCCGAATGGATAGACAGAGTGTCCAACAGCTTCTTGGAGTGGTGAAGGAGTCCAATTTTCTCAAGATCTGTCTGCCGCAGTATGTGTCTGACATGATGATGGAAGCAGTCCCTGCTGCACGTCATCAGTATCCTGTGCATATTAGCAACATCATTTCACTTCTTCAGGACCTGATCAGTGTTTTCCCAGCCAGCTCTGTGCAGAAAATCTCCATTCTCTTGACAGTCTTGCCAGCATCCATAAATGCCCTGAGAGCTTCTGGTGTGGACATCACAGAAGAAACAGAGAAGAATCTAAATAAAGTCCAGATGCTCGTGCAGCATCTGCAGGAGAAGAGACGTGAAGGCACACTGAGGGCTGATAACTATACTCTTATGCAACCTGGGCCTGACGGTCAAGAAGAAACCTATCGAACAATGACCATTTATCCAACGTATAATGAGGTACACCATGATGAGAAACCCTTTCTACGTCCCAATATTGTTTCTGGAAGATATGAGAGCACCAGCATTTATCTTGACACCCATTTCCGGCTTTTGAGAGAAGACTTTATAAGGCCTTTAAGGGAAGGTATCTTGGAGCTTTTGCAGAGCTTTGAGGACAAAGGTTTGAGAAAGAAAAAATTTAATGATATCAGGATCTACTTTGACACACGGATTATTACCCCTCTCTGTTCCCCAACTGGCATTGTTTACAAGGTTCAGTTTGACATAAAACCATTGAAGTTTGTACGATGGCAGAATTCCAAACGGTTGCTATATGGATCCTTGATCTGCATGTCCAAAGATCACTTTGAAACATGCCTTTTTGCCACTGTTTCTAATCGTGATAATGCAGATCTTGCCCATGGGATTGTGCAGCTGTGTTTTAATGCACAGAGCCAGGCGCTGCTGGCAGAGGTTCAGCCCTCAGACTCCTTCCTCATGGTAGAGACAACTGCCTACTTCGAGGCCTATCGGCATGTGTTAGAAGGGTTACAGGAAATCCAGGAAGAAGATATCCCATTCCAGAAGTACATTGTGGAATGTGATGTGCAGGTGGAGAAGCCAACATACCTGACAATGGATACTGCCTACAACTTTGCACCCTTGATGGAAGATCCCCTGTCAGATGCAGAGATGCACCCTGATGGTTTGAGAAGGCAAAGTGTCCACATCCTAGATCCCAAGCAGTGGCTTTCAATGGAAACCTTGAGATTAGATGAGTCTCAGATGCAGGCACTGAGTCTTGCACTCACCAAGGAACTGGCTGTTATCCAAGGACCTCCTGGGACTGGTGAGAAACATTTGCTTGAAGTCTGTCATTTAGGGAGTTCTCCTTGATTCCCTCACTTAGAGAGATTAACTTCAGAGAAAGCCAGCTGTACTGTCTGCAGAGCTTTAGTCCCGTGCCTAATTGATGCTTGAGTAGCCCAGTTAGCATGAGCTGTGGAGAAGGTTAAATAACCTCAAATACCTCTATTTCACCTTACGTGTTGCCAACCTAGTTGCAAGTAGACATCAGCTGCACTGTTGGCTCTGCTTGTGTATTGGGGTGAAAAAAATTTTCAACCATCTTTGATAACATGGTACCTCTTGCTGTGCAACAGTCCTGTTTGCCTTCATAGCGTGTTAGAACGTTGGGAGTGTTCAGTGTGAATAAAGCATTACAAGATTAACTAATTGTTTTAAACCGTACCTAAACTCAGCAAGCACCACTGCTTGTACTCCACTAGCATGTGGATGTTTCATGTGCAGCCAAAATGTCATGTATTGAAGCGAGTATCAGAATGGGCTGGGGGATGCAGTGGCAGAGGGTCCAGGTCCAGTGTATTAGCCTAAAGATGACATTCTTGCAGGGCATGGCCTTGCCCAACTGCAGGCCAGAGAGACAGTGTTGTGCTGCTTTGTTTACATTTTGTAAACTAGTTGCCTCTGGGGTCAGCTCTCTTGGCACAGACCAGATTTTCAGCCTAGAAGGAAGTCCTGTATCTGGTTTTGATGATTCCTGTGTTTCAAGGCTCTCCATAGAGGGTGGGTTACCGCTTTCTGATTCTGAGCTTGTTTTGCAGGAAAGACTTATGTGGGTCTGAAGATTGTTCAGGCTCTCTTGACTAATAAGCATGTGTGGCAAAGCACTGACCAGAAGTCTCCCATCCTTATAGTCTGCTACACTAACCATGCACTGGATCAGTTCTTGGAAGGTAAGAGTACCTTACAAGTATGATGGAGGGTCAGGTAGAAAGGTGAGTATAACTCTTACTCTGCCCATCTTCTGGGTTGATGACCTGCCCTTCTGGCTCTTTCTAGTGACTCTAGCCCCACTGATACACGGTAAGAAAAATGTCACTTGGACCAATCCAGTGTAGTATTTGCAGACAAAGGGTGTTCTCCCTACCCCTTGTTCTACTGCAGGAAATGGAGCTTGCCTCCTTGGTACTAATATTTCTCTTTCATTCCCAGGAATATATACATTCCAGAAACATGGGATGGTGCGTGTTGGGGGCAGAAGTAGCAGTCAGGTCCTGAAGCAATTCACCTTGAGGGAGCTGAGGAAGAAGTGTGAATTCCGATACAACTTGCCAATGCATCTCCGCAGAGCCTATGTGAATGTACGTGCAGATTTCACTGGAGATGATGGGACTGGTTTGCCTGTGCACTGGAGGAGCCAACTAAACTTCCTCTACACCCGTTCTTTCACCTTGTCTTACGCTGAAGTCAGCCTCCTAGTTCTTCTGTCCTTGTTCACTTTATCAGGTTCTTGTTCTGCTGTTTCGGAACTTTGTTTTGCTGAGTATGATGATGCCTATTTTCTCTTTGTTATGAGTAGATAACCAGTGAGATGAAGCAGGCTGAGCAGGAGCTCCATGAAGGAGCAAAGCACTTGGAGTGCACAACGTACGGAGTTCTGCACGAGCGCCACTTGGAAGCGTGCATCACGCCCCAGCACTGGGACAGTCTGATGAATGGTCTGGTAAGCGAGGTCCCCTTCTTCTGAGTCAAGCAGTCCCAGGTATGCTTACTGCCCTTTCTGCTAATGAGTCTGAGGTTGCCCAGGCGCAGTTCTTTTTAGCATCACTTGGCTACTAGGAAAGTGAGGAAGTGAATAGCCAGCTGTGACAGGTGACAGTAGTCTAGACTGGCTGGGGCAGGCAGGGCCTCTAAATTTTGCTGCTTTAAATTGCAGAGTTTCTAAGTGATCTTTGTCAGCATAAAAATACAAGTGCCCAAATGAAAGCCTCTTAAACTGAAGGCGGGGAGGGATGCTCTTTCTGAAGATCTGAGGCTGCTCAGAGTTTCTAGCTCTGGACATCTCTCAGGGCACTTGTCCTAGTTGCCTGCTGCTGCATGGTGCTGCTTTGGCATCATCCTAAGACTGAAGTGCAATAGGCCTGGCTGATTTCACTTTCATTATATTAGGACAATGAGGAGTTTTACTACAGTGCTTCACAACACTCAATGATTTTGGAGTGGCTGGGCCTTGGTGTAACTGTCTTCACCCAGAATGCTGCCGAGGATGTAGAGGCTGAGAATCCAGGTAAAAAAACCCAAACAACAAACAGACAATCCCCGCCTCATCCTCTACAAGTGTGTGTTTGCCTAAGCAGTGCATGTGTGCCAGAAAAGACACTGCTACTTAACAGACACTGAAAGATGCATGATACTGTAAGGTAGCAGAAAGAAGATCAACCTTAATTTCCACATAGTGATCTGACTGCTGCACTGTGATTCAGCTAGAGTGGCTGTGACTAACTGGTGACTCTCACAGGTGGTCAGCAGGAGAGAGAGGAGGAGTGGGAAGGTGAAGCAGAAGAGGAGCTTTTGCAGATCCCAGAGGAGGCTGACCTGATACAAGCTGACAGAGTGATTGAGGATGAAGAGGCAACAAAGCCTCAGGGAAGGAAGGAGGAAGAGCACAGGGCTGTTCATGAACTAGCCAGTGTGCTGTTGGCTATGAAGCTGGAGGACCAGGAAGAAGGAACAGCCCAACCACAACAGAAGACTATGCAGTGGGAGGTAACTGCATGCGCTAGCGTGTTCTGGCTCTGCTTGACTGTGTAAAGAATAATATGGGAATGCTAATGTGGAGGGATCTTTGTGCTGTAACTGCTTATTGGGGAGCTTTTTTTCCTGCAGATAACTGCTGCCCAGAGGAAGAAAATGAAACAGAAGATGAAGGTTGAGCTCCGTAAACTGAGTGCAATGACGGAGTTAGAGGCCAAGGCTGTTCAAGATCTGTGGCAGCTTGACCTGAGCTCCCGCTGGAGGCTTTACAGGTGACAAACTATTTTGCAGGGTCTGTCAGGCAAATGTTTCCTAGGACTGTTCCAGTTTGCAAACTCTTTCTGTCAAGCCACGGTGTTTCTGTCTGTATCTGTTCAGCTCCTTATTTGAACACGCTTGTTCTTACCTTCTCTCTATGGCACAGGCAGTGCTGCACACACTCCACTGTGTGTGTTTGGGACTAAGTACAGATGCTGATAATCTCTTGCCCAAAAGACACAGAGGAAGTTTTGAACAGAATCCACTCAGAACTTCTGGATCACTGTCCTGTTCCCCTTGCTGTGTGTGATAATGGCATTTTCTTCTCAGGCTTTGGCTTCAGACCTACCAGGGGTTTATTCGACGGAGGATTCTGCAGCATGAACAGCAGTATCAGGCAGCAGCAGAAAGGCTGACAGAACTGAGGCTGCAGGAAGATCTCTGCATTCTTAAGGAGGCCCAAGTTGTGGGGATGACAACTACAGGTGCACAGCAGTTGGGAAGGAAACCAGTATTGCACTGCATCCAGTAATGGTTGAAGGACCTTGTTGCCAGAAGATTAGTATCATGTGCTGCTTGACAGCCTGGGTCAGGCTCTGCATTAGTCTGCAGCCTTCTTAATCTCCAACTTCCTTTGCAAATGTGGCTATCGTGCAAGTTGTCATTAACTGCGTGAGGAGTTTCTGTGCACACTTGCACTCCCTCCATCTTGAGCAGCATTCTTCTAATAGAAATGCTCCACTTCTTGTGCCTGAGTAAAGCACAGCTAATATCTGCGCTGCTATCCCCACATCACCTCCTGGTGATGATAGTGTAAAGGACATTGTAATACGATCCTTCGGAGAGACAACTGTAGGTTGGTTTATGTGTGTTGATCAGTGTATTGAGTAGGTATCTTAGGCCTGCAGAGAGTGTCAGGAAATGGCCGAGGCAAGTATAGGACTCTAATCCCCACCTGCCTTCCCTAATAACTCTTCGCGTAGAAGCCATCCTTGGTATGGTGCTGCTTTAAAGATCAAAAAGCTGAGTCTTGGAATGGGGAATCTTGGGAAGAACCCCAGTCTTTTCTGGGACACAGCCTACTCCCCTCACTGAAAACTCTTGTCATACTGCCTGCATGTAATCATATTCTGCTAAGGTTTATCTTCTCTCCTTGCTCAGGTGCTGCCAAATACCGTCAGATCTTGCAGAAAGTAGAGCCACGAATTGTCATTGTAGAAGAGGCAGCAGAGGTGCTTGAGGCTCACACTATTACTACTCTGAGTAAAGCTTGCCAGCATCTCATACTCATTGGAGATCACCAGCAGGTAACATCCACAACTAATGCCTCTAACTGTTGTGCAAATGCACTAGAACCTTTTAACCAAACACCATATGTGAAAGGTTGCCAAGACTTACTGCTCCCCAGCTTCTGCAGATACCACAGGTCCTGTCTCTTGTAGTTTTGGAGCAGAGCTCCTGTGGGACTTGTCTTTTGGTTTAACTGATAATGATTTTACATGTGCTTGCATCCACTTCAGTTGTGACTGTAACTTTGATATTTAGCACTTCTGCATGAATCCAATCTCTGGCCTTTCTGTGGGGGACCAGTGACAGAAAAAGAGATGAATGAAAAATCTTACTAACACATAGGAAAAGTGCTAAAATATGGACCTCCTATCACTTCTCTTTCAGCTGCGGCCTACTGCAAATGTATATGACCTGGCCAAGAACTTCAATCTGGAAGTCTCTCTCTTTGAACGGCTGGTGAAAGTCAATTTCCCCTTTGTCCGTCTGAAATACCAAGTGAGGAAGAGCTATAAAAAAACTCCATTGCATTTGTATTTAGGTGTTTCAAGTCTGTAGTGTACTTAAGTTTATATTTCTACTCTCTGAGCAGCCTAAAAGAAAAGAATGTGCTATTTAATTCACAAGAAGAATGGTAAGAGCTGTCAAACTGCCACAAATAGTGTTCGAGTATATTTACAATTATTCACAGAATCGTCGTTCCCACATGTTTTAGTGCAATGAACATGGCTTATTGTGGCATCTGCAACTTCCAGCACTCTCGAGACTGACAGCACGAGTCTTCTAAGGCTGCTTCCTGCTAAATTGCTATAATCATCTCTCTTGGTGCCTGGAGAAGTTGATTTTACCTCCAGCAGTCCTGTATTAAAAGTACCTAGAAGAGCTTGTGCAGTGGTTAGGGTGAGGTGCTGGCTTTTCTTATCTAGAATAGCGTTCTTAGATTTACACTGAAACCAGGATTCTTATTACAACAACCATGCCAAATTATTTTCTTGAAGATGCTCTGCTACTACGCCCCCATCATTGCTGGTGGTGGCAGTGATGGGGCAGGGGAGGGTGGGGGATTGGGAGGTGCTCCCTTCTTGACTCTTACAGGAGTGTCATCCTTGTCTTGTATTCAGCCACAGTCTGTACAGTGGAACAACAGAGTATTGACAAGGAAATATGGTGTTTCTTCCTCGAAACTGATAAAGCTGCTTTGTGTTTCAGCACCGCATGCGTCCTGAAATTGCCCAGCTTCTCAGTCCTCATATATACCAGGAGCTGGAGAACCATCCCTCTGTCCTGAAGTATGAGAACATAAAAGTGAGTTTTTAGCAATCCAAGCAATTGCTTTTGTCCCTTGTTACTGGCTAAAATGAGTTTCTGAAAAAAAACATTCAAGGATTTCAAGTTCTTAGATTGAATTCAGTTATAGGAATTCTTACCTGAATCAAGGAAATCCCAGAATTTGTAATTTGTAGTTCTTCTGGCATTAGTGATGATGGACACTGGAAATGGATCCAGTACTGATGACTTTAAAAGGACAATGGAAAATGGAAGAGGGACCAAAAGAATTGTAGGAGATTGAAAGCTACGAAGAAATCTTAAATGAAAGACTTGAAGCATAATATGTGAAACTCCAACCTAAGATAGATGACTTAATTACTGGAACCCTCCTTCCTTGGGTTCTCTGGGCATTTTACCAATACACAACATCTGCAAACAAAACCTATTCAGCTTAAAAGTATAAAGCAATCACTTACTGGCTAACACTCACAATAAACAGCTAGAATTTAGTGAGTTGTAAGCAGTAGTATGCTTGCCATACTGTAAGACACTTGAAGAGTCTTAGGCAGGTATCAGAAGTGTCAGCCTCTGCTTTTTCCTTAACGTTACTGAGTTTCCATCTTAACACTAACTCCCTGTTTTCTGATTTGTTTTTCCCCACCTTAATTATGATTTCATCTCTCTCCATGTTGGTGCTTTTTTTGCATCTTTGAACTATTAACAATCATACCTCTGTCTGTAATTTTACCTTTCTTATCTTGCATAGCTGTGTTCTGCGGACTTGCCTGCAGCTTTCTCTCTCAACTATTTCCCCAGAAATCTGAGCCAAGGTTACACTGCTAAGCTGTATTAGAGCTAGGTCTTGCAACTCTGAATAACCTAGGAGAAAGAACTGGAGGTAGTTACAGAAAGAGGATTACAGTAGTTTAGCCTATGTAAATCTCTCTTCATGAAAAGGCAGTACTAATTAGTTAAAAGCTCTTTAACTGTATGAGGAAAGCATACTGCAAACTATAGCAGAATGCTGAATCCAGACAAGAGAAAATGAATACTGAAGATGATTTAATTACTAGAATAATCTATCTGGGAAAGTGGCAGTCCTCTTGGTACCGTGAAATCCAGATTAAGTATTTTGTAGAAGATGCTTTAGTTAAACAAAAACCCCAAAATCCAACAAACAAGAAAACAACCAACTACAAAAACCCCACCCAAAACTCACAACAACTTAAGAGACCACAAAATTTTAGCCCATTTCTCCTATGAGAATCTATTCTGGAGACTCTTATGATTCCACCTGGCCTTAACACAAACTTGAACTACCAAAAGGCATCAAAATTGAATCTTCCCATCTAACCAACACGGGTGATCACTGAATTAAATTGTACAGCAGTGGACACTATGCCACTGTGGATACCTTGGAAAACCAGAGATGTGTTTGAACTACAAAACCTGTTCTTTCCTGATAAAAACAGTCTCTGGGTTTTGGCATGCAACCCAAGAATTTGTTAGGGGCAGAACAATTCCCGTTAATAGATGAAAGAAAGATAAAGGTCCCCGCTAACTCAAGGCAAATGGAATTTTTGAACAGGTGAGCAGACAACTCTGTATCCTTGGAGCTGGTAAGTGACTACTGGAGTCCCTAGCATTCCTAGTTTTCCTGGTGGAAAAGCAATTCTCCTTGCTGCTTCATGTTTTTACTGCAGTAACAGAGTAGGCATATCTTTGGCTAGGCCGTTTTAAGCAAGTGCTAAGTCCTGTGGACTGGTAACTTACTATCTTTTTCCCACACGGCCAAAACAAGACATTGTTTGCGCTGCTAATATGAAATGGAACTATGATGCTTTGAGAAATGTTACTAGCACTTAATCTTCTCTTTACTGCACCTTTTCAGGTTATAGCAGAAGCAACCCCGAAAAGATAGGGAATAGAATCATCCACAGGAACTGATTTCATATTAGGATACTGAAATGTCGCTAGTAAGCTGAAATGTGATTAATAAGCTTAAATTCCTATCCAATGAATTACACTATGGAAATCTAAGAGGAAATTGCTGAAGTATGCAGTAACGGTGTACTGTAATCCTCTCCTTAAGAGTCCTCCTGTCAGTGGATAATCAGGGATATGGAAAGAGGCTGTACTGACAGAAGCTAGCATTGTGTTTCTGACATTCCTTTCTCTTGTTTCAGGGCGTCTTATCTAACCTCTTCTTTGTGGAACATGACTTCCCTGAGCAAGAGATCCAGGAAGGGAAAAGCCACCAGAACCCACATGAGGCCCAGTTTGTAGTGGAGCTGTGCAAATACTTCTTGTGTCAGGATTATCTACCTTCGCAGATCACCATTCTCACTACTTACACTGGACAGCTTTTCTGTCTGCGTAAGCTCATGCCAGCTAAGACCTTTGCAGGTGTGAAGGTTCACGTAGTAGACAAGTACCAGGGGGAGGAGAATGACATTATTCTGCTGTCACTTGTGCGGAGCAACAAGGAGGAGAGAACTGGATTCTTACAGATCCCTAATCGGATATGCGTAGCATTATCCAGAGCTAAGAAAGGGCTGTATTGTATTGGAAATATGAGAATGCTTGGCAGTGTTCCTCTTTGGAGCAAGATCATTCACACCCTTCGGGAGAAAGGTCACATTGGCCGCTCATTGGTGCTTTGCTGTCAAAATCATCCTGAAACCAAGACATTGGTGTCTACAGCAGCAGATTTCAGCAAAGTCCCAGAAGGTGGCTGTAGTCGTCCCTGTGAATGTAGGCTGAGTTGTGGACATGTTTGCACAAGGGCATGTCACCCATATGACACACAGCACAAAGAGTATCAGTGTCTGAAGCCTTGTCAAAAGGTGCTTTGTGCAGATGGGCACCGCTGTCCACGGTCATGTTATGAGCCCTGTGGACCGTGCATGGTCATAGTAGAGAAAACTATTTCAAAGTGTGGCCACCTGCAGATGGTCCCATGCTCTATTTCAGACACTGAGTTTCTTTGCCAAGAACCTTGCCAGAAAAAGTTGAACTGTGGGCACACATGCAACAAATTCTGCGGGCAGGAATGCACTAAGCGGTGTCCTGAACTGGTTACAGTCATGCTGAAATGTGGCCACAACCAGCAAGTTAAATGCTGGATGACTGAGGAGATGAAACACGAGATGCCTGTGGAATGTAAGACCAAGTGTTCTGTCACGCTGAAGTGTGGTCATGTGTGCTCGGGCTCCTGTCACACCTGCTTTGAAGGACGATTTCATAAGCCATGTAACAGCCCATGCAAGCGCTTCTTGGTCTGCTCCCACAAGTGTCAGCAGCCTTGTACTACAGAATGCCCTCCGTGTCAGCTGGAATGTCAGAACCACTGTATCCACAGTAAGTGTAAAAAGAAATGTGGAGAGCGCTGTTCTCCATGTGCTGAGCCATGTGAGTGGCGGTGCCAGCACTACCAGTGTACCAATCTTTGCTCTGAACCGTGCAGTAGGCCTCGCTGCAACGTACCATGTGCTAAGCTACTGTGCTGTGGTCATCCTTGCATTGGGTTGTGCGGAGAGCCCTGCCCAAAGAAGTGCCTTGTTTGTGACCATGAGGAACTCACCCAGATCTTTTTTGGCTTTGAGGAAGACCCAGATGCTCGATTTGTACAGCTTGAGGACTGTGGCCATGTCTTTGAGTCCCAGGGCCTTGACCATTATATGGATGATGATGATGATGATGTCATCAAGCTGAAGGTGTGCCCTCTCTGTCAGACACCTATCAGAAAGAATTTGAGATATGGCACCATAGTGAAAAGGCGGCTGGATGAGATAGAAAGGGTGAAAGAGAAAATCCAAGGCCCAGCACAGGAAATTGAGTCTAGTCGACAAAGACTGCAGGCTGCACTGACAGGGAACGCTGTTCTGCAGAGGAATCTACCCCTTAAGTACCTCATGCTAGAAGATAAACTAAAAGCTTCTGCTCTCTCCACAAAGAGTATTGGACTAATTGAGAACGAGCTTAACTTCTACAAACGTCTAGCAGACCTAACTAATTCTATGAGCAAAATTGATGCCAGTGAGAGGAAAGGGTTGAGAAAGCGGCTGCATGAAGTCCAGGAGTGGCTGGATAAGCCACGCCTCAGTTTTACAGGCCAGGAGCTCTCTGACCTGCAGTCTGAGATCCAGAGACTGACCCATTTGATGAACCTCTTGGCAAGGTGCAAAGGGGCAAGCGGGATGATCACCCCAGAGGTGGGGGCAGAGATTGCCCGTGTGCGAGCGGTCCTGGAGGGGACAAAGCAGTTCACGGAGGAGGACGAGGCAGCAGTGAAGGCCGACCTGGAGCGGCTCTGCGCTGCCCTGCCGCTGTCGGGACTGGGGGTCTCTGAAGCCGAGCGGGTGCAGATCGTCAGTGCTATCGGCTGTCCCCGTGGCCACTGGTTCAAGTGCAGAAACGGGCACATCTATGTGATAGGGGAGTGCGGGGGGGCCATGGAGAGGAGCCGGTGCCCCGAGTGCCAGGCGGTCATCGGGGGCGCGGACCACGCTCTGGACAGCACCAACAGCCTGGCCCCCGAGATGGACGGCGCCACGCACGCCGCCTGGTCCGAGACCGCCAACAACCTGCTCAACTTGGCGGAGCCGCCCCGCCCGCTGTAGCGGCCGCGGCCCGACCCCAATAAAGCGCCTCCCGCCGCCGCGCCGCCTGCTCTGTGGGGGCGGGGCGGGGCCGCTCGCGCTACCCGGAAGCGGAAGCGCCGCGCGGTCGGTGGGCGGTGCGCGCTGGCGGCAGCGGCCGCCGCCATGGAGGCGCGGGAGCCGCTGCGGGCCCTGCGCGGGGCACTGCGCGCGGTGCTGGCGCGGGTCCGAGGTGGGGGCCGGGGCCGGGGCCGGGCGGGGGCCGGGCCGGGTCGGGCCGGGCCGCTGGCTGAGGCCTCTCTCTGCCTTTACAGAGGGCGAACCGGGCGAGGGCCGCGAGCCGTTCGAGCTGCCGCGCTTCTGGGACGCGCTAGGTACGCGGCGGGGAGCGGGCGGGCCGCGGGCGCGGCGGGGCGGGCGCTGTGGGCTGTGTTCGCGGGGCCGGGACGTGGCAGGGCTCCGGTCCGGGCCTCTGCAGCTGCCCTCCGCTCCAGGGTGTTGGCGGAGCAGCGGCCAGTATCGAGCGGTTGTCAGAACTCGATCTCTACAGCCTTTGGTCTTTGTTGAAGCCTCAGAGCCCATCCTGATGAAGGTGTCATGGACCAGGACATAGAGCGTGGTTGTGGATGTCACTACCAGCTAAGCAAAAAAACTAGAAAAAAAGCAGATGTGGGACACATGCAACATGCATGTCACAAATACACCATGGAATTTTTCTTCTGAAGTGAGATTTCGTTTATGTCTTTGTATTGCTTGGAAGGAAGAAATGGTAATCAAGCAGTAGGGCGAAGTAGCATCAGAGATGTTGCTCATCTAGCGGCTCTGTTCCTGTACCTGTTACCCAAGTTACTTTCTAGTCTCTTGCTCCTGTTCAATCCCTTCTAGGTCAGACATTCAAAGTGACGTCACAGGAAGCTACAAAGCTGAGTCTGGCATTCTCAAGGCCTCCACTGACTTCTGCAGAGGTGAGTGAAAGCCCCCCACAGACTGTGAGGTACCTCTTGGTTCACTTGACTAAAACAATCATTTGGTTCCGTGCAAACAAGGGGTGTCGCTATGGGCTGTGCACTGTAGAGTGTATTAATCCGATTCAGGAATTGCCCGGTGAACTAATTTCTGTAAGTTAGGAACACATACCAAATAGAAGTATTCTTACAGTCTTTTCTTTAACATCTACAGCTGGTTGCTGATAGAGACAGGATATTGGATGGTACAGAGCTTAGATCTAACAAAGAATATGCAATATTTTTGCTGCTAATGGAGAGAAGTTTATCACACCTGTGTTTGGAGGAGAAAAAAAAAAAGGCCTCCAGTTCAGAATAATGATCTAAGCTGCTACTTCCTCTCTGATGCATGACCACCGCACCAGGACGTGTTTTGTTACCAAATCGTGAGGCAGCTTACGATGTATACAGCTTGTTTACTGTATCTTCTTCTTGTGCTGTATTTGTTTCTCTAGTAAGATGGCCATTACTCTGCTTCTCTTTTCTCAAAGCAATCTGAGTGCAAGTGATTGCTCGTGAGACTTTCTAAATGCAGTGCAGCCATTAACTCATGGTTAATCCTTTTGCCTATCTGTTTTCAGGATTCCCGGAAGCTGTGTGAAGATGTCCAAAATGCCATTCTTGCAGTTGCCACAGTGTACTACTGGCTCCCCAAGAGCCAAGGTGAGATGGTGATAGCAAGGGCAGGCACTACTGTGTAGGGTGGTGGTTCTTTTACCACCGTGTAAAGAAACCCAGTATTTCAGAGCCTAATACGAGATCTGGCATCTGCAAGAAAGCAGGTTATCGTGAGCCACGTAGTCCCATTATCAGCTGTACTGTAGACTTGCAGCATGTTTATGATGAACCACTTGTCCATCTACTCCTGCAGATTTCCATCTGTGAAAGAGTGATAATGTAGGAAGCTATATAGTTGATTGAGCATTCATATTTATAAAGTGTTGAGATCCTTGTCCAAAGTCCATTTGGAACTGGGAAACGTTGCTTCCTTCAAGTTACTTGTAACTTCATTTATACAGTGTATTCACACAAATGGAGCAGTCTGTGTGTTCATCTTGGGCAGTTGCTTTCTGTTGGTGCTGACTTTGTGACAACTTTCTTGCTCTTTCTCAATCTCAACCAGGTACTACTCTTCGGAAGATGGTACGAGATGCTACCACTGAAGTGGTGGAGGGAATGATCCAACTCACAGAAACAATTCTCAGTGCTCCATTGGAAAGGTAGTAATTTTCCAGGAAAAAAAGAAGAAAAAGTTACAAGTACACTTGTTAGGAAGCAGCAAGTGCAGACTGCTTCCTAAGGGACGGGGGGGAGGCAGAAGCAAAGCATTGTTATGAGGCAGGAAGGGGCAGTGGCCTCACCAGCAAAGGTGCTGCCCCCCAGTATCTGAACAAGCAGGGCAGTGCTGGTGAGGGTAGTGAGGTTCAGCTGAGAGTCCAGATCATCAGACAAGCCCATAGTGATGAGGTCAAGCTGGAAAGTCAGTCCAGCAAATCAGGATCAGGGACAGGTCCAGAGAGAGTAACTAGCATCAGACACCATCCAGTGATTGCCCAGCACGTCAATTACAATGAGTTGGGTCTGAGGTCAAGGCAGGAAGGTGAAATCTGGGTCAGGATCCAGATCAGAATCAAGGGAGTGTGAGACTGGCTGCAGACGTAACTGCCACGCAGCTGTGATGTAGCACCAGCAGGGCCCAGTGAAAGAACCTCAGAATAAAGTCATCTCCTAGGGTAAGGAAGGGCTGGCCCTCACTTTTAGCTTTCTTCACAACACCTCCTGTCAGCAAAGGAGCTGACCTTGTACATAGCCAGCTAAACTCTTCAACTGAGACAACTAAACTCCTGGGAGGGTGCAATACGCTCAAGGGCCTGATGGTACCCTCTTGTCCCAGTGACTGAGTCACGTACATCTGCCTACATGGAGAAGAGATTTTCATCCTGTCTGTGGCAAGGAAAGACGCTGGGAGCAGGATTCCCACAAAGGTGCTGATAGCTAGTTATTGGACCACTATAGACTGCTTCCTCTCTTTGTGGATTACACACCACTGCCCCTTAGGCAGAGGTCAGCAACGTCTAATACAGACTTCTGATTTGCATGGATTCTGAAAGATAAATAATATGCCTAAGCACCTTGAGAGGCCTTTGTAAAAGGCTCCTGCTTCTTGTTCTAATGGATAATTCAACTCAGTAGGAGCCAGCACTTCTTGCTTTACACAGACATGAGATACTAGAGACAAACTGATTGGTGACATCCTTCCATGTCTAAAGCTTCTACTAGTGTGCATCATCTTTGGTGCAGAAAATAATACAGTCTAGCAGAGTGTTGTTATTAAGTCTAACTTTGGGGGCCTTTGTTTTGTTTCAGCTTGTCTCAGGAACAGCTTATATCAACTGGTGGTGTGTGGGAGGCGTGTGAGCAAGTATCCAACCTGCCACGAGGTGAGTATTGTATATAGAGAACAACAAAACTAGGATGCGTTGTCTTGGAATATTGAGAGCCCTTGCAAGGGGCATTCTAGCTAGTACAATGAAGGCTCGCTTGTTCTGCAAAATCCAACTGTTTCTGAAATGTATAAGCTTGGAAGCTAGGCCAGATTCTTTGCATGGCAACGATGCAGCTCTGATATCTTCAAAAAGTTTAATCCAATAATCTCAAGATCTAATGATTGCAGACCTAGATGAACGTTGTTGCACTGATATGAATCAGTGCAGTGCTGTAGTTTTCATCTTTTGCTTTTGCAGATAACCAGGCAGCAGTTGCCTCAGCTCTGGCTGCATGTCTAGGTGTGGTCAAGGATGCTCTGGAGGAGATGGAACATGTAAGGAAGCCCCTAAGCCTTTGAGGAACCTGCAATGATTGATTGCACTTAGGTTCAGTGATGGAACACAGAGATTGTTTTATATACAGGATTTGATTTAAAATTGTTCCGATATGAGCTAATTATTGTATTATGCCTGGATCTTAACGAGTTTTTAAACACAAGCCTGGTTTACTTTGTATAAGGTTTCCATAAAGCCGTGTCCTGAATGGTGGAGTGGGGGGTGTGGGATGGGGTGGCAGGGTGGTTTAGGTTGATGTAAGAATGATGCTGTTTGCCAGGTTCTTGCTGTTTGCTTTGTTGAATTGAAGTGGGGAATTAGTTTTTCGTAATCCAGTCCTGCTAGGATTAACAGAATCTGGCAACTGAGATACTGGTTGGAGAGAGATTCCTCTGTAAATTATTTGTATGATTTCTAGATTATGTTTTCCCTTTCCTCTTGGGTATTACTGGAATTGATGTTAGGCTCTGGGTTTTCAGTGCATCTGTGTTCTCAGGCTCTGGTGGAAGGGCAGGACCCCTACAGTGACATCGTGGAAGATGAAGAGCTGGGCTTTCGGGGCAACAGAGATACGTATTGGTCAGAAGCTGACCGGAAGCTGCTTAGCTCCTGCATGGGATTAATGAAGGCTTCTAAAGCTTGCCTGAAGAAGGCCTTAGGTGTCGTGAAGGCTTATGGCAAAGCTGATTCTCCAGAGCAGATCGCTCAGCTGGATGATCTTGCAGACATTGCTAATGAGATCAGTCCAAGGTAAGCAGGTCTCTCCCCATGCCTTTTTGCTCCAGAGCAGTCCCTGTCTTTCTTGAGGTCTAGAGAACAGATTAGGAAAACTTTCATGATATTGAAGCTGTGAGCAGATGGTGGGAAGACTATTATGGCATAGACTGTTGAGAGTTCTGCAGATTAGGAGAGGAACGTATGTTGCGGCTTGGAGTGGAGCTGTGGCCACGGCTCACTCTTAACGTGGCACACAGATGTCCGACAAGGGCGTGAGAAGCATCCCAGGAGTATGACTGATGATGTCTCCTTGTCACGTGGTGCTGTTCCTGGCTTACATTCAGAGTGGGTGTAGGCTTTGACCAGGATCCCTGAACTGTGCCATCAGGGCCTTTCTTCCATTGCTCCCTTCTCTTCCAGTGTTGATGAGCTTGCACTGAGCATGTATCCACCTATGAACCAGCTGGCTGTGCGACTCAATGTAAGTATCTGCAGCCTGCATGCAGGTCTGCTCGGTTTGCTGTAGAGAAGGGGAAGGAATCAAACTGGAGGGATTATGTGACTATCAGGGAGAGAAGGGTGTTAGTGACTGTGTCAGTAACAATTTCTTAAGGATGACGAGTCCCCTTTGGCTCTTGTACACTTAGCTTCCTTTGGGTGGAAATGCATTCCTCATCTTTACTTCTTCAGGGAAGAGCATGGCCCCTTGAGCTTTGGCTCTGAACTATAATCCATAGAGACGTCCAATGACAGTACCTGAGGACAGTGAGGGCTAAGGCTGCTGATGTACTGCATGTCTACTTTCTTCCTTGGGTAATGTAGACTTGCTCAAATAAAGTTACCTAAATTAAAAATTCTCACAGTGAGCATGGTTCAGCACTGAAACAAGCTGCTCAGAGAAGCAGTGGAATCTCCATCTTTGGCAATACTTAAAACCTGACTGGGCAAGGCTCTGAGCAACCTGAACTTTGAGGTAGGCCTTGCTTTGAGCAGGAGGTTGTACTAGATGACTTCCAGGGGTCCCTTGCATCATAAATTAAGTACGTATCTTCTCATATCTTGAGATTTTTTTATTCTTAATTTTGGTTTCATGCCTTTGGCCAGTGGCTGATTTTGGGTGGTAAAAAAGAAAGTATTGCTTAATATCAAATTGCATTACAGTCACTTGTAACTTCATGCCTTAATATCAGTTACTAATTTCTAATAGGCTTATCTTCTTAAAGAAAAAACCCCACATTTTAACATATGCTTTAAAAAACAGCCTGTTTTTATTTTCACCCATCCCAGCCAGCAGTAGGTCGGGTGACACTCCCAGCACAGCAGTGATAAATAGCTTCCTCCTTCTTCAGGATCTGTGGCAGTTTTACTCATTCTTGACTGTGTTGGGCATTCCTGCACCCCCCTTTCTTTACTAGTACTGTTGAGCACCTATTTTTCCATGTTTGACTCCCTTTATTTCCCGTTTGTTTCTTTCTAGGCTGCTAAATTGGCCTCAGTATTAAAGAAAGTCTTAGAGATTACAAAGTGAGTATGAGTTACAGTTTTATGTGTGTTCCCTCCTGTGAAGGTTGATATCTTTCTGTCTCCTGTCAAAGATGATGCATTTCTAGACAGTAAATACTGGCATTTTGCAATAATTATGATGTTATTCAGTCACAAAGGGATGGGAGTAAGAAAAGGATGGTAGGGATAACAGTGGTTCCCACTGAAGACACACATATGTGTTAAGATTTGGGACTAGAAACAAGGGTTCTTCCTTGTTCAAAGCACTCTCGGGCTATAGCAGTCCTGTTTTAATGCTGTAGTAATCCAGCACTCCACAATACCTGTGTGTTGTCTGGATGCATAGGTGTAAGACACCCAGGAGGCTTTCCTAATGAATTTCCTCCACTTTTGCAGGACAAGCCATGTATGTCCACCATCAGAGGAAGGCTGGGTGCAGTTTCTCACTGGTGCAGTAGATCACAACATGAACAAAATCAAGAACTTCACACAGGGTCAACTTTAGCTCTTCCATGTCTACTTGTGTTGCTGCCACTGGCTCTGGCATATGCTTTTCTAGTTAATCTCACTGTTCTCCAGCTACTGGGAGAATGATAAGAACAATGTTTTTAGGAGAGAACTTTACTGCCACTTGGTAAAACTTTCCCAGGAAGTAACTCTTAGCCATTGCAGAAGGTGTCATTTTGCTTGGATACCTGGGATGGTGGCGGTGCTGCATCTTAATGCTGTGAATGTGCCCCGTTCTTCAGATGTCACAACTACTATGGGGTTCAAAGAACAATAAAATATTGCTAGATTTGCATGAGTGGCTTTATCTGTTTTCAGGTGGCAGAAGATATATACAGAAGGAAAGTGTCTTGCTTCTTGTGCAAGCAGCCCAATGAACCATTAAAAAATATGCAGCAGTGCTGTTTCCTGCCTAACCTTAGAGAAAAGTGAACTATCTTTCTCATTTCTATTTCCTCAGCAGTAGAATATATTACTTACTACTTTACCAACATCAAGGATCTGTAGGGGGATAAGAGTGTATCTCTAGAGAAAGGCTACATCTGTCATCACTTGAGAGTTCTACAATATCCTTTTTTGCCACGGGTGGGGAAAAATGACTAAGTGGTGGGTTCAGCACATATGCATGGTGAGAAATGCAGCATCTGCTTGAGCATTAGCCTGTCTTTCTCATGAGGTTCAACTTATAAAGTGGAGAGTGGGCATAGTGGCAGATGGGAGAGAGTTGAGTTTGTACAAATAATCAAAGTCAGACATGGTTTAAAATATAACTTTAATTAAACTCTTAACATCTATGCTTGCCTAAGATCAGGGCACAGATCATGACCACTCATTTTTTAAACAGGACAGCAGGACCTGTTCTAAGTTGGGCATCAGGCAGCTGCAATGTCGATAGTTTTGTAGCTCTTCAGGTTCTGGAGCTGAAGGCAGGTAAGATGTGCAGTGAGTCTTCTGGGCCCTGCTTGGGTGGGAGTGAATGGGATTTGCAGCTGTTGAATGCTTTTAGCTTGCACAGAGCCCAGCCTGAAAGGTGAGAGATTATACATGAAGTGCATCTCTTTGTATTTCTAGTTCCCAGGGCCCAGGAGATGCATTTGCTAGACAGGAGTGTGTACCAAAAAAAGGAAAGTAAAAAAAATAGAAGGTGGCTAGCAGTTATCTAAACTACCACAATGGAATTGTGAGGGAGATATGACCAGAGGGTTGAACTCCCCATGGAGGCATCTAAGGTTACTTTTTCCTAATACAGCTTCTTGAGAGAAATGTGGGGTCTTTTTCATGTGAAGGAGAGCTTACCTTTTTGGATGACTCTTGTCTAAGTCAAGTTTGCCTGGTTCTTCAGCAGAGAAGGGAAAGACACTGTTAAAATTGTACCCAGGCTGTCTTTATTGCTGACAGTGAGTAATGGGTGGAAGCATGTCACAAACAGTACCGTTTTACTGATGTTCAAGTGGCTAACTAAAAAGCAATTGATTTCTCAACAGCAAATAATTTCTAAATTTCATAGCTCACTTCAGTGACCTGTAACTGTTATTTAATGTGTATTTCTGCCCAAGTCTTGTGGTACTTCTCTTGCTACGCTTTTTGTTGGCATGGGGCTTTCCTTCTGCTGTCTAGGCCTTTGGGGTTCAAGTTTTCACAGATGTCATACTGGTTTCAGCTTAATTATTACACATTTGTTGAAAGTTCTGTTATCTGGCTTTTCCCCTTTTCAGTGCGAAAATCTTCTGTACTATCTGTAAATAAAGGACAGGGTGCCTGGGGCTTTCATGCTGTAGCAGTCTCTTCCTGCCACGTTGTTGCCTGCTTATTTTTGGGAGAGCCTTTCCTGTGCAAGGGTTTCTCTAGTTTGTATTGTGTCTCTTTTTCCATTTACCGTTCTTAGTAAGATCAGTTGGTTTGCACTTACGTGTATTTCCTTTGTCTGTAAATGAGCCCTCGTCCTCCAACCACTATCACACACTTCTCCAAGGGTTCGGTGAGAGAGTTCAGGAGGCTGATCTTTGCTGTACTTGGCTGATATTGTACCATGTTTTCTGGAAACTGTTAAAAGAAGGAAATGAGCTGAAACTAAGAGAATCAAAGAAATTCTTCTATGATTAATGGGAGATAAATGATTTTTCGGTGCCAGAGGTCTCAGCCTGAGCTGACAGTTGCCAGAAGAGGCAAAGTCCAGCTCACTTTCTTCTCAACTAGTCTTCTGCTGTGGTTTCCTTCTGCAGCCTCTGATTTCCAACTGGTGAGTGAATTAGGAGTCGTTGGGATTTCCTTATGCTCACACTAGACAAGGTAGAAGAGGGAGTACTGTATACAACAGTGTGGCACAACTCACCTTGCCCAAACTGATGTGTCAGTGCTTTGAAAGAAGACAGCATGAGGAAAGCCCCTCAACCCAGCAGAATTTTTTTGCTGCTTATGACTATGAAAGCTGTTTTCTCACTACAGCAGTGACAGAATGATAAATGAATCTAACCTCAATAGTGAGAGGGGGGTCACAAATGCTGATCTCTTCCTGTGCAAAGTACATGTAGATAGAATCCTCTTCTCTCAGCACAGCAGTCAGCCTAACTAGATGGTTCTCTCCCAACTCTTTTCCGTACCATGAGTAAGGCACCAAGACCTGCAGGTTGTTTGCTGAAATAGAGTGGTGAAATACAGATGACAGTGCAGATGATGAATACAGTCTCGTCTTAGCTGGCACCTAGGAGTGTTTAGTGCCCAACATTGTACTGAAAACTGCAGCATTTAAAAGGTTAAGTGATCCCAACTGGATTTGCAGATTCAAAATCTCCAAGGTGATATTGCCAAAGTGTTTTATTTCAGTCACCTACACTCAGCTGTTCAGCCAACCTTTTGTAAACTTATGGCTAAGTGCATTTTTCCTGAAGTGAGAGGACTAGATATACTTTTCTAGCCATGCATCCAGTAGAGTCCTTACCTTCATTGCTTTTGAGGATAAAATGAAACTCTTCCTTCCAAAGTTGGGTAACGGGCACACCATTATAATGTAGAGACTGGGCTCCAGCTACGAGGTGAATAGACTTTTCTCTACCACTGTGGTTAGACACTTCAATGGAAAGAGGAACATCTTGTCCCAGTAGTAGAGAACTCTTTGACTGGAGGTGGATGAAAAGGTTAACTGGCTCTTCAAGGGCGGTAGGAATGGAGCTAAACTGTGTTTTGCTGCTGCTGCTGGTTGTCTCAAGCTTCTTTACCTTTCTGTAGGCTTTATCAAGTACTTCTTTTTCCTGAAGAGAACCTGTCACAAAAAAAGGGAGCACATATTTTAGTATTCTTTCCTGTTTACTACTGTGAAGCAGTAAATGCAGAAGGATGGTGTTGAATTATCCTGGCAGTACTGTAGATAACTGTTTCAAAGAGTATAAAGAGATACCCTGTTGTGCTTCTGGTTGGAGCAGTTTGAGAATTTCAACTGACAGGACATTTCATTGGATGTACTTGAAAGATCCTACTTGAAAAGATTTGTCATAGTTTTAAAAGCACCTTGGCACTAATACCTGTTAGAGTAAAAGAGGCTGTAGCTGGGGCACGGTACTATGTTCTTTTGTGATGGACTGCAGCTAAGGAGACAACACGCCATAGACTAAGATGGGATGCGAGTGTGGGGTCAGGGAAACAGCGCTCTAATAGATTCTGAAGGGGGAGCTACTTTTTGAGGGAGATTTACACAATATCTGGGAGCACAACAGTCCTTTTCAGAAAGCTGGAGTCTAAAGTATACCTGTATGTATTACAGGGGTAATGGGAGGTGAATATATAGAGTGTACAGGTAGCAGAAATCGGGAAATAAGGTTTTCCAGGCAGGAAGGTGCCTGGTGAAGGAAGGTCTGGCCTTCCAGAGAGCTGGTTAATGTAACTAAGCAGGATGAAATTTGGGGTATGACCTGTGCTTTGATTCTGTAGACAGTAAGAGTAAGGTGTTCTTGTGCCATTCAGGAAAGGGAAGTAGTGAGAAGCGGATGACCCTAATGCTCTGGTATGGCACTGCTCCCTAGTCCTTTACTCTTCATTTATAACACTGGCAGGGAATGTGCTTAGCCACTTGCCCACCCTGTACCTTCAGGATACTTGTAGTTGTGTGTGATGTCCTCACAGCGTTCACTGCCCACACTCTTGGTGCTGATGTTGTTGCCAGTGTACTTTGTGCTACCGAGAGCTGGCTTGAGAGAGTCGTCTGCTTTTTGTATCCAGACTTGGCACTTGGCATTGATGGCAGCAAAGAAGTAGCAGACATCATAATCAACTTCTGTGTCCCCTTTCTTGATGGCTTGAACAGGAGTTGGCCCACAGAAGGATGGACCTGAAGAGAAAATATGGGCCAGTTAAGATTCAGATGCTTTACCAACTAGACCTGTGCTTAGTTTAGACCTATACTGGGAGTGGTGAAGTATCTAGTTTAGGAGGACATAAGGGAGCAGTGCTGTGATAGAGCTCTTAGAGCTACACAAGCTGCACAGACCAAACAGGTGAATGATGATTTAGTGCTTAAAGTCAACAGGGTGAGTCCCTGTCCTTTTGCATCCTTCCACTGGAAGTTGGGGAAGGGAGGAATATTGAACTGCTTTATTTGCTCCCCTTCCCCCCCGCCCCCAAGCCCATCTTTGATACCTTACCTTTGCTTTTTTCCTGGCAGGTGGCATCCAGTGCCTGCCACCCGCTGTACTCTGGTAGCAAGTCCGCTCGAGCCATCCAGCATTCGTTCCAAACATGGAAGGTCCTGCAAGAGACAACATCACATGCTTATGCGAAAGGACTGAGCCCTGAGGTACAGTAAAATTTTAGACAAACCACAGCCAATTCATGCTCCTTTGAAAGAGCTCAGTGCATGTTGAGGGGAGCAGAGACTGTTTTTTGACACAAGTGGAGTTTCTCCAACTGGACTGGGCTATCTTTCTTTCCTTGTAGGCTCTAGGAATAGGGCACTCTTCAGTTTGGGTTGCAGCAGTTTCTCAACAGGTCATGTAGACAGGATCTCAGCTGAGCTGTCTCCTATCCACCTCCCTGCAGCTGTTTACCTCTTTCTTTTCCCCCACTTTATCACTTTCTAGATCCAGGTATTGTCTCAAAGTCTTGCTTGGGCCCTGCCATGTTTTCTTACCAGATATGGGCACTCTTGTCTTGTGTAAGCAGTGTTCCATCTTCATTATAATACTCATCCACGCTCAGGCTGCTGTTAGTGTTGTGAGCCCACGTAAAGCCTGTGACCACCCTGGTAGGAATTCCCAGGCACCTCAGAACTGTGCAGAAGAAAGAGCTCTGAATCAGTTGTGCATCCTGCCCTAAGGGTGCCTCTGCTGATAGATGTAGAGCCTTTTTTGGTGCTAGGCCTATTAGGAACGGCACCAGGCCTGCTGTTTGAACTTTGCAAGAGGCATTGCCCCCCTCAGGAAATAGTTCAGTGAATGGTGCCTACTGGTACTCTTCTATCTCAAAGCTAGCAATGCTGAATGTTGGTGAGGGAACTCTGAGGATCTGCCTCTCACCTAAAGATTAAAGGTTACGTTACTGGGATCTGTGTTAATCGCTAAATTAGGCATATGCTAGATGTTCTGCAGACCAAATAAGCTTTGCTCAACACAAAAGTCTTTGAACCACCGCAGTACCTGAACACATGACTGCAGCAAAGACCCAGCACTGCCCGTAGCGGACAGGCTTGCATTGCGACACAACCCACTGCCGGAGGATGGGGCTGCTTCCCAGCCACTTGGAAGGGGGTGTCCCGTTACAGTACTGCCCAGTCTCACATTCAGTCAGGATTCCTCTAAACTCATCGCAGTTCAGCTGCAGGGAAGGAGGAGAGAAAGATGGATTAAGGAATTGCCTCTCTTTGGTAGGTACACCTCATCCTGTTTGATGAAGCTGCTCCCAAGGCAGAGGAAACCAAAAGGATTTTTTTGTACAAAGTGTGAAGGTCGTGGCTGAGCAGAACAGGTGCAGCAGTCTCCCCTGAGATTTATGCAGTAAGTGTACTGTCACTGGTAAGAAACTCCTGCAGCACTGCTTGTCTGCTGCAGGAATATCAGGAAGGGCTAGAGATGGGCAGGAGGTGGTGTTTGGAGCAGCCCTGGGCAGGCTTCCTCTTTGGGCAGTGAGTTGCCATAAACTGGACTGAGAAGATGGCTAGCCTTTGCTCTGCATTCAGGTCTTCTCTGACAGGGTCGGGGCTGCTGTCTGCTCTCCTTACCATGGCAGCCACTGTGCGGCAGATGTAAACAGGGTTCTTGCGCTGGGTGTGATCCTTGTCTCGTTGATGGCGTTCACCTACATCCAGCAGTGTGAAGCAGATGTCAACAATATCCTCCTCAAACTGAAACAAGAACATGTAATTTCAGGAAGTTTGGCCTGAACATGTGTTCTCTGGAGTCCCTGCAAGGGTTTGTAACTAAGCAGATTATTTTTCCCTTCCTGCTGATAGTCTTATATAAGTGGGATGCAGAGGAGAGCTCCAGGCAGAGATTTGGAGGGGGAGCACAGCATACTAAAGGCACACCTACAGCTTTATTGAAGCAAGGTGAGAAATTCATTAGGATGATACTGCATCCCCCATTGAGGGAAACTGATGCTTTTCTGGAGCACTGGGTAGGTTGGCACAAAGGTACTTTTGTGATCTGGTGGCACTAAAGTGGAATAAAATCTCCTACGGGCTATGTCAGATGGCCTTGGGCAAGTTGGAAGATCTCCTTGTCCTCACTTTACCTGTAAAACAGAGACAGTATTACTAAGCTCTGTTAAATTCTTTGTATCTGTTGATGAAAGGAAGGCACACAAAGCGCAGATACAGATCAATGCATTTCTTCATAGAGGACAGCCTGAGAAGGTAGCTAAAAGTACATATACTGGGTTATGGGACTTCATACACAGGTCCTGTTCTGCACATGTTAGACAAAGACAGTGAGTGCAGAGAGCAAGTTCCTTCATCAAAGCCACAGTAGGGAAATGGATAGCATCCTGTACACATAGGAGATAAGCACCCTTCTGCTGCTGGTGGCTGTTAAAGAGCACGGACATACTGGACCTCTTGCTTACCTGACTGAAGTCCCAGGGTTGTGCTAGAACTGCATTTTCAGTCCCCCAGTAGATGACACCCTCTTGGTTTAAAATGTACTCCTGCCGCTGTGCCTCATTAGCCAAGAACACCTCATCATCTAGATTAGAGGAAAAAAGCATCAGGAAGAAAGCATTCCTGGTCTCAGGTGCACTTGCATCTCTCTTACATCAGCTGACTCCACTGCACTCGAGGGGCTTTGGCAGTCCCTGGCATTCTGCCCTGGAAAAATACTACAGATTCTGAATCAGACAGCAAAGAATTTCATTTTCATCTCTCTTTCCTTGTTCAAAAAGTTTCTCCAGAGCCAGGCTATTGCACTAGTTAGCTCTTTTACTCTACTGGCTGTTGACTTCTCTATTACTGAGAAAGATACAGTGGCCTTAATCAGACCGATTATAATCTTGACTCATCTTAAAATCTTTATTAATAGGAAACACTTTATTGAACATTTTTCCCTTAGCAGGAGGACAGGGCTCTGGCAGCGGAGTACCCCAGGAATGGAGCAGAAGTGCTGAGGCAGACAGCTTTGAGCTTTTATTAGCCCCTACCTCCTTCCTAAGGTGCTATGAGGAGCTGGGCAGGAGTGGTGGGAAGTACTGGGTGAGTCAGCCTCAACCTCCACAGAGGCAGAGTGCCAGAGCTCAAAAGCTGGTTTTGTGAAGTGACTGATCCCAGCCTGCCTTTCTGTTTCTGACCACATACCTTGGCACCAGGGATTAAAGAGAAGGGTGAAATTGCCCAGGAGATGGGAGGACTTGGAGGCATATAAAAGCAGAGTGTACTGGCCGATGGGAGCGTTGGCAGGTGTGTTCACAGAGATGGTCCAGAAGCATGGGTCCTGTTCTTGCAGTGCTGCGCTCCACTGCCTCTGGTCTCCCAGGCTGGAGATGGGGAATTCAGTCTGGGTTCCATCTGCTTTGGAAGGATGTGATCCTGCAGCCAATGAGATCTGGTTGTGTTTATTCCAGACATGCATCGTCACCCCATGCAGGCTGCAGGGACCTTGTCTATATCTGGAGCCATAGCTTTCCTTTCTTGTGAGAGAGTCTTAACCCTTTAGCAGCTTAATGCCTAGTGAATCTTCCTGAGGTTAGTACTGCACTCAGGCCTCCATGTTTGAAAGTGGGGTGTGTATTTCATTGATTTGTAGAAACCAGGAACAGCCAGAATGGTGCTGGCCTGCTGCTCCTGGGATTCAGTGTCTCGTAACAAAAGTCACAGCCAAATTCTCAGATTATGGTAGAACACGCTGGGGCTGAATAATGCTGACCTTTTCAGTGGCCTCACTAGAAAACACTCTAACAGAAAACATCCGTAACAGGCTAAGTTTGAACATTCCTAAACCAAAAGCCAGGAGAGAGGACAGATCCTGTGTATGCTTCCAAATCATAGAGTAGTGAACCTGTAGTGGTTATTGTGCTGCAGTGTCTCTTCTGGAAAGAGATATAGTTTTGACCCTGCAGTCCCAGAAGCAGGAGACTCTACTCTGCCTTAGATAAACAGTTCACTGGCCTCACTGCTAAATGTAGGCACCTCTTTCCAGCTCCGGAGATGGCTTTTGCCACCAGCTCTGTTCTTTAGCTGGGTGGAGGACCAGAGCTCTGATAGGTATGGTAATGATGTTACCTGTCTGTACTATGAGGAAGGTCCTCTTCAGCTGCCGCAGGTAGCTGTGTATTGGAGCGGAGAAGCTTACAGTGATAGTGAATGGCTGCCCCCGCCTCACCATGAGCCTTTCAGTGCTGATTTCTTCTGTGTGGTGGTTATTGTTGTTCATTGTGATCTTGAAATCACATTTTTTGATGCTCAGACCTGTAGTGTGAGAAGATAGTGAGTTTGGGGCTGTGAGCTGCCCACAGTCTGGCCCTGGGCCACATAAACAGCTGACCGTGTGTTCCTCCATTCAGACAGTGCCCCCCTGCCTTTGATACTTTCTGCCCAGTAACTGTAAGGGCCTTCGCTCTGAGCTTGGTTGTTTTTGTGTCAAGTGGCTATTGAGCTGCCCTTGCTTATACCTTAGCATCACTAAGTGAACCAAGTGATTATGCAAAAGCTCCTTCCTGCCTGGAAAAGGACATGGAGTAGACCTGAGCATAAAAATGATACAGATGTTGTGGTTAGTACTGAGCACCCGCTGGTGACTACATTTGGAGTCTTACTCTGTGTACTTAAGGGCACCAATGGCGCTCAAAGCAGCATCTCTCCTTGTGGATACATGGTTGAAACCATGCACAGGAGACAAGCTATTACACCCCATTTGCAATGTGGGTGCAAGCTCTTCCAGCAGTTACTGCACTATGTATGTCTGATATACACCAAAGACCAGCAGCTGGTGCAGACGTCCCTGCTGGTTTGGATGCAGTGTGACTGTGTAGTCCTGGATGTATGCTGGATCGCAGCAAATCAAACACCAGCTGTTTCTTCTTTGCACCACATTAGTTGTCTATTCCACACCCAGAGCTGCAGGAGACAGAAGAGCTCTTCCTCCTTCTGTGTCCTGCACATGCATCATACACATCATACATGCTTCTGTCCGGCACCAGAAGAGAGAAGAAAATTATCACAATTCCAAGCACCCAGTTTGGAGCTCAATGGCTGTAGTGTGATCATATACTTGCACTTTTTGTCTAGTTTTGGTGGTGTTCTTAATCTTTCCAGACTTCTTGCTGAGAAGCAGATAACACCCTGTTTTTTCTCAGCCTTGAGATCATCCGGAACTCACTTAATCTTTTCAGCTCCCAACTCATCACTAAGATCCTTGAACCTGTGGGTTGTAACTGCTGCCCCTTATGTGACACTTCCTGTCACCTACCTCCCCTTGCTGACCCAGACTCCGCCCTTTGTTCCAGCTAAAAAAAAAAAAAAAAAAAAAATCCACAGAGCATTTCCCTGCTACCTAAAGCCATTGCTCCCGTGGCAAAGCCACAACTACTATTCTTTGCAGTTTTCATTGGTCTGCTCTCTCCTTATGTCTGTCTTGCCTTGTCCTCTGCATTGATACCTTCTCCCATTGCTGTTGACCCTTCTGTGCTTGCTGTAGGAGTCCCACTGGATTGTGTGCTTTGTTTCTTTTTTCCCATAGGAATTTTGTCATGCATTGTTTTCAGTGAATTATTCTGATCACCCTTTACAACTGTCCCAGTTCATAGCCCTGCACCAGTTTAAGCTTTACAGAGCCACCTCTGACCTCATGTATTTTCTTCTCTGAGATGAAGATGTTTGTATGCTGGTGAGTCTCATGCAGTGTGACTCCCTCTCCTTCATATGACTTTTCATGGATCTTATTGTCACTTTCTTCAAGGTTGCTTGGAACCTGCACCCTCTCCTTGCTCAAGTGACTAAAACACTTATTCATCTTTCTGCTTCAGTTTTGTAGTCTGGCTGACCTCCCCACACCCCCTGCCCTCCCTCCCCAATGTTAAGGATAACTCTCTTCCTTCACTGCCAAACTCTCACATGTCTGCCTGAGCCACCTCCTGCTTCTTTCAAACTCCTCTTCGGCACTGATACCAGCTTTTGTTTGCTGTCCCTTTTTGTGCATCCTCCATGCAGATGAGCTCCCATAGCCTTTAGAGCACTTACTTGGTTCCTGTGCTGTAAGAAGCTCACCTCTTCTACAAGCCTCATGAACACTGTCTTGGAGCAGGGACAGTTGTTTTTCCTGACAGACAACTGGCAAATGCTTGGGGCTAACCAAAGTGATTTTTGCTTACCTTGGCCCATGTCTAGTTCCCTGTGCCGTGAAAGTCTTCAGCTCCTGCTTGCTCTGGTGGGCAATGGCTCCTTCCTTCAGTTTTCTTTAAAAACTATCCACTTGAAAAGTTGTTTGCTCAATTTCTTTATACAGGGTGGGACGTGATGTTGCCACCTCTCCTTCAGCTTATCTTGCTGGCCTGCTGTGCAGAAGTTGAGAACTTTCTTATCTCTCAGACCACATTAAAGAAACGTACAGAAAGGGTGACTTTTCTCACCTACAGATGAAGTTAAATTCCACAGCGGGATGTGAAGCCTTTAAAGACAGCCAGTGACAATTTATTCAGAGCTGTGCATTGGGGACCTCAGAGTAGGAAATGCAAATCTTAACTTGTCTCTAAACAATGCACAGAACACACTTCAAATGTGCATGTTGAAGAGCTGCTCTCCAACATTGACCCTAAGCTGCTTAGATCTTAAACCATTTCAGGGAGTAAAAAAAAAAAGTCAATACATCCAAAAAAGTGAAACCACTTCAAAGTGAGGAAACTTGTTAAAAGCAGCAACTAAAAAAAGTAGAACTTCTGTAGCATAATGCATAATGCAGACTATTTAAAAATATCACACTGGAGGCTTGGACTAAATACATTCTTAAAGTTGCCATAATATAAAAGGAAGGTCACTGCATTAATAAATAAATGGTCAAAAGACAGAAAATAAGACAGCAGAAATAAACGGGTTTCACTGTAGAGTGAGTCACCAGTAGTTTTGCAGAAATCTGTGATCTTACACAAATTAATGAATAATTTGAGAAGTCAATAAAAAGACATGAGGTGGCAAAGCTTGCTCAGTTATTCTGAGTAGTAAAGATGAGGGAGACAGCTTTGGGAAAGTTGTAGAGGATTCTGAACATGTTGAATGACTAGGCCATAAAATAGCAAGTAGAGATCAGTGTAGGCACGTACATAATAGGAAAAAGGGACCCATATCTTACATGAGCAGTGATGCATTCAGAGGTGGTTGTAGTCATTCCAGAATGAGATATAAAGAGCTAAATGCGGTACATAATGACTGATTTGTGCTCTTTAAGTGTATGCAAATTCTAAGCCAATCGATTGTGCTCAAACCTCTAACTTTCTTTGCATGATCAGTGTTTTTAAATGCACCTTTGCAGGATACCTTTATGAACATCTAAATCAGAGTGGTTTAGATACAAGCAGGTATCTCATCACCACTGCCTTCTAATGGCTGTGTATACACATACTACCATCTCCTGGTCGAATTGGCAACTGCAAATAATACTTGCTATGTAGGATGCACTTTCTAAACTGTGAACAGAGAACTACTCATTGTCCCTTTGTATCTTTCGTTACACCGAAATGGGCTAAAAAGGCCCATTGAAAAGGTTAACACAAAAGAGACTTCCACATGCAGTGCTCAAGTGCTTGTACTGGCATTCCATCTGGTGAGAATTTGCAATCCTAAATTAGATACCTGAGGTTTTCCATCCAAGATCTGAGAAAAAGAAATGGGAACTGGCCACTACAGAGGTCAAAACATTCAGCAGAAGTGCTGAGATTTCCTACCTGTGAATCACCTTTCCTTCTGTCTGGAATACGGGTTTCTCACATGTTGGTTTTCTTTCAGTCGTTAGTTGTTTCATCTTAGTTTAAATGCTGTTTACATCTGATCCAGCACTAGTGTTCGGTAAAGGCAAACCCAAAACACTGGCAGCACTACTGATGGTACTAAAATGGCACAGCCATTTCTGTATATTGCAATTATAACTGCACTATCAAAAAGCTGAGTTTGGATTGGTTCAGATATTTTGCTGTATGCAACCAGCAATTTGCATGTCTCTGCAGACAGTCTGAACTTCTAGAAGTGTTGATAGGTGTTTCTAAAGTGTACATACAAGTATTTGTGTTCCTTATATTTTGGTGGTTAAAAGGGGGTTACACTAACAGTTTGGAGTGGTATTTCTTTTGTGCACTTGGCGTAACTGTATTTGGAGAAGTGCACAAGGGTTCTCCTCTCTTACTGGTTGCCTAGCTTCAGTGCAGCTCTGTCCATTGATAGTGACATGTTCTGTGTCAGGAAGTGGGCAAATGGACAATCCTTCAGATACAAGGACAGGTAGCTCTACCATATGGGTCCTCCAAAGGTGTTGCCCTAACATCCTCCAGCAAAGAAGAACAGACACTTCAGAAAAATAGTATTTTTTTTTAGTCTGAACCATAAAGGGCAAATTCAGTAACCTTTTGACTGATTTTGTCTTGGAGATTTGTTTTAAGGGTGGTTCTTTCATATGCTTTCCACATGCTATTACTTACAAGTTTCTGGCTCCAAAAAGAGAAAGTCGTTTCAACAGGAACAGCTTATCTTTGCTGGAGCTGTAGGAACAGCATTCATTATGGCATTCTTTTGGAAATACTGGGTTTGTTTTTTCCCTGCAAAATCTACCTCTCCTGTAAGTCTTTCTCACTGATCTCTTCAGTCACAAAGTCAAACTGATACCAGGTTTATTTTTCAGGCTTCCTTTTATTCAAGAAGTTGAAGTGTATGAGCATAATCTGTCCTTTAATATAATAGGTATTCCAGTCCATTGACCTGTACAGTTTCCAGCTGTGAACATAATTTGCTCATGCATTTAACACAGGTTAATCACACTTCTGATATGTACCATTGTTTGTAAAACTACAGTTGTAATAGACCAGCATTCTGCTTATGCTGATTGCAGTCTCTCAACCTGAGGCTGCAGTATTATTGTCAGTGTTAGCATGTGTAACCTCATGTGCACAAGATCCATTAAATCAACCAAGTGAATTTTCTTCTTCATTGTAAGGATTCTGTAAGAATTAACATTCACTCACTCACAATGAACCACATCCAAACCTATACTTGTCTCTAAAATGCTACAAAAGCATAAGCATGTACAACTTGCTAGACTGGATCAGAATGGGGGTTCATCCAGTCTAACTTGGTTTCTGACCGTACAACAACGCTAGATGCCTCAGAAGAATTTGCACGAGCTTCACCCCACAAGTGAGGCATCATCTTGTAGTTGATGATTTTCAAGACTTAGTATGTCATGACAGGCAAGATTTCATATCACTCTGAGAGTTCTTGTTAATGATAAATATTCTTTGGAGTAGTTCCATCCTGTCTACTTTGCAGTCTAACACGTCATTAGTGGGAATCAGAGAACACAAGGTGCTGTAGTCTCAGTTGAGCTGTCTGTTTGTGATGAGGTCTCCTGCACTTGACGTGGCTGATGTAACACTCTGCATGATGGCTGACCAGAAATTGCTTTCCTACTGTGCATGTACCAAGCTGAATTTCACTGGTTGTTATATTGTCATCTATTTTGCCTTGCTTGGGACCCTTTGAAGTTCCTCATAGGTTTTTAGTCCTCAGTAATTTAAATGGCTTTATGTCATGAGCAGATTTTGTACCCTTTTGCTTCTGAAGAACTTCATCCAGGTCTAGGCAAGTGTTGTCACTGTTCTGTATCTGCTACATCCCTGACATGCTCATAGAAATCTAAAGGAAAAGTGATCCATAGGATCCTTGAAAGTATCCATCCTGCCTGGATATTACCGTGTTATTATCTTTATAGTGCTTGGGGATTCCTGCTTTACAGGTTGAAACATCAATCCACAAAAATCTTTATCATCTTTATTATCTATAAAAACAGAATCTTGAAATGTTATGTGAACATCTTTAATAACTGGGTCTCTTTCTGAATGTAGTAATCAAAAAATACATACATCTAAGTTTCCCTTTTATTGTGTATACATTTCCAGCTCTAACATGGCACATCCATGAATTAGATGTGAATTTTCCTTTTTGGTGGAATTTCTTGTTTGTCTAGAGCAACAAGATATGCTTACACTGTGCTTTTTGTTTTGTCTTTTATAGTGAGCGGTACCCTCCACATTCTGTACACACGAGTGATAGATACCAAGTGGTAAAGCAATGCAGTTTTAGTGACAGAACCAAGTGATTTGAAACTACCAACTTTGGCTATTCAGCCAATATAAAGAAACCAATTTGGTTATTGTTTTGTTTTGTTTGTTTTTAATCTGTAAAAGGGTAGTAATTTAATTGACTGCCGGAATCAAGTCTCTAGAAACTTAGATCAGGAGAACAGAATAGTGGGGAGAAACATTAACCATCCTGGAGACTGATTTTAATGTCTTTCAAGACCCAATTCATAGTATGAATGTGTCATATCAGCTAGTGCTTACTTGATTTTTTTTAGTGATCAGAATGGAATGAGGGCTGGGTCATCCTCTTGGGCATGCTCAGATTTAAACTGCATATTTATAAAGAAAAATACTGATAATTAGCCATATTTTAGTCCACCAACTCCCATTGACTTCTGACTAAGGGCTGTGTAAAGATTGTAGGTTTGACAAAAGCTATTTAAATCTTTCCTTGGGCACTTGCACATTTTTCTCTGTAATAATAATTAGTTTAATTTAACAGTTGTCTTATGTCTAATGCAGGAAGAATGTGTATTTCTTGTATGTGGCACTGGCCAGATCTGCATTTTAACACTGAAACTGAACTGGGTGTGGTTGCTGAGGGCAGTTAATAATGCTGACACCCTGAAAACCCAGCAACCCCAAGTGTTGCAAAGCTTGGAACTTGGCACAAGCTTTAGGGCTGATTTTCCTTTGAACAGAAGGCTTCCTTTACAAACAGTTAATTAGGGTGAGGTCATTCCAAGCTCATGTGACAAACACTGTCTGAAATAATTTCCTGGATTGTATTTAAGAGGAAATACTGAAGTAATTTGAATGGCTTGGCTGTACTGTGTGTTAAATGTAATGACAGTCTGCATTCTTGCAAGATTTAATGAGATTTTATGAAATACCATCACTACCTCAAGGCCTTTTCTGAGGCTAGTGGAGGATTGTATACCCTGACTTTCCAAGATCCTGCAAGACTTAATTGATAGGTGCAAAGCTACCTATTCCCCTCTCCTTTGCCTGGAGAAATCTGAATTCCTCTGTGTGTGTGTGCATGTGTCCCCTTTTCAATCTTCATTCCAGTCTCTCTGGGCTGACTAGTTTTGACAGGCTTCCACATCCCTTGTAAGTATATGTGTGGGTGGGAAAATATTGTAATTGGTGTAATAAAATAGTTTACATGTTTTGAAGATTTTTTTGGCTTTAAATCAAAGAAATTTAAATGAGACCTCTGTTTAATTTGTGTCACAGAGTCAGTTTGTGTCCGTGAAACATTCTTTCTGGGGGAAGTTGGGACTGCACTGCTGGACAGTACTAGGCATTGTCAGGAGGAAAAGGTCAAATTGTCTCTTGGGAACACTCAGATCTTTGCTATTTTGGCTTGTTAACTCTGCAATGAATAAATGGACATAGTTCTGGGATTTAGATATGGGTGGCATAATGGCTTCCTCATGGAGGAATGATCTACTTTAAGCAGCCTTGTGGAATGAGGATGCGTGACTGTTAATTGTGAATTTTCATACATCCTTCTGATTATATTGTCCTGAGCCTTTTCTTCCCATCCAGTGCTTTCTGGGCACTTCTGGAAGTATTGCCAAGTATCTGCCTTTGCAAACAGAAAAATCCGTCTTTTTCTCCTGTCTGCTTTATGATACCTGCATGAAAGGAAAGAGGTGGAACTTCCTCTGACATAAGTTAGGAGGGTAGATACAGTGGTTTTGTAAGATACTCATAAAGGCCTGGGAGAAGTGTGTGGCAGCAGGCATGGGTGAATAACAACCTTGAAGGTAGTGCCAGTACAAAACAAAAATACATGTCATAGGCTGCTTTTTCTCAAGTGGCCTCAAGGACAAGTTTGGCCAATTCTCACAGTAGTACAGTGAGAGGTTTCTGACCTGGCGCAAAGTAAAAACACTCAGCCTTTCCCCCAGCCCCCAATCCAATTTTACCAAAATGCATAATGCCCAAATAATTAGGACCAACACACTGACTGATTGCCTGTGTTGGTTATAGCTTCTCATAGCAGCTATTGCCTATTAGTCCTAGAATAGATTCAGACTAGTAGGGGATGAGATTGCAAAGCCAGAGAGCATTGTAAAGTGGGTCCCCACACACACTGGTTTTCTCTCTGGGAAATTGCTTGTGTTTATGCATAGCAAAGCCTTTGTAAGTATTGCTGCAGTTCCTTTTGAAGAGGATACAGTTTGGGGTCCTTTGCTGTGGGCCAGTATGGTAGCTCAGTCAGTTTTTCCTTCAGTAAATCCTCCAAATTGGCACATTTGTCTTGTCTGTCGTTTGTATTTAAAATGCAATGAAACAGCAGTCAGCCTCAGCGTTACATACAAGTCCTGTAAGCTTTTAGCAGTGCTTAAGTTAAAAAAGTTATAATAGAAAGCATTTAGGTAATTTCTATGAACAAAACAGTATAGGTGTCAGTTTTGGCTTTTTCTGAAACTGTTTCTGGAGCTACTTTGCGAAACTGAAAACCCAAGTTGGCAGAGTATTGAGAAATTTACTTATTCATTACATCAGCTGCATCTTTTTCTCTCTTTCTCCCTAATGGGAACAGGAACCAGTGTTTCCTCTCCTGTAAACTCTTTTTAAAATTAACTTCTTTTTTTTTTTTCCAAAAAACTTTTTCTGAGTTGTTGGTAGCTGTTCTGGCATTTGTGGCTCTACCACTGCGTAGGGCCAATTGCAGTCATGTTCCCTTAGACTCATGGAAACCAAATGCGTTTTGTTTAGATGAAAAGAGAATGATTTCTTGAGTTCAGTGTTCTCTTTCCCTGTGAATCCTTAATATTTCTCATGTCTTAAAAATCTAACCACCAGTAAAAACGGTCTTTATATTTCCCTTAAGACGCTGTGTATATCTGTGCAACTACATAAATAACATATCTCTAAAGATTATATTGTCTTAGATAAAACTAGGAGTGATACTTTTGCATATGTGATTGATAGAAGAAAGAGATTTTAGCAAATGGAGGTTTAAGACTTGGATAAAACATTATGCTCCTGGAAGAGAGGAGAGTTCGTTTGTGCACCTGCACTCCTTCTGAGGACACTGGCTGTGACATCTCTATTTCCTCAAAATATTTTGTGACTTGCATGAGAATTTCCATGTATTCCTGCCTCTGTGGGTTTGTCATACCTGAATGCAGTGTTATCCAACAAGAAATTCCATGGAAGCTGCTGTTAAAATATCAATTGATTCAAATACAATTTTATAGCACAATGCCAAATTTATTATCCAGAAGTTTCTTTTGGAGAGGGTGATTGTATAGATGTAGCCAGTTGAACAAGATTTGGAGTTGAACCCATGGTATAGGGGCTATAAGACATCTCTTACAGTATGTTTTCCTTGTTAAATACGTTTTTCCCCCATCTCAAGATGCAAATGCTCTTTTTTTTTTCCTGTTAGAGCTGACTAAAGTAAGTGGTAATTGAGGCTGTATGAGGAGGTGAATTTGTAAGATGTGTATACATGAAAATTTGCATAGTGCTTAACTATAATGTATCAGTGAGAGAAATGTAATGTGTTTTGGTCTCGGGTTGGCTGTGGTAATGATTTATCCTTTTATCTTTGGAGAAGTTTCATTCATTTATTCAGTTCATCCAGAAAGAACTCTGGACCTTTTGAGACAATAGTGCATGTGTGAGGAGCTGTGTGTGTAAATAAATGTGTTTTAGTCCATATGACAGATCACCTATTTACTGTTTAATGATATTCTGCTTCATTCCTATTTTCAGGAGCAGCTATTCCAGCCTGTTATTACTTCAGTGCTCTAGTGTTTGCCACTCCTTAGTCAAGGACATGTTTCTTTTATCTGCTTTTGAACCATTACTCCCAGTTATTTATTTGACAAATATTTCATTATTTATAATTTATCACATCATTAAATCATGATCTGAATAGGGAAACTGTGAATTAAAGAGTATTCTTTATTGAATAGCTTCTCACTTTTCCAGTCATAAGAGTTCTATTGTAACACTGACATATCTTATTGCTGTACTTTCCTTCTAGTAAATAGATGAAATGATAAATTTAATTCTCAAATTATGTCAGCTACTTGGATAGTGCTTTGGCTATTACTGAATAGTGAATATAATTAAACTATATTCAATGAAGCTTGATTTTAAGCTTTGATTCAATGAAGCATAATTTTAAATAGTGTTCCTTGGAAATCTAGCTGCTATCATTGCAACAGGCTCTAATGCTGAAAACCATCACATTTGATTCTCTACTTCAAGTTGAATTATATAATGGTTACTAGTAATTCTATTCATGAAGGTCCATAAAGCAGGTTAGGGAATGAAAAAGATGACACTATCTTTACAGTATAGTGTATAGTACCTTTTTATTAATTTCTGTTTATATTACATCACTTTACTTTGTTTGAGTAGTCTGCATTTCTGTTCTCCCAATCATAATAGTGTATGAACACTGCACCAGTCTCATAAACAGAGACAAAACTGAACTGATGTACAGGTTATGTCACGGAGCAGGAGCCACATCAAGCATCACAAATCCCTTAATGTCTGAAAAATGGATGCAAACCAAGTCCACCTGAAGCTGCCTGGTGCCACTCTTGTAGGGAATTATTTCAAATTGGACTGTTGAGCTCTCCATGGGGGCCATTCTTGCCACACTAAAAGAGAGAATACACTTGTAATTTCAAGCAGATGAGAAATTCTTGCTATGTATTCTTCATAGTCCCCAAATGTGAGACAGTATGGAAAGGAGGAGTCAGTGTAAGTGGCTGCTGTGTTTGTATGCTCCTAGCACAGGTGGACATAACCTTCCATGTTCACAGCCCCAACACCACCATCCTTGAAGAACTAATCAAGCTATAATAGATGTGATGGAATAGTTACAGTTCTCAACCTGTGATAGAGAATTAGGGGTTGTATCATGAGGGCAAAATGTATTGAGCACCTGAGGAATGATCAGGAGGGTTATCTTTAGAAGAGCTCAAATCCAGCTGTATGTATTACCCTCAACACTCATAACATTTATAGTAGTCTAGATATGCTCGTGCTGTATTTTGGTGTGGTAAATGTAATTAATTATCCATAGATTTTATGTCCATAGTTAGAAATGACTCTTGGCTGTCCAACACAAGGAGACTGCTAGTAGCACTAGGAAACAGAGAGAGTGGGGGAAAAGGGCCTCTCTGCTCTAGGGAGGTACTGAAGCTGAGCAATACCAATGCTGGTAAGGCAAGTTAAGGTTCAAGATCAGGGTCTAGACCTGAATTTTATATGAATTGTAAATGAAGCTTTAGTGATTCACATCATTATCCATCTCTTGCTATCATTTTTTGTTTTCCTCTCACGGTTTCTTGGCGCTAACTCCCCCAGCATAAATATTTTGGAGGCTTTAAAAAATGTTTTTAAAATAATAACCATGGAGAAGATGGGAGAAAAATTTCTTATTGGTATGATATTAGTGGACACATATTTAAAACATTTCGTTACAGTAGATGTCCTGGCTCTTTAGTAATTTAATATCTAAAGGAAAAAAGATGTTGTCACTTTCCCTCTTACCCTTCAAGGATTGTTTGGTTTTCCTTTTGCAAAACACAAAAAGAAGAAAGTTTTTAAGCCCTTTATATAATTTAGTCACTAACTACAGCACTCTGAGTTACACACTGTCATTAAAAGCAGACCATCTCTCCACTCCGTGAGCATTCTGTAATTCAAAGCTCGGTAAAGGAGGTGTGAAAAACTCCAACTAGTATATGGAGAGTACTGACATGATAGTATTTTGTCCAAGGTTGATGCAAACAAAAGTCATGAGGTTGACAGAATCTTTTTAAAAAACCCACTTTTATTCCAGATTTCCCACCAAAGCGAATGAGTTATTAGCCAGATAGCGTTTACGTACTTGATTCTGAGTTGCTCTTTGAGCAGGCCACTACCCTCTGCTCGCAGCACACAGTCTGTCACCACTTCAGACAGCGGGTTGGTAAATGTGACCTGCACATTAACAGCCTTGTGTACCACCGTTGGACCAAGGACCTACAGAGAGAAAACATTCTGCTCAGCCACGGCATTAGTCTCTCTTCTTTCTCGTGGTTTTCTCTTTTCATTCCCTTTGCAAACCACTTACACTGTTAGGATCTCCTGGACAGGAAGGAGATAGGGATTAATACATGTACATATTTTTGGGCGTCAGAGTTCAGGCTTGTATCAGCCATCCAGTGTGGCTGAGAATAAACTACTGTAGAATCTACCATTTAGTCCTAACTTTCTAACTAGGTCAGTGTATCGTGTTATGTAAAACACAGTATAGGACACTTATCAGAGTGAGAACAGAATGAGAATACAAGTATTAACTGGGCATATATGGCTAACTCTGTAGGCATCTTAAATCAAATTAGCTTTAGTTAAGCTACATGAATGGTTTAGGATTAGAAATTATTGGAGGTGTGAGACAGAGGTGAATTGTGTCATCTCAGGCAAAAAAAAAAAAGAATGCCAAGTAGCAAATAAACATATTCATTACCTTATTTTGACTGAGATCAAGTGGAATTGGCATATCTGGTTATCTTTGTAGATAATGTAATATTAATTAACATAATGGAGAAGTCCAGCACCCCAGTTGCATTTCCTATCATTGACTGTACGTTTATACAGAAGTTTCAGTCAACAGAAACATAAACCCTTCTGGAAACTTAGTCACTGAATTGAAGTAATTTAATTCAGGTGTCTGCTGTATATAAGCTGACTCTTTATTTGCATGATACAACACAGAAGGCTTTTTACAAGGTCTCACTAGACCCTGGTATTCAGAAATCACCAGACCTACAAAAATCCAAACTTTATTCCTGTGTGTAACCTTGCTTTTCTTGTATCCTACTGACAGAGTGGTTTGGGATAGCTAATCTAGTCTGGAGATGCTGAAAGTCTCTCTGAATTATCATACTCCCTCCATGTTGTTTACAGTACAGTAGGCAGATAGCATTTGATCCCATGTCTGATTCAGCATGTGGATGTGCTGAACTGTCCCAAACAAGTTAAGCTAGTTTACCTGGATGTGATGGGCCGTGCAAACCCGGGACTGTCCCTGGGCAGACATAGTGTGTGGTCTTTTCTGTAGACTGAGAATTGCTTTTTACCCATTGTACAACATTTGTCAGAATTCAGTCTCAAGTGGGAAAAAAACCCCTCTAGTTCTAATTATTAATCGTTTGGGAAGATGTTACAGAAGGTGAAAAGTGTCGCTTTTCCTGATCAGAACTATCTTGAGTATTAGTAATGATGACCCTCACCGCCCCAGGCGTTATCAGCTAGTCAGTGAAGATGTCTTTGGTAAAAATCAGGCTTCCTAAATAAACTGGAAGAGAATGATCAGACTTCCCTGACTCTGTCTCTCTCTGTTTCTCTCTGTCTGTCTCTCTGGAGATAATCTTACCTTGTAACCCTTGTAACACTGAGAACTTTATGAGTGCCATGTCAGCAAGCACTCGCAACAGTACCATAGCACAGCTGTGCTTGGGAAAGGTTTGCTTTTCCTTAGTGTATTTCATTTCACTTGTGTCATATGGCCTATTACTAGAGTAACAAGATCAAATCACCCTCAGGCATGGTTTCACTTCCCACACTCCTTCCCATGAGGAGCAGATGGAGTAAGGATTCTAGTTGCTTCTTCTCAACACGTCTCTCTAGGGACACAAAGGGGACTAGCTTTTACCTTGATGGTGAGAAGAGGATCCTGAAGTACAATATCTTTCTCCACTAGAAGCGAGGCTCCCTGTTTGGTTTCACACAGAGCAGTCACTAGGATCTTCCTGTCATCCATCAGAGAGTTTTTGTACTGGGAATAGGAGATCTTGAATGAAATCTCTTTCACTGGAATGGAGAGAGAAACAGAATTCCTCCTCTTCTTTTTTCTGTCCCTAAGTACCAGCTATCTGTAATATATCTGAATTTTAAGGAGCAAGGATGCTGTCACCCCGGGGCTGTCCATTTGTGGGTGTTGACAGCCCACAGACAGGAATGATGCTCATAGGTGACTTCTACTTATTCATCAAACACTAAATGATCAGGTACAGTTTGGTAGCTGGATGGTTCTGAGGATGGATATATGTGGCAACCACTGCTGGTGGTTTTTTCATTTATGTAAAGCATTTAATGCTCCTTCCTTGCAAAGAAGGCAGAAGTGAAAAGATGGGTTGGTTTAAATGCCCTTGCTGATGCAGCTGTTCAGCCTCTGCCTTAAAGATGGTGCACAGTCAGTCTCTGTGCCAGTGGGGAAGGCAATGGATCTCAGTACGTTGAGAAAAAATGTTCATCTACTGCTGGAACACTGGAAAGAGTTATGATGTGTTATGTTTTAGCCTGAGAGGGTAGTTATATTCATCTGTGCTACATGTCTCATTTTTCAGCGCTGTCCTTATAAAAGCAGGGCAAAGGCCACTACCTGCAGGTAGTGTAGCTCTTACTGCAGTCTGTAGTTATTGTCCTGTTGCTGCAAAAGACATAGGCTTATCTTTCTCTCTTTAATCTGTATACTTTGCTTATGGGGAGCTGGTAACTGAGTAGTCTCCAATGTGTCTCTTAGTTGTTCTCTCTTAGCAAAAAAGGTCATAATGTAGAACTAATAGTGGCGGTGCTGGGTCAGAAAAAAGGTCACTCAGCTCAGTATCCTTTCTGACAGTGTCCAAAAGCAAATGCTTAAGACAGGGCAATATGTTTCTATTCCCCTGAATAGTCTTAACCTCCAACCATTTGCAGGTCATACACTTCCTGAGCTGTTCATTGTTTCTATGTGATTTGGCCACAAACCAAAGCTATGTCTTGTCCTAAACTGTAATAAAATTAAAATTACCTTCTTCAGATCCAAGTTTAATAGACCTAGACAACTGCAAAATCTCTGCTTTTGGTTTTCTTGTGTAGAGAATGGCTGAAGCGCTCAGTTTAACCTTTATGGTCTTGAAATCTGAGATCAAGTTCCTGAGTGCCAAGGTAAGGAGGATATCCTGGCCAATTACAGGAGATGCATCAAGGATCAGCTTCCCTGAGATACTGGGTTTTTGTGCAGGCTGTGTCATATTTTGTCTCCATGCTACTGAAGATCGTCTTCTACGTCTTGCAATTTTGGTTCTTTTTCCAGTGCTTCTCACACCAAGCAGCTTCAGTGCTTTTTTATACACACGCCTTTCTTTCAAGGATCCTGCTTTGAAAGATAACATGATCAGAGATCTCATGCATGCTGGATATAGTGCAATGGAGCCATAATTGCTCTCAGTAAATACAGTTTAGGAAAGCTGAGGATACAGAAGAGGAGAAAGTGAGGTCTAGCCTAAATGCTAATTTTGACACAAAAGCAAATGAATATACATGGCCGTGAAGGCTGGAAAGTAAAACCTGCCTGTCAGCTTCAGCTGGCTGGCAGGGGAACCTCTTAGAAGCTGTGAGCAGTAACAAGGTAACTCCTGGGAGACCTCAGTTCTGCTTAAGCTGGGGCAATTGCCATCTCTTCTGAAATTAAGAAGGGTAAAAAAATCCTTTTGCAGAAACTCTCCCCGGACAACTCTCCAGAATGGCTGTATGTCGTAACAGAAATATTCTCACCAGCTGATCAGAACAGCTGGGACAGAATGTTTTACAGAAGTAGCTTTGACTTTGTATTGAATACATAAGTATTTCATCAAGGGCCACAAAGGCTATATTGAGTCACCAGCAGCTGACAATGAACCCTAAGACTTTGAAAATTCACAATTACTTTGCTCCAGAAGAAGTAAAGAAATTAAGTCAGTGCTCGATCCAACAAAGGCCTAAATTCTTTTCACTTCTGACCATCTGTGGCAAGACAATTGTAATAAAGAATTTACCTTCTGGATATTTGTAATTAGTAGTGACATCCACACGGGCGTTGGTGCCCACTGCTTTCGTGCTGATAAATTTTCCAATCTTCCTAGTATCAGAATAAATTCTCTCTTTTCTTTTCTTGCTATAGTGAATCCAAGTAACATAGTCAGCATTCACTGCTGCAAACACAAACGAGCTGTCATAATCCAGGTTCACATCCCCTTCCTTAATGGCTCTGGTGGAGGCAGGACCACACTGATAGATACCTGTATTAGAGAGAGGGAGAAGTTAAATGACTGCCTATTGTGAAAGAACACAAATCCTCATGCTGACAGCAGGAGGTGGAGGTGGTCACTCCAAAGACAAGGTTGGATAAAGTGCATTGTTTCTACATCTGTGCATTATGGTAACAGCATGCCTAGAGATTCCACATGCATTTTCTATCAAAAGGTAGGAGCACAGAGAAGGTTGTAAGGCTAATAAGGTGTAGTGAGAGCTAACACTTCTTGTGATGTGCACTATGTGAAATGTTCTGACCCTCCAAGTCTTGCAAGGCTGTATGCTAAGCTGTCTAGTGAAAGGAGAGGAGAGGATGGGAGCGAGTCAGAAGTTTAATCAATCAGACTTAAGAGGTGTGAGTCATCAATGCTCTCTGTGCATTGAGAAGAGCCAGGAAGCTAAATTTGGTAAACTTAGTAGTGGGGAATGAGAAGCAGTTTATCTGGAGTTTGATGGGTTTTAAATGGCCAAATAAATTAATCTTTTGATGGAGGTCATCAAACTAGATCAATGAAGTTGTGTCTGTATTACTGAATAAAACCAGAGCCAGGGTGTGAACCCAGTGACCACTGGGCCATTGCTCATCCAGACTGTTTACTGGCTAGCAAGCTTCTTAGTGTGGGTTTTTTCCCCCTTGTCAATGAACAGTCTTTCAGACTGTGGGTGTGAAGAATTCAGGGAAGGGGACAGATCAGGGTTTGTTCCCAGCAGGCTGTGCTATTATTTTGGTCTGGGAGGGGGAGTCCGGTGCTGTGAACAAAAGCCATTCTATGTCACTTGGTTTCAGAACCAAAGAACAGTTTGAGGCCTTTTTCATGTAGCTTTGTACATATATGCCATACTGTTGCATGCCATGGGGACATCATATGAAATATCTTCCTACCCATTCCAGTGTGTCCTGTATAATATAGGGTAGAGTCATAGGGCATGGTTTCTTTTCTGTTGTAAATTCTTTGGTGACTATAAGGTCTAAAATCTTTACTTAGAATCTTACTAAAAGGGGTTTTAATTTGTTTTGCTGCTGAATCTGTCCAATGCAAGCCAGCAAATGTGCCCTTGCAGCAAGGAAGGCCAACAACATCCAGGGCTGTGTCAGGAAGACTGTTGCCAGCAGCTCAATGATCCTTTCCTCCTACTGAGCACTGGTGAGCCACATCTGGAGTGCTGTGTCCTGTTCTGGGCTCCTTGTACAAGAAAGATACGGACACATGGGCGCAAGTCCCGCAGAGGGCCACAAAAACGATTACAGAATGAGAACTGGGACTGTTCAACCTGGAGAAGGGGAATCTTATAAATGTGTATAAATACCTGATGGGAGTGTGTACAGAGGACAGAATCAGACTCTCCTCAGTGATATCCAGTGAAAGAATGAGTGGCAGTGGGCACAAATTGAAACACAGAATATTCCATTTAAACATAAGAAAAAACTTTTCCTATGAGGGTGGTCAAACTCTACAACAGTTTGCCTGGAGAGCTTGTGGAGTCTCTGTCCTATGAAATATTCAAAACCCAGCTGGATATGGTGCTGAGAAACCTGTTCTAACTGACCCTGTGCTGAGCAGGGGGTCGGAGTAAACAAACTCTAAAGCTCTCTTCCAACCTTAGCTATTCTATGTCATGTTATGAGTCTGTGTAATGGTAGGAGCTAAGACAAGCAAGGGTGAGATAAGTGAACTTAATATGTGCTGGCTTTTGTGGAGGCAGATCAAAGAAGTAAGAATATGCATGCTGGTAGGCAATCCTGAGGCTGACAGAAAAGCAACTTACTGGAGATTGATGTGGGTATTGCTTTTCTTGTGCTCCCAAATTAATGCTACATCTACGGGGACTAGACAGAAGAGAGTTGTCCTGAAATTTCAGTAGCAGTCTTTAGGAGTAACAATATCTACTGCTTTTTATATTTACAACAGTGTTACCTTTGCTTCTTTCCTGGGGTGTTGCATCCAGAACCTGCCATCCATCATAAAAAGAGCCAAGATCTCTTCTAATGAACCAGCTTTCATTCCAGACATGGAAATTCCTGTAAGGGAGGTAGAATAGGGAATCTGTGATTCATGGAATTAATTTTATATTGAAAGATTTGATACGTTTCTGGTGCAATGCAAGAAATAACCGTAGTCGAGTGAATGAAAACTCCATAGAGAGACCAGCTGCTGACTCCTTTCTTGAGTACCTCTTTGCCAGCTTTGTGCATTCAGATCTCTGAGGAATGTCGGGATATTACAAAAAAATTAATGTTAAAAGGAAAATAATTCATTGCGGAGTCAGGTATTCAATTCTGGACATTCCAGAGCAACATACTGTACAGCCAAAGGTCTCCTGTGCACATTGCTATCCGTTGGTATTTAATTCACAGTTGCTCTCTGCTTCATGTCACCCTTGTCCCATTTGGTCCCCATGGTACAGGGTGCTTGGTGACTGAAACACTGATGCATGCAGGACAAAACAGATGTGCAGTGTGATAGTTTCTGTGCACTTGTTTGTCAAAAGCATAATTCTTAACAGCTTCTTTTGAGGTGAAAGAAACAGGATGTTTTTCCTAAGGGATGGTATGGAATTTTTCTGAGCTGCATTAAACATATTACCTTTACTTTAGTAACCTCTCAGTATTGTGCAAGGGATGTGTAATGGTAGTCATGAAACACAGATGATCAACAGCATGTAGCACAGGAGCTGAGTGTAAAACTTAGGGGCTTCCAAGAGTGCTTTGCTCTAGGAATCAAGGGACAAACTGGTATCATTTTGGGGCAAGAGGTTAATCACTCTTCAACTTTTTTTTGAAAAATTTAAATTTGCATGCAGTAGAGACAAATTAACAGTTATATTTTCAAATTATATGTTGAATAGTAATGGTACAAAGTATCCCCTCTTGATTAGTCAAAATGATGAAACTGGCTACATACTGCCTTTCTGAAGACTCTGGTCTGTTGATTCTTTGGTATGGGGTTTTATATCACTGGGAGCATGAGATTCGTGTGGTTTTTCAGGAGCATGATTCTAGATCTTTTAATTAGAGGAGAATATAATGGAAGAAATATTAAGAAAAAAAATTATATTTACCACACACTGTCTTCAGTCAAGTGCAGGGTCTTTCCAGAAATGTCAACGTACTTATCAATACTCAGATTTATGTTCGTGTCATGGGCAGAGTTGAAGTTTGTAATAACACGAGTAGGTATTCCCAAGGATCTCAGAACTGCAATATAGAATACCATAAAAGTGCTGTAAACCTATTTTACAGACATTTGGAAAGTATTTTTCTGTTTTTCTTGGCGAAGCAGTCTAGCATATATGTTTTCAGTGCGGAAACTTCCCTCTCAGATATGATGCAAGTCACAGTCAATGTGCACAATTGTTTAGAAGACATTTCCACAGACGAAATTCTTAGCTGCCATGAAGAGTTAGATTCTCCCGTTTATTTTAAACTTTCATTCTTCATCCTGTTCTTGCTTCCATTTTCTCCCTGTTTGTTTCTCTGTTACCTGCCTCTTTTTCCTCTTCCTCTCTGAGACAAACCTCTCCATTGCATTATTTTTCCTCTGTATTTTCCACAAAGTGACTCTTGTCTCTCAGAGCAGCTCTGAATGGAAACTGCTAGGATGAAATGCTTTTCCTGACTTGCAGCTCCCTTTACAGGTCCTCAGAATTGTGGTTTGGTTTTGTGTCACCAGTAGGTAAGACACAACAGTAGAAAACTGGCATTGTGAGGAGACAGACTTAAAGGAGCACTGGTTTTCTTTGAATCCTAGCTTTGAAACAGGAAGCTTTGCTCTTTCCATCACCCCAGCCTAGTAAACTGCTCTGCATTTTGCTTGATGACTCACAAACCAGGGGTGCAGTATTGCAACCTATGGGTGTTTAAAATAGAAGAAAATAACCCTTCATGCATGGAGGGCATAGGTTCTTCACTCTCTCTGGCAAAGCTGAAACAGCTTCAAAAAGATAAAACTACAGAAATTGTAGTAAGCTTCCTTTCTGATAGCATTCTTCATCTCTTCATGTATACCTGTGCACGTTACTCCTGCAAAGACCCAGCACTGGCCATACCGGACAGGTTTGTATCTCCCCCTGTACCACTTTCGAAGGATGGTCACACTTCCACTCCACTGCAGGGGGTTGGTTCCTGAGCAGTACTTTCCATTCCACTTTCCTTCCACTACTCCTTTTTCATCATTGCTGTTAACCTGAAAGAGTCCTTCTCATGAGAGAATTAAAATATTTACAGAAAAAAGGAGAGAGGGAAATAGGCAGAAATGACCTTGTCTGTACCACTGTTCTCGTTGGCTGAGCGATGGCACATAATATTTGAATCTTAGAATTTTGTTTGCTCAAGTGCAACAACTGGATGAAACCTAGATCAGACTGTAGAGTCTGATGATTCAAAACTGTCTTGCTTTTCAGTACAAATGTTCCCAAATGTACTGATTGCCAGCCTATTTAAATTTTCTCTGTTTCGTTGATTATTTTCACCTCCTTGTATGTCATTAAACTGTTACGCTATGTATTCAGTATTGGTTCCCATTCTCGAGCGATTTATATGGAAGCCTCAAAAAGTACATATTTTCTCTGAATGTCCATTTGTTGCAAATGTGCATACAGTACATATAGCTTGCTCAAACTTGTTAGATGTGCTTGCATATACTTGTGCACATCCATTTTAGAGTCCTGTTTAAGTGTCACGTATGGTTGTACAGAAAACAGTAAGTTCTTTTTTAATTATTGGTTTTTTGTTAAATATTCATACTTCTAGTACTTCATGTTGAAGCTGAAATTGCCTAAAGTGAGTGCTGTCTAAAAGGGTGAAAAGGATCACAGCTATAAAGGATGAATCTCAGATAAGGAATGTGGTAAGGCACGTATTATTTGTAAAATAGTAATCTTTTCAGTTGTGTAGTTGTGCGTATATATGTTTGTGAGGTTGGGGGGATGCTGAGAAGATGTAACTATTTGTTGAAGGAAATGCATACAGGTCTCACTTTACGAATCTCCTTAAGTGAAGAATACTAAATACATGTATTAAATGCAGCCGTACCAACACTGGTGTTTGAAAAACTTAGCAAATGATTTCAGCATAGACAGAGGCTTTCCAAATTAGTGAAAAGATCTAATGGACTGAAAATCTGTTAGGAAAATACATCTGAGATTCAACATTCCCCAGAAGTTCTTGGAAACATTCCTTCAGTTATGAGAAAACTTTTGGGAAGAAGGTAAATTAAACTTTTGGGGTATTTTTCCTTGAGAATAAATCTCCATTTTACCTCTTCTGTAGCTATTTTTTGCAGAAAAGTTAGCTACTCATAGAAAACATTGAGACATTCACAACAAAATATTGGGGGTTTTGTTAGTAGGTGTGTTGTACTGCTGTAACTAATGGATCACTTTACCATAGCACTGATAACCCTGCTCACATAGGTAGGATTGTTTCGGTTGGATGTGTCAACAGCTGGATCTTGGCGGTGGTTCAGGCTTCGATCCAGTATAGCCAGAGAGATATCAAGGATATCCTCTTCAAACTGAAACCAAAGCAAGCGCTATATGAAAGGCTAATTTCAGAAATAAACCCAAGGATAAACTCCCCACCTATTTTCCTTCTCCTGGCACAATAGGATGATGTTGGTAATACAGGCATTTTCTGTACTGTTAGATAGGGCCAAGATGAAAGCATAAGCACTAGGCTGCTGACTCTCCACAGTATTTTAAAGACAGCGTGTTTATGAGCATGGTTTGGGGCCATTGCTACCTAGCATTCACAAAGACATTATGTGGCCTGGTGGAACACACAAGACCACACCAGGTCTGGCCCAGCAGGCTTCACATCCTGTCATGCCCCTACAAGTACCCTTCTGTTACAAAAGCTTCACTCTGATGGGCTGCCTTCGCCTGTATGAGATGATCTGAACTGAAAGAAACTCACAAAAATAATTATTGTGGATTAAGGTCACAGAGACACTCGGTTGGGCCCAGAGAATGCCCAAGTGCTATGCTGTATGGATGTGGTCAAGCGAGGATGCCACTTGACCTCTGAGACAGAAAGCAGGTCTGGCCTTGATTCATTTATTAGCGTAATGTAGCCACAGTGATCAGGAGGATTGATAGAAATGCTGTCTGTGCAACTGCTGGTGCAGTTGTAAGGCATGAAGTGGTCAGGAATGGTTTTAACTGGCCCAGCAAGTTGCAGATCAGCTATGTGACTACAGATAGTTATGACTGTATTTATAGCAGTTACGCTTAGAAGGCCAAAATTCCAGCTGAGTAGATTTGGGATATCCTTTTAGTGTCTTCTGCCCCATTACTGAACCAACTGTGTAAATATTTAGATGTAGTAGCCTTGCAGTACCTAGAGGTTAATACTGGAATGTCTTCCTTTGCCCCTAAAACGGTCAAGAAACAATTAGAATTTCAGCAGTTTGTGTAATAGGCAAAAGAAAACTAAAGTTGTGCTTTGTTTCTTTTATTTCTGTATTAGCACATGCCAGACAGGGGAAATGATCCTGATGTTGCTGTAATGTATTGATAACTGAGACATATCTGCAAGAAAATCCTAAGTGAGAGGGGAATACTGAACTCTTATACTGTGAGATAATGATATTCTCTCCTCAAGAGCCTATTTACCCACTGTTCTTATTTTCAAAGTTCTGGAATAGGTGATGCTGTTTACCTGTCCATAGTTCCAAGCTTCTTGTTGAATATGTTTTTCCAGTCCCTGAAATATGATTCCACTATCATTCAGGACATATTCCCATCGCTCCTTTTCATTAGCCATATAGACATCATCATCTAGAAGCAGAATGAGACATGCTGGCTGAAAGGAAAGTTGTTTTGCTGTAACTGAAAACTTCACTTCAAAGGGGGGTTCTAGGGAACAGGTGAGGCTGCATGTGCATTCAGGTTTAGGACTCCCTGCTATACCTCTGTAATCATTTAGAGAGTGAATAAAATAAGCCTGAAGTTCCTTTAAGGGGAACTGACTATGCTCCTGTCCCTTCACTAATCTCAGTGTGTATCTTACTTGTAGATATTGACTGGTTTACAACCAAACACAAGTATCGGAGGGGAAAAAAAAAAAAAAAGAATAAATATTTGGAATATTTCCTGCCTCTGATTTCTTATTCTGCAAGCAAGAGGCTGGATCTTTGATGCATTGCAGCACTGAAGAAGGGATAAAAACTTCATCCTAGATGTTGAGCAAAAAAAAAATCTTTCTGTAGCTGTGACTGTCAGGTACATGCTTTACTGTGACACCCAGATTTCCCGACTGAGACAGTGAGTTATTTGAAGGACATGATACATCAAAACATACTTGGACACCAGGGATTGAAGAGTAGCACAAACTGGCCCAGGAGTGTTGAAGAGACCTTGTTCCCAGAAACAGTCTGAAGTTTCAGTTTGTATCGTCCAATGACAGCATCAGCTGGGCTGAATATTGTGAAGTTCATGCAGCCAGGCTCACTGGGCTCTTGGGTTGCACTCCAGCCGCTGGCACCCTCCTCAGAAAGGTTAAATATGGCCTTGGTCTGCTGTGATTCTGCTGGAGCTGGTCCTGCCAGAGGGAACAGGGACAGCAATTCTGAATGACAGCTGTGGGTGACAAACTTGGGGTCAGTGGTGATCTCAATTCCATATTTTTGGTAATGACTGCATTGAAAGATTGTGGCTTATCAGATCAAATGCTTATTCAGTGTAAACTAGCTGCACTCCAGCCCATAGAACCATACTGTGCAGCCCTCGGTGTTACGTGCACAACCCAGTGAAGGTGAGTACACCCATAATCATTCTAGACAAGTGAGGAGGCAAGCCTGTTGTCCTGAAAACCTGGCAGTTCAAAAGTATCTAGGCAGGATGGGCCACACGTTTTAATACGTATTTCATTAAGAGTTAGTAGCTGCCTAGAGAATTTTCTGGAGAAGCCTTTTGGGAAGATACAGAAAGGAGTATATGAATGGGGTCTTGTAGACTATTCTAGTAATAGGGAACACATGAAGTTAATCAAGGGGAGTTTAAACAGGTGAAGTAGAAAGTCAGGAGAGGAGACAAATGGGGGATGATGGTCTGTGAGAGGTGAAAAAAATGTTCAGGGACTACAGAATGAAGGCAACTTGCAGTTTTGCAGGTGGGTCCTTAGGAGCAGAGATACAGACTTGTTTTTAGAATGAGGATGGCCCCTACCTTTCTATTAACTACTACCTTGATTGTCTATTGCCTTAAGAATGAACTTTGAAATAGGAGCTCCTAAGCCTAAAAGGACAACGGAACCTGATTGATACAGGACAAAGCTTAATGATTCAGGAATAGACCACATAGAGCTGTAAGGCACTAGTGTTTTGGAGCTGGAGTGACTTGGATGTGAGATGAGTGCTATGGGAAAATTACCTGTGCTTGCAATGAAGGTGAAGCTGTCCCCAGATTGCACCATTGTTTGGAGGTTCACAGTGATGGTGAAGGCCTGTCCTCTCCTCAAGATTGCTTCTGTGCTGCTGTAATCAGAGGTGTGGTGCGCAGCTTTATTTAGTTTGGATTGCCAATTGACATTTGCTATTTTCAGGGCTAGAAAGACACAAGGCAAGTTAATTAAAAACATTGTTTCTTCAAACTTGTATGTCTTTTCAGCTTGTCTAATGTAGTAATTTTATTACATTTATATAGCTGGAGTTATGTGTTTTAGGAAAACAGAAAAATCCACTGTCGTTATTAAAAATTGCAAAATAATCAACAACTTAGAGGAACAGCTAAATTTCTGCAGGTATCTTTCAGAAACAGGAAAAACACCTATTCAGAGAGTTCATCTTTGATTTAAAAAAAAAATATCAAAAACCTATTGTATTTAGATAAGACTTCGTTAAAGTTCGAAGAGACTGTTCTATTCCACCATGTTCCTGCTCTTTTTCTGTGAGGATCTCTAGTTGCTAGAATGCTTTGCAGATGTACAGAAAGAATTATTAAAACTCTCATGAGCGAGTGCATGCCTGATCTTGGGGACACTGTATGACAGATGATGAATAGAAGGCTAGTATCTTCATTGTCAAACTTGCACGTTTTCTTCTCGCATATCTTGTATTTCAGTTAATTTACAGTCTTGTTGCTTGAAGCTGGGTGTTATTTCACGCTCTGTTGGAAAAAGATAACCGGCAGAGGACAGGTGATAGGATTAGGAGTGCCATATCTTGAGGCAGTGCTATGGGTTGCTGTATTGTGTCATGATAGGTTGCCCACTATTGGAAACTGGACACTGAAGCACAGATTACAAAAGCTCTCAACCTTTCTTGTTCCTCGATCAATTATAAAAATAACAACAAAAAACCCCCAAGCAAAACCAAAGTAGAAATATACAGGTCCCACTGTGAACGCGTTTGAGAACTGCCCTTCCTCAGTACGATAGTCCAGAGAAATTTCACTTGAAGAAAATTTCCTGCCACGACTAGAGAATCTTAACCCTTTCCAGTCTAATGGTGCTGTAAGCAACACTTTCATCATTTCACTGAAGATACAGGACTTATTTTAGCACCAGCTTGAATCACTTGGAATGAGGCTCATATCTGGGAGAATCCATATGGTTCTACTATAGAAATAGAGGGGGTGGGATTTGAGTTTTCTGCAGTGTTTGCAGAACAGAATTGTAATCTGTGAAGTCTTGATGTAGTCATAATTATACTCATAATTATACTAATTTTTCAGCTGTTTGGAAGAAACATGAATGTGCACATGTGGTTCTGAGGCTGCAGTAAGGGCCTGGAGCAAGCTGCTTTCCTGTAGTCTGTGAGCATAAACATGTTTTCAGTTAAGTGAAGGGTCTTAGGTATGTCACCTGGCAAGCAAAAAAAAAATCCATTGATAGGAGTGTGATGTTTGAATCACAGGATGTAAAATGTCTAGAAAGTTTCTCACTTACATCATCTCTTTATTTTTCTGTCTTAAATATGTTTAGTTGAAAAGGACCTACAGAAAACATCATTCCTAACATCAAGTCCTCTAATTTAAGAGCAAATTAGAACGTGTGTCTGAAGGGCACTTGGGCTCAGAGTTTGAAAAGAAGTTAGCCTTGCAACACTTTACCCATGTATATCCTACCACTGTGTATCCTGAACTGTGCAACTTAAATGTCCAGGCTCTTTAGGGTGGGGAGAGAGCGTGTTATTAGTTGTGCAGTGATGCAGATAACTAAGAGCATTTTGCATGTCTGGAAATAAAAATGTAGCACATGCAGGATTTACTAGCAACTGAGCCATGGGTTTGATACTAGTGGGATGCTGATGTTTAAGGACCTAAATAGTCCTGCTAAGACTCTCAGAGTGGAATGTCACAGGCAAAGACAATATGTACAACAGAGTAAGAGGGAACACCTGTAGAAGTAGGAAGGATAGAGTGCAGTGGCTAGCATTGGTTAGCTCTGAGAATTTACTACATTAATAGTTTGGTTTGCCTTACAAAGCCCACAGTTACACAGGCTTTTCTAGTGAATGTGTGCAGATCTGCAAAAAATGGGTTAGATATGGGGCAAGAGCACAGTATAGCCCGATAGCAGTGTTTTGTCCACGTGTACTTCAAATTTCTCCTTGTTTTGATCTTCACAGTTTCAATTTAAATCTTACAATTTCTTTTTCTGCTCTCAGTATCTCTCCGTTGGAAAAATATTTTCAATAATCCTGTCAATGTACAATTGAACAAAATTCTAAAAATTTGTTTGGGTGAGTGTTTATCCTCTAATGGATAGACATTGGGAGCATGCTTACAAGCAATAGCCTACGGAATTGGTGATCACTGCTGCAAATGCAGTGCACGCAGGGTTCTTGTTGCCTCTGACAAAAAGCTGAAGCTATAACACAAAAAACTCCATAGGCTAAATTGTAGATAGACTCTGTGTGTGTATTACATGACACATCTTTCTAACTAGAGATCTTTCCAGTCAGCAGGAGAGTGAGAGCGAGCGCAGTATAACACATGGATACTGGGACTGCACTTTGACAAAGCAGCACACAGGCTAACATAGCCACTCTGTAGGGAGGTGAACATGGGAGTCCAGAGGCCATCAAGTGATCCGTCTGAGGCCAGACATCTGTTCGATATCAGAGAGGGATTAGAGCCTGGGACTTCTATGTGGCAGTTGCCCAGATCACGAGCCAAGAGTGTTCGTTAGGTGGCTGCAAAAGCACTGTGTAGAGTAGTTAATGGATATGATAGAAAAATATTTTCTTAATCTATTTTTCTGTGTTACAGGGAAAAAAAAATGTTCAAGACCCATGATATTAAAAAAAAGCTCAGTTCTAGCAGAATAACCGATAAATATATTTAACCTAAAAAGGGCTAAATTGCGAAGAGAACAAGTAGATGTAATTTATCCTGTTTCCTCAGCAAGTGTCACTCATCTGTATTGGAAGAGTGCTATCTGGAGCAGCCAGGCTGTTTGTAACTTACCCGCCATAAGGTTTCTTTCTTCTTTTCCACGCTTGTGCGTAGTTCAGGTTACAGATACAAAAGTGCGCAAGAACATTCTGAATCCTCTTCCACCAGCACGAGCAACGAAAGGCTTAGGACTCTTGACTGCACTACATAAACTAGAGTTTATACAAGCTGGGTGTGACCTGTGGTTGCTAGTTACTGTTTTTGTAGTAATGTCCTACGTGAGCATCTACTTATGACTGCTTTAATTGCACAATCTTGAATCTAATTATGCTTATTTAAAACTGGTGAATGACTGAGGAAAGATGATAAACAGTATCCTGGTGTCTTTACTAAGAGAGGAAAACATCCCAAATTGGATCTAATGAAGGAAATACGATCTTAAGAGAACAGAAGAAACTTAATTTTGGATGGTTTGGTTTGTGTCAGTTTAGGTTTTTGGAGACTGTATGTACAGAGGGCAGGTATAGACAAATATACATATTGTACAATGTGGGTGTATGGAACATGGGGTGATCTAAGTAGATTTGTATTGTATTAGTGTTACTGTTGCTCAGTAGCATCATGACTTTGCATAGCATAAACCACCTTTTTTTTTTTTTTTTTTTTTTTTAAGGCGGATCTGCCTGAAGATCTTTCACATAACTGCAAATAATTCATTCTTTCTTGGAAGCATACGGAGTTGTGATGTTCTCATTATCTGTTCCTTACAGATACAGATTACTTACAATAGGTGTTTCTTATATAAGAAGCAGTACATCTCACTGAGAGGGCATTATTATGCTGTTACCTGTGGATCAGGGATTTCTGTTAAGTACAGAGAAGTGTTTAATGGCTGCCTCTACTCTTAATAATTTTTCTTTATAGTTTGGCATTCATAATATATGTACATAGTTTCTCTGTAGCTATTTGGCATGGCATCTTGAGTTGGGCCCTGGAGGAAGCTACAGAGCTGTTCTTCTGGTGTGAGCCCTGCCCACTCTAATTACAGACATTCTCTTCTCCACTCTTGAATCTCCCTCATGCTCTCTCCTCCCTCATCCTGTGTCACAACTTTTCTAGAAACATGCCCTGCCAATTTGTCCCAAGAGGAGGTTGCATGCTGCTTCTGAACTTTGAATGGACTGTGACTGAGGAGTACTGGGTGTAAGGGGAGAAGGGGTGATCCCTTATTTTCCTCACCTCTACACTTCTACATTGTGTCTTTTTTTGTCTGTTGCTGTCTTCTGGTTTGTTTCTACATTCATATGAAGATTGTCAGCAACCAAAAAGGCTAAGTAATTACCTGCAGCTTAAATTTATTTTTAAAAAAGGAATATAATGTTTTGTTATGGTTTCTTGTGTAGTTTTTCAGTAAGAATTTATGATCATGTCTGGATGCATCAGACTCTGAAAGATCACCTGTCAAACAAAATATGTTCATATCAAACTCCTGATGGGTCTATGGTTCAGAATTTTGGCCTTATTAATTCTGCTTTAAACATTTTTAAGTTAGGTAACAAATCTAAATCTTCAGGCTTGGCAGAGCTATTTGTATGCCATTGTTGCCTCACACCCTACTTCTGAAGTGTAGCCAGGTGGTTACTGTGCCCTGTCAGTCGTTACCTCTCGTAGCAGTCCCTGGAGAGGCTACGTTGCCTGCAGTAATAGAGGATTCTTAAGGTTACTTGAAAGTGTGTTTCAGGTGAGACCTGGTACCTAGCAATGTTAGGATCGGGAGCCCTCAAAAGAGGCATCTGTATGCAAACACTGTGGAGCAGGGGCTGCCCGTGAACAAGTTACATTGGGAAGGTTTGAAGACAAGTGTGTTCCTTGTCTCCAGTGACCTTACACTAGTGGGCAAAAAGTGTTAGTTACCTTGTGTTGCTGGACTTCCATATTAATGCAAGACTGTCCCCATGCTTCGTGGTGCTTGGGACTCTGTCACACTAGATAGGAATTAGGTTACTGATTTGAATACGTACATGTATTGTCCGCTCTGTGACAGGCCTATGCCCACAAGCTATGGAAATACTGTTGTCACGGTCCCCAAACATTACTTTTTCCAGCCTTCATAGACTTTTTTCCTCCCCATTCACAGAGTTATAGGTGTCACAAAATACAGAAATTAAATGAACAAATGGCAGAAATGTTCTACTTTTTTGGGCGAGAAGCTTGTGAAATAAAGGAAAAAGAACTTTCCTCAATCTTGTGATTTCTCATGTTTCCATGGAATGTACAATTTATGACAAAAGAATACAGTTATATGAATAGTTTTTATTTGTTGCTGACAATTAGAATGTGGTTGAAAAGAGACCATTAGTTATCTGATGGAAAAGTCAAAACTGGAGGCTTAACACAATGAGATTTGATAAAACAGTGAACTATTTCTACAAGGAAGGAGCTTCATTTTTCTAGACAAGAGGACAAAAAAAATGCAATTAGAGACTAAATAATTAAGCGCTGTGAAAGCAGGAGACTTGATTCTATTGCAGTGTAAGATGTCACCAATTTTTGTGGAAAGTTTCTTGCTGTCATCGCTGTCCTTAGAGAGGAGAATGTCTTGCCATGTTAATGCTGAAATAGGAGATTGATTCCATCACATTATGCAGGTGCTACTGCAATGGTTACAAATCCCTTAACATGTGAAAATTTGTCACAAGAGAAGTCTACTTGCAGCTGTAAGGGCCCAGTCCTGCGAGGTGTGAATTCAAAATAAATTTTTGATCTCTCCCTTGGTGCCAGTTGTGCCAGACTGGAGAAAAAAAAAAACCACCAACCATTAGTTCAGGCTTACATTGTCTTTCCTTGAGATTCCCAAGAAGCAGAACTGTATGATACCTAGGGCACCAACAGTTACTTGAGACCCAGACTTGGTTTTTGAGAACTACTTGGGGTTTGAGGAGGAGAACAAAACACTTTTTTTTGGCTGAAATTAGGGGACCTATGGCAGTGTCTTGTTTGTTTGCTTTAGCTCGGACTTATTTTTCTGGTATTAGGGTACTGTATATTAAAATAGAAACATGAAGCCAAACTGTAGAAGAAATATCAGAGACACAAAAGAATTTGATGTGCCCATTTGCTTTCCCAGGAAAGAAGAATGTTAGCAGTTTTTAATTGTTAAAGAAGTTCCTATACGGAAAAAAATTATACATGATTGAGAAATCATCATCTTTCAATATATATATCTGGTGGCATTTTTATTTTCATAAATAGAAAATATGAAAAAGCAATTCAACCATGATTTTTTTCTTATTGAGAAACTAGACATGCTAATGGTCATGTTAGAAGCACTGAGTAAATGCTGCAGCTTTCACTTACTGTATCTTGACCTGTTGATTCATCAAAGTCACTAGTAGTACACAGCGGTTCACCGGTTCAGGGAGGGGATTGGCATATGAGATCTCTAGAGTAACAGCTTTGTTCACTACAACCCGCCGAGGAATCTAAATGACAAAGACACGTTTCTGATCATTCACTGTTTTACACTTTTCTGGAGCCAGACATCAGTCAAACTGTAAGCAGATATCATGGTTTGAGCTCAGAGGGCAACTGAGCACCGTGCAGCTTTTCGCTCCCCCCTTCTCCCCCCAGCACTGGGAAGGAGAAAAGCAAAAGGCCTGACAAATTGAGATAAGGACAGGGAGGGGATGATCTCATCCATTAAGGCACAGGCAAAAGGCAAGCCTGTTAGGGAAAGGAAAAAAATAACATCTCTTGTATTTGAGGATGAATGAGATATTGGTAGGAGAAGAGAAATTTAACTGACAGCTTGTATGCCTTTCCTAATGCTTGAAACTGGATTTGGTTTAGCTAAATAGTGCTGTCAAGCTATATGCAGTATTTTGTGACCAATTTCAGTGAAATAGAGCCCAGACACATCTCATTAAACCTATCTGATCTCTGGCTTGCAGAGTGGTTTTGTGGGGTTTTTGGCACATCATTGATTATGGTTAAAGCGTTAAACCAGTATTAACCAGACCTAACGCAGATTAGAATTAAGGGTTTAAATCTATATTTAGTAGGCAAAGTTGTATAAAGGCAACGCAAGCACTTGCCAATAACTAGAATACGGATGAAACGAAAACAAGTTCTGATGAACATAAAGCAGTGGCATATGACTAGGAAGGAAAGAAGGTAACGGAGCTCTTCTGAAGAACAGGGGGTAGATTCGGGCAAAGATTCAAAATGGGTGTCTTGCATGCTTACTTTCTCAATTTAAGCAGGCAGAATTTTGGAGCAACATCTGAAATTGCAGCCTAAATTAATGCATTTATCCCCAAATTCTCATCTTAAGGTCTGAGCTCCAGAAAGACTCTTTAGTTCTTTCTGTCTGTCCAGGACATCAGGGAGGGAATTGTTTACCTTAATGATAATGTTTGTGTCCTCTAAAATGATTGTCTTCTCCACCAGCAGTTTTGCCCCATGCATGTGCATGACTTCACACAAAGCAGTAACTTGGATCCTTTTGTCAGTAGTCAGATATTTTCCATAATAAGAATAAGGGATCTTTAACCGGATATGTTTCTCTGGAATTCAGATGTATATTTAGGAACCATTAGATTCTCAAAGAATGCTGAAGAGAGTTACTGTGAGCGTTTTTGACATTATTGGAGACCAGAAGGATAAGATAGCTGGAGTCTGTTTATATTCCTTCCTTTTGTGACTGGTGGTGTATTTCCCTCTTCTGGTGATCCTTGTCTACTTTAACTCATTTGACCTTTACAGTTTTGAATGGAGGATTTTGGCCTGAAAGTGAGGGAATCTGCTCATCTGCATTTCACTGGATTCCTGTCCCTTTGTATTTCTTATAATTAGAGGTATAACCATTTTTATCTATTCTCTCCTTGTATCCTGTTTGGTTTACCTCAGTCGAGAAGAAAGTTTCAGTCAAGTTTCACAGAGATCCTTTTCAAGTGACCTGGTCAGCTGCTTATTTGTAGTCCTACAACTGTCCTGCTGTGTATGGAAAAAATGTTTATCTTTGTAGCCCCTGGGGATGAAAAAGATCTCTGTAGTAGTTTTAATAGCCTTTACTTTTCAAAAGAGAGACAGAGTTTCACTGTAACTTATAACCTTTGTCCTAGTTAATTTCTATTGAAGTGTTGCCTGTTGAGTGCCAGAAAGCATACATCAGACTTTTTTATTTCTTAAGAGTAAGATGCGTTCCTGTACATGTATTAATCACCAGACACACACGCACATATATATATGTACAAATGCACATGACACATGTATAGTATTGCTTCTGGAGCTATAAAATAGATGTAGCCTTCTATAAAACATTTCATGAGAGCTTCAACTCCTGGTTGAAATAGTGAAAGTTTTCAAAGGAAAAATAAAAATCTTGTTAAATGTAGTCATAAACAATGCTATGAAGAGATGGAACAAGTGGATGCACTACAGGACTGATACAGATATGATACTGATGTTTCTTCCTTCCAGTTGCCTTCATGTGGCTAAGAAGGCTATATTGGCTCCTTAGGGACATTAAAAGTTACCTTGTTTAGAACCAAGATCCACAGAAGTGGTTGCCTTCAGGATCTCTGCCACTGCTCTCCTTGTGTACAGGATGGTTGACGCACTCATGTCCACCTTCACGGTCTTGTGGTCAAAAGATAGGTTATTGAGAATTAAGATTAGGGTAATGTCTTTGCCAAACACTGGGGGTTCAGCCAGCTTGAATTTCCCAGAGATCCCAGGGTTTCTAATTGTCTCTGAAGATCTTTCATCCGGAGATTCTGTGTGTCCTTCTGTGATGTTTGATCCAAATATCTTGGCCAAGGCCTTTTTATAAACTCGTCTTTCCTCAGAAGAACCTGGTCGAAGGAGAGAACCAAGTAAAATTCGTACTTTTGTTGCCATTGCACCTCCTCTGTGTAAAGGCTTTCAGAATGATGTAGGGTGTCAGCTCTGCATCACCCAGAAATATGCAATACCTAAAAGTTCCCTATATTTTTATTAGGCCTCTCTTCAGGTTTTTCACAGGAAGGTAATAAACATACTGTAATAAGGTGAATAAGTCACAAAAGTAAAATATGATGTATTTGTTTAGGAAGCAATATTTCTTTTTCCTTGGTCGGAACATGCAGTAGTGTGATTAAGTGTTACTTTGCTACTCTGATGATAACCAGCCTGTGTGTTAAATATGGTTGCACTAAAACCTTGAAGAGTGAAGTATTGAAATATGGCCATTGATTCTGAATGGCAAACTAAAAAAAGTGAAATACATCTTCCTTTTTTTTAAGATTTTTGAGCCACAAACATGGAACAAACTATTATATGAAATCTGTAACCCTAAATTTAAAAAGGATGGAAAAACATAGGTACCAAGTTGTTGAGGGAAAATAAAAATATCCCTGAAAACATATGGCTGTACAGTTCTTAACTTTTGCTGCTTGGTTTACCTAAGTACAGGTGAATGGCACTTGGTCCCTTTACTGTTTCCTAGTAGTTTTGTTTCCAGAATCCAATAGGGTGGAAGCTGAGTCCACCTGGAGTGCAAAGACATAACAACTGAATGGCCGGGTAGCTGATGGGTGGATGTCAGAGCAGGAGCATGGGAGAGCCTAACTTGGTGAATTTATACAGTCAGAAAGAGAGATTGAGTCAGTCACTCCTCTTGGGAGTGGCATGTAATTGGGTCTTCAAAAGGAAAGATGGGGAGTTGCAATGGACACAGTAAGAAGGAACTTACTTGCTGAGAGGTCATATGGGAGATAAATGTCTAGCTGGAGTTTAAGGTTTTGGATTAGTGGTTTGATTGTTGCCTCACTCCCTCTGCCAGATATGCTGGAAAACTAGTACTTATTCATCTGCAACTTCCCCTGCTACAGACCTGTGTGTAGTTTGTGATACAGGGTGGACTCAGTTTTAAGAGTTTTTGGTATGACAGCTTGAGGGTTTGTCTGCCTTGGGTAGTGAAACATATTTTATAGCCCTGTTTTGTGTATATATTATGCTTTGTACTTCTGTGTAAGGGACTAAAGTATATTTTGTATTGTGTCTTAATAAGGAAACTACTAAATACACAAAACCAGAAATATAATACCCATTGTATTAAGAAAGTATTATGAGAACACTGGCAGTGATATTTTAGGAAGGAAGAGGAGAGATGCTCAAACAAAACAGGTTACCCATCCTAGCTTCCTGGCACCAGGAACTCAGGAGGAGATAATTGTGATAACAGGAAGATAATTTGTGATAATTCCTTTACCTTCTGGATATTTGTAGTTATGGGTGACATCCACACGGGAATTGCTGCCCACAGCTTTCGTGCTGATAAACCTGCCAATTATTTCAGTATCACAATAAACTCTCTTCTTAGTTCCATCGTTGTATATAATCCATCTGTTGCAATCGGCATTCACCTCTGTATACACAAATAAGGTGTCGTAATCCAAGTCTACATCACCTTCTTTGATGGCTATGACAGATGCAGGGCCACACTGAAATAATCCTAAAACATGAAAACAAAAGTCAAACCTTATTAGTTGTGCTCAGTTTGGAGCAGGAATGTTAAGTCATGCTAAGAACTTATACTGTCACCTTTGCTTTGTTCTTGTGGAGTCGCATCTAAAACCTGCCATCCATTGTATGATGTTCCCAGGTCTGGGCGAATGAACCAGCTTTCATTCCAGACATGATAATCCCTGGAGACAAAGAACAGTGTCTAGAAAGCATAGTAATATAGAGTCATACAAACTTCCAACCTGAAAGGAGCAGGGGACTTTGTTTCTTAAAGATGCTCTAAGATGTGACAAGCTGTCTAGTTACAGCTACTCACTACCTCTTTCAAGGGATAGATTTACTGCCTGCTTTTGAGGTGTAGACCTCAGGGTGGGGAGGGAGAGAATATAGATGTCAGCAGCTTTCTTTGGTAGCAACATGAACTGTAAGTGAAAGATTTAAGCCTTGGATACAGGCAACGCTTGGTGATTGGGTTCAGTAACCTTCAAATGTGGGAAATGCTTCGTTTAAATAGAAACTTAAAATAGCTATACTGGGTCAGATAAAGTGCTCATAAAGTCCAATAGTCCATCTATAATAGTGTGCAGCAGCAGATGTTTAGAAAACAGGTAAGAACAGCACATGAATAGAATGACTCTTCCCCTGATATGCTCTACGATTTCTCACAGTCAGAGAATTAGGGACTTTCTGAATTAGTCATTACATTGAGACCACTGGGTTTAATAGTTGTCAGTCATCTTATTCTCTATGAAACTCTTTTGTCCTGTTTAAAAACTCTTTATAGCTTTGTTTTCAACAGCATCCAGTGGTGATGAGTTCCACAAACTCCAAAAGGAAAGGATAGTGCAAAAGATTGGTAAAATGTGGGTCACAGGAGGACCCAGAAAAGAGTATTTGTTGGCTGAATTTTGTTCAGAGGCTAATACTTAAGTAAGTTAAGAGGTGAAAGACTTTCCGTATCCTTCAATGGCATACACTCAGTGAAAGGAAGTATGCTAAGTAAAGACGATACTTTCGGCAAAGCCTGGTGAGCACAGAGACTTTGAGCTATGTGATATACCCTTGGGTCTAGTTAGTTCACTTTTTGAAAAGTGAAGTGGCTGCAGAGTAAAGATTTTAAAACTGGAGGGGAACTAAAGCATAAAATGGTATTATTTAAGGAATATCATGTTTCTTTGGCTACTCAAGTTTTGGGGCTTGACTGATGATCATGGATCACTTGCTGTTTACAGCACTGGACTAACAGTGTCCGACAACCAAGTTTGGAGAGTCTTGGGATTGTCTTCTCAGCCCCCACAAAGGGAAGGTCTAGCTAAAGGAGTGCTGGAGACCTTCTTGGGGAGGCCCCCATCTACCTGGAGAGGATGACAAGCCAAGCTGAGAAGCACAGGCTTTGGATGTGTGATGGGAGAAGGTTACAGCAGCAGTAAACCAGTTAAGAGCATGGAAGGTACATATCTGACTTATCGGGAACAGACTAGTTAGGTGTCAGTAATTGAGCCTTGGGAAGTGGTATATTGTCAATGGAAACATACTTTCTAAAGAAAGTTGCAACTTGTTTGAGGCTAGGGACTGCAAAAAAATTGGGCTGGCTGGTTGTTTGAAGTAACTGTTATCTCAAAACCATGAAGTATGTTTTGTTTCCCAATGGATGCCTAGTTTTATTAATTAGATATTTGTATTAAATTTTGTCCACTCGGTTTCTTTTGTACTACTAGTGTTCATGTTTTTAAGTCTCGTAAATACTCTCTCTAATTATCAGAGATGCAAAAAATTATATTTACCATGTGGAATCCTTGCTGATATTAAGACTCTTTCCAGAGCTGTCATAGTACTTATCAATACTCAGGTTTCTATCCACATCATGGGCAGAGTTAAAATTTGAAACCAAACGAGTTGGAATCCCCAAGCACCTCAGAACTGAAATACATTAAAAAAAACCCAAAACAGAACAAAACAAAAGAAAAAAAAAAAGCAACACAGCTTTAGTTCAATATTACAAATATCTGAGAAATAAAGTTAAGTGTCTAAATATTTTGTGATTCTTTGGCATTTGCAGTCTTCAGAGCACTGTTTCTCTTGTAGAATTAATTACTTTCTAGTTTTGATACAACCAGAGGTCACAAATGCCTCCATTTCACCACAGCCCTCTTCTTAAAGCTTACCTGTACACATCACACCTGCAAAAACCCAGCACTGGCCATACTGAACAGGCTTGTAGTTGTCCTGACGCCATTTCTGGAGAATTACCACACTGCCATCCCATCTGGATGGGTTCTCATGTGAATGGAAACTTCCTTGCCACTTTCCCAGGAGAACTCCATTATCATTATCATTTCCATTGATCTAAAAATAGGCCAGTGGACAGAATGCACAAAATGAATTGTGTATCTAGTTAATTATATTGCTTAAGGTGCAGGTGGCTGACTCTCAGTGGTATAACTACTGCTTGCTGCTTAAGCATGTGAAACTCAGATTAAGTTGTCCATTTCTTACCATAGAACTGATTACTCGGCCCACATATTTAGGATCTCCTCTTCGGGATACATCAATGGCTGGATCCTGACGATAGTACAGACTCAGATCGAGCATGGTGAGACAGATGTTTAGAAGGTGATCTTGGAACTGATCAGATAAGATACACATTTTAAAGAAATATTTTCACAAACAGAGAAGATTCTACTGCAGTTCCTCCTTTCTAAGATATTCCAGCCCAAAGGTGATAGGGACAGTGAGGCACAAAGACAGTAGTGTGCAGTTCACACTGCAATATTGGCTAAAGACAGGACTAACTAAATAAAGCAAAAATCTGGCAGGATGTCTTCTGCCATCAGAAGAGATGACTGCAGTAAAACTAAAACGGCAAAGTTTATTTTGACTGCAGTTGTTAGATTATCTTGAGTTATACCCCTGGAAACATTCAAGGTCAGGTTGGATGGGGCTTTGAGCAACCTGATATAGTTGAAGATGTCCCTGCTTATTGCAGGGAGGTCGGACTAAATGATCTTTAAAAGGTCCCTTCCAACCCAAACCATTTTATGATTCTGTGTCAATGTCTGTCCTGGCCCACTGTAACTGCATTACAAAAATAGCAGGTGTGTTGGAGCCACACAAGTATATGGTCACTTGTACTGTGGATGCTTTGGTCACAGATGAGGTCCACACTTGTACCATGAGCTTCAAGCACATGTAGAGGTCAGTCCTAGCTGCAGGGCTGTGCTAAGCCGTCTCTCATACCACAGTCCTTTTAGGCACACACTGAGCAAACCACAAGTAAGGCTAGCCAGGTTTGTTCAGTTTTCATATAAATAGGCATACCTATCAGAGAGGCAAATAGTGATAAGAGAAAATGTTATTGGAGGCAGAAAGAGCCCAAATTAATTCCTTATGGCTTACCTGTCCATAGTACCATCCTCTTGCTTCAATGTACTTTGCATTACCCACAAAGATGATTCCATTTTCGTTTAGAACATACTCTTGTCTCTCATTTTCATTAGCCATGTAGACATCATCACCTGCAACCAAGTTGAGCATGCTTTTATACTTAAAGCTAAGAATACTAGCAACCTTTCAAAAACATTTGTATCTCTATTTGGCAATGGGAAAACTACTCTTTGGAAAATGCATTGTTATAGCTCAATGAATGTGTACAGTTCAGTGAAAATGCCTGATACTGTATATGGCCTGGGGTGGGGGGCAGGAAGTCCATGTTATATTACTTCAACTTTTTTCCTGAATTTTAGTATAGCCTTTGTGTATTACCTAAATGTCACCTATCTGTACATTGTATTTTTGTGAGGAAGATGGAGAAAAATTCAAGCTAACTCACTGGATTTTTCTGCCTTCTTAGGGTAGTTAGAAATAGAATAGACACTTGGAAAGAATCACACAGGTAACATTTTTTTCCTCTGTTTTCCAGTCACGTTCGTCTTTGTTTTAAGATTCCTAAATGAAGATCTCTACTTGCCTGATCCAAATTGCTATCAGGAATGTTATTAGGATAGCCTGCTGAAGCGTTCACTTTCATTTCACTGTTACTCATTGTTTTCCCTAGTCTATGGCACAGTATGTAGTTGCTATGAAAGCACTGGCTTCCCACAGATGTTTAGGTTGTTTTGATCACTTTTTAGGTAGCAATATCTATTCTGTGTTTAATTTCATAATGTTTAAAGTTACTTTCTGAAAGCTTCAGGATTTCAGGAAATACATATAAAAATCAGCTTTTCTATTTTGAGTCACCTTCTTTACCTTCCTAGGAACTTCCCGTCCCTCCCTTCCTGCAAATAAAAAGATTGTGTAAATCATTTTAAAAATCATATCACATGACATAAGTTTATTTTTGTGATGGCTGTCCACACTTTTTTTAAATATCATCATCATTGTTGATTCCCCAAGCTTTTGGGCCAGCTTGGGCCTGGTGAACTGTTTGCAGTTCCAGATGCTGCACTTCAAGGTGTGGACCAGTTGGAAAGAGAGGAGCACTGAGAATGTCCAGCAATCCTGAAAATAGAACTTATGAAGAAAATATGACTTCTGAATTAACTCAGAATTATTTAAGGTAGAAAAAAATAAGGGTGAGGAATGGGGCAAGCATGGTAATCAATTCCAGAAATTCTTGTGAAGAGGATGGGGCAGCAGGATAGGAAATCTGTTCTTGGTGTCTATCGTATGTAGGATGAGAAGTTATATGCTGAAATCAAAGCAAAAAAGATTTGGTTAGTTAATAGGGAAAGATTCTAATGTAAAGGCTAGTGTTTTATTGGAGTGAATTGCCAGGGGAGGTACTGGAGCTTCCCTAAGAGCTGATCATTAAGAAGGAATTCAAGATCTGTCAGGAATGACCTAAGTGCTAAACTGAACCTGCCTTAGAGCATGGTATGGGGCTAGATAACTTCCTAAGATCTTTCTAGCCCTATGAGTTTATGATTATGAGCAGTCTAAATGTCTTTCTATAATCACTTGAAGAACGTCTTTTTTCAAAGTTTTATATACTCTCAATTATAATGTTCTAGAGTCAGTTCTTTGAATAAGTATACTTAGATTATTTTTTTATAATAACACTATTCCTGCCAATAACTCAGAGCAAAATTAACATTAGTTTAAAGGAGGAAAAAAAACCCCCAACAAACCACAACAAATCTCTTCAAGTATGACTAAATAGTAACAACCCCTTCTTCTGTTACTCTCAGCACAGAGGGAGAAAAAAAAAAAAACCCGCAATCAGCTGTGATAGTCCTCTTTTTGTCAGTTATAGAAAGACCACTATAGAGCTAATCCTTTATTAACTTCATTTTAATACAAAAATACAAAGTTATTATATATTTTGTCCTCTCATTCTGAAGTTAAAGTTTATCCTGGCATACTTAGAAACAAGCAGGATATAAATTTCTATTGATAGTTTTTAATCAATATGTAAGTATGCTTTCTAATATAGATATCTACTTCCAGTAATTTCTTCATATAATCTTTGCCACAGAAACAAGTGGCAAGTATCAGTCATCTAGGGAAAAATATACATTCCATGAAATTCTCAAACATGTATATTCTTTTATCCCCTAAAGCTTTACAACTGACGTGTTCACTGATGAACTACAGATAAGCGTTTAATTAATGATTAACACTCTTTATTCTAGATGTTAACTGTACATTCCTTCAACAGCATTCACAGAATCACAGAATCATCTAGGTTGGAAAGGTCCTTGAAGATCATCTGGTCCAACCGTTAACCTAACACTACACCATATCCCTAAGCACTACGTCGGCCCTATTATGTCCATTGGGACATAATGCATCATTATCAGAGGCTGGCTTGCAAGTATCTTAGAATTTCTCTTTAAAAGTCCTTAAGAGACTTTGTTAATATTAAAACATCACTCTTGTTTTAACCATAGGTTTGAAAAATACATTGGCGAATTAATAAGCTAATTGATTTGTTACCATTACGGTAAGATCAGTATTTTCTATGTCTGAATTCTGTATTTATTTCAGATATACAACCTCTGAAACCAATTGCTTTTGGCTCGCTAAACTAGAAATTTTCTCTTGTCCAAATGGCTTTTTGTGTCTTCAGTTTTCCTAGTAACTCATCACTGAACGTGTTTTAATTCATAATTCCTGTTCAGGAAAGATTAACTAAAAGAAAATTCCACATGAGATCTCATCATCTTGTACAATGGCATTAATATTTAAATCTCAGTAACTGTTTCCTCTTACACAGTTTAAGATTGCACTTGCCTTTTTCAGGGCCATTTCACTTTGGTTCTTATTCTTTGATTCACAAGTACTTTCACATTCTTCATGATTTCCAGCTGGCAAGTCTGCCATTGAAATTATTGTTATTTCTCCCTGAACGTATGGGTTTTTATTTTGTATTACTATATCTATCCCTTCTCAACTACTCCAGCCTCTAAGGTCAGCCAGTTATTTCTGTGTAATATCCCAGCCCATCTGTGTATGGATAATGCTGCTTAACGTCAGCATATTGACGTCAGTAATGAACTGTTTGATCAGAGTATTTTTTCAGATGATACTTAAGGGTCCACCAGTAGCTTTTCTCCAACCCAGTGCTTTTCCTTTCATCTCTAGTCCTGACTGGTTTTGTTGTAAGTAGTTCTTTATTGATATTACAGTTTATTAATTAATTCCTCTCTTTTCCAGATTAATGAATAACCTCCTGTGTAGAACCGTATCTACAGACCAGATCTGCCACTTACTCTTTGCTGAGAAAATAAATTTTCTATTTCTTTTGTGCTGTGACCCTGACTATAGCAGTAATGTACCCTCAAACTGCATCTGTTCCTGTTTGTCAGGGTCAGGGAGCTGAATAAGCTCTGCAGAAGTTTATTCAGCAGCATCCTGCTTTAAGGACACTCCCTTTTGTTTGGCAGTGGTCACTGTATCATCTGATAAAACTGGAGGGCTCTTCTGCAGAATCGTTTGTTTTAAACTGGAATGGCGCAGCTTAATTTCTCTCAGTTTTGATCTAAGAACAATTTGTCTGGTCTCATGAGTACCACTGCTACTCTGGTGTTCCAGTTCAGTAGCTGTCAGATATTTCAGTCCTTGCAGTGTGGTTTCCATCCATTGGAAGTTACACCACAAGTGATCTTTCTGGGGGTTCTGGAAAGGCTTTTCCCTCAGGACTGTCTATGCAGAGACAGCCTGAGTTTCCTGAACATACTTCTGTAATTATTTCTGTCTTCTAAGACATGCTGAGCTAATTAGCAGCTTTTTTCATCTTGGCCTTTGACATATTTGTTAGCAGCCCTTGACTTAACATACGGTCACAGAACAAAATAGTGGATGATTGTGGTTACTTTTCTTTTATAAGCCATTTAGTCACTTGGCTGGCTCAGAGCCCCCTTAGCTGTAGAGTGGTATATTTTAAGGCTATTCCGGGTTTCTAGACTATCTCATATTTGCAAAATCTGAGTTTAGGAGTTTGCATTTCTTCTGCAACATGCTGAGGCTGCAGAAATAAAAAGTGGAGCAGCAAGAGATGTCCCTTTTCAACCCATGATGAAAGACATGGGAAATGCCAGTTGTCTTCACACTAGCCCTCTGTCAGTTTTTATAGTTAGTTGAACTATTGTCTTTGCAGTTAACATCTACAAGAGCAGTCTCGTTTTGATTTAGGTGCAAGTCAAGGATGTTACTGTATGTTTTCTTTGAGTTCTGAGAAGTACGTGCATTTATGAAAGTGTGTCAGCCCTCATCTACAGAAAGTTATCTGCTCAGTCCTGAAGAAAGAGTCTATGGTATCATCACATATAGCACATTTCATTAGGATAAAAGGTAGGGGCGTGTGCAGCTTTTTAATGTAGTAAAACCAGATCTCTGAACAGATAGCTGAGATTGCTGCTGCTGGCAACCCCAAGAGAGAGCAAGCTCACTGTGCAGATATGAAATCAAATAGGTCAGTTAGGTTCGAGAACAAAGACATTGGTACCTACCTGGGCACCAAGGGTTGAAGAGTAACACAAATTGCCCCAGGAATCTGGAGAAGATCTTGTTCCCTGAGGTTACCTGGAGGGTGAGATTGTATCGTCCAATGACAGCATTGGCTGGACTGGATATTGTAAAGTTCATATAGTTGGACTCGCTGGGTCCTTGGGCAGCACTCCAGCCACTTGCCCCCACCTCAGAGAGGTTAAATACAGCCTTTGTACGATGAGATTCTGAGGGGGTTGGTCCTGTCAGAAAGAAGGGGTAATTTGTTTTCATTCCAGAGTGTGGTTTCAATATTAACCTCACACTTGGGGGAGGTGGTGGGGTGGGGGTGGGCAGCAGGGAACATTAAAAATACACAAAGAGAAATTGCATCTCTAAATAGAATAAGGGGAGGAGAACTACAAGGGGTAAAGATTAGTTCTGTGAGAACATGAATTAAGCTAAGAGAGAGTTACCTATTTCAGTGACAAATGCTAGGCTCTCCCCAGTCTGCTTTGGTCTGTTGAAGTACAGGGTGATAGTGAAGGCTTGTCCTCGCCTCACAGTCAACTCTGTGTTGGCATATCTGTCAGTATGGTGTGTGCCTGCATTGGCTGATGGCTGCCAGCTGATATGTGTTGGTGTCAGATCTGTAAAACAAAAGAAAAGACATGAAGAAGCAGCTGGCATGGAAAGTAGTCATTTGCTGGGAAGTGGCATGATGAGGTTGCTAAGAGCAGTTATCTTTTACTGGAGGAAGGACAACTAAAAAGCAGACACTCCATTAAATTAAGTCTAGTGGTCAATAATAGAAGCTTTTGCTTGAGTTTTGTTACAGGGCTGTCATACACCGAGGACTTATATACTTCATATACAGTGCTGGATGCTGTTTTATCACTGGACTTAGAAAAACTTTTACAGGGGCAAATCAATGTCATTTCATTGTCAGCACCAAATAAAGGGGCCTGTAGCCCCTCTACATTTTCAACATATATATTTTTAGGATCCCAGAAATGGCTATTAGGACACCTTACTTTTGCTGCTTATATCCTGATGCCATTTGACCTAGAGTAGGGAAAGATGCATAGGGGGAGATCATCTGTCTTATGTGAATGAAGAAGAGGCATCTGAAGACATAAGTTGGACATTTTGACAAATTAGTCTGACTGAATTTAGCTTTGTCCAAAGTGACAACTGGACCACTGGGATTCCTGTTCCAGCAGGCACTATCTTCATGTCCTAGAGGAATTCTGATGACTTAGCGTGCTTGGAGTTCTCTGATATCAAGTGCCTTCCTGGATGCATACTGTTGTTATGGTCTGTGGTTTAAAACCCATAAAAGTGGCTTTTGCCACCTTAAATGCTAAAGTACCTTTTTGGCAAGTGAGTATGCATATGAACTTCCTTGCAAGATTCTTTTCTATAGTTCATGTTTTATTGCCACACTCAAACTTGAGCAGTTATAACAGAGGTACCATCCTCTGTTTTTGTATCTGCCCTATGAGACTCCACAGAGTACATCTGGAGCATTGTGTTGCAGGTTTTGGCAAATGCTCAGGGCAAGTACCTTGGTGAAGATTCTTCCAAATCATATTTATTAATGGTAGTATCATAAATGCAATGAGATTGGGGGGGGGGGGGGGGGGAGGGGAAGGATGGGGGCACATGACCACCATTTTAAAGGGAGTTCAAAAGAAAATAGTAACAACAACAACAAAAAAAAAAAGAGTGGCATGGAAAGGATGGATTGAGGCCTATGGCAGCGTGCACTGTTATGGTAGGGATCTTCAACCAAGCTCCCAAGTCTATCTCATACCATATGGCTTAGCAATGAAATACTAAGTCAGATCTGAAACAATATATCTGCATATTAAACTACAACTTATATATCTTTGAAGAAGAAGTAATAAAATTAACTTGTGCAAAAACGTGCCATAATTAAATTCAAGAGAGAAGAATTTTTTTCTTTGTAGCCTAAGACCACAAAGAAGTAATGTGAGTAAGCACTGATGGGCTGAAAAAGCCACGCTAAGCCATGCTAAAGATTCTCTATGTGGGACAACAGTGAACTGCAGTAGGCTGCTGCTTTCCCTGCAAAGCAGCATTTTAAAAACTGATTTGAAAATGTTTGTTTCATCATTAAACAAGAGAGAACCCGGCTTTGCAATTGCCCAGTTCAATAATCATCTTCATTTTAAACTTTAAAAAGCAGAGATTTTATCATTACTGTTTTCCTTTGGTAGGTTTTTAATGCAGCTTTGAATTCCCATCTATAGGCTCCATGCTCACAGCTCCATTAGGATGGATTACACTAATTTTGTTAATACAAAACATAACACATCTCTGAAATAGCATTTCAATCAAGGGTTTAGATGGAGTTCTGCATGGTGCCTTTTGAAGTAATGGGAATTTTATTTTCTTTTTCCCCCAAAATATCCTCAGCTTAGCTCAAAAATTGTTCTCAAACAGGTCTTAATAATAACAACAATAAAACATTGAAAATGAAGTGCAAGAACAAATTAAAATATAAAGTTTCCTTTGGATAAGAAATCTAAGCAGATGCCTACAGGGCATGTATCTTAAGGAAACAGTCCTGAATAAAGTACCTGCTGAAGGGAAGCAAATGACACGCAGAACTCACCTGCCATTCCCTCAGCTTATGAGAATTGCATACAACTTCTACTTTGTTCTTCAAGGATGTCCAAGTCACATTAATCATAAAAAGAAAAAACCCAGCAATCTTTTCGTGCTGTCAGCTGAAATTTGAGAGAAGGGAGAGGTACTTAGCAGTTGTTATTAATACCTGTAGACTTGTCAGATGAATTAACTGGTTCCTATAATATATGTATGTCTAATGCCAATGTTCCTACTCAGCGTGGGTGTAATTATGGGACAAGATACCAGAATTATTTACTCAGAGGAAATGCGTTCTCCTGAATCCCAAGACAAGGAACTTCCTACAAAGGATAATAGGTGTGCCATGAATAAGTTATCTTTAAGGATGAGGAAACAGGGAGTGTGGTGGGACATAAAAGCCATATGAAGGAAAAAGGAGCACTTCCTGATTACTTAACTTCCAGATTGGTTAATATCACTTCTGGTGTTGTTCAACAGCTGTGAGTTGGTTTTAGAGGGTTTTTTTGGGTCTCAAATTATCTCCAACTCTCCCTGACTTATGTGAGATGATAAAGTCCCACCAGAAACAAACGTCTGTTTACCTGTTATATTAGCCAGCTTCATACTACTATTTCAGTGAAAGTTTTATTTTGGAAGAAACCCCCAAACTATTAACCATGAGTAGTTTTTATCAGTGCAAACTCTAAGCCTGTCTATCTTCACAACTGCAAACATATTTCTTTTTTAATTTGTACCCTCACTTAAAAGTGTACAGATAATGAAGTGACATTGTTGTGGGGAGGAATATTTATCTGTTTAAGATTAGGTGGCTCCACTGATCATGTTTTAGTAAGGACAAGACTTAGAAAATAAATTAGTCTGAATTTTAAGTTACAAAGGGAAAAAAAAAAACCTAAAAAAGAAGTAGAAATTAAGCTCCAACAGCTGTTTCTAAGGTTGATTTTACCAAAAAATTGGCTGCTTGCACCTTTTTGAGAAACTTTGTTTTGATACCACAAAGACTAAAAGAGGACCTGCTTATATGACATTCATGCCAGCCCTATCCTGACAGAAAAACACTAAGATTTTCACACTTGGCAGCAGTATATCTGGTATGGTGTATCTCCACTTACATTATAATTCAGAGGTCCTTCCTCCTCCTGGAAGTTTCCGGGATGTTCAGGCTGTCAAAACTTGTTCCAGGAATCACTTCAAATGGGTTTGATTGCTGTTCAGAGCTACTTTAGTTGGTCTTTTTTCCTTAATTCATATTCCTTGGAAACCATAAGAGCCACAAGCCTCTGATGTTACCTGATCTTCACACACAACCCTAGTGACAAACCGCATCAACCAGTTCTTGAGTTCAGGTGTTCAGTACTTAGAGTGATTGCTTCAGATGTTACACATTGCTTCTGCTGGAGTATGACTATTTCCTTTCTTCTTCCTTGCTACTCACATAAGTAATTAAATCTCAGAACACTTTTTCTGTCTTGGCTGCAACCACCTCCTTTACCTCTGTATGACACACCCACAGCGGTGTTCACCAAGCCACCAGAACCTCTCATAGACTGGCCTACATCCTAAACGGGCACCCACCAGTCTGCACCTTCACCACAGCAAAGCATCAGCAGCTGCTTTTGTAATCCCTTTGGAATGCAGTGGTCATGGTTCCTAAGTGACTAATGACTTAACATTGTCGCAGGTGTTTTTCCTAGCTCAATTCCACCCACCCATCATCCAAAATGGTTCAAAATATTTTGTTCCTCCTTTTCCCTTGTTTCAGAGCCTTGAAATTGCAGTGCAGTTTGCTAACTTTTAGAGAAAAACATACTCTTTTATTTCATTCATAGCCTTAATAATTTTGTCTGTTGTTCAAGTATTGCACTATCATATCCTCAGGGTAACCATATTGCACCTTATGCTTGTCTTGTTGCTACTCTTTACTAGAAAGCAGAGATCAGTATAACTTCTACAAAAAATGTTGCAGAATACGTTCTCTGAGTCTGTATCCATGTAGGCACACATTTAATCAGACCATTAACTTCATGTGCTGTGAAGTGTTGCAGGGAAGGGTGTTACTTTCCTTTTGATTCCCCTAGAGGTCCAATTTATAAGCTTCTCTCACTCCTGCTAGTGCAATTCACTTGACTTTAACATAGTCTGGTTGTTTTCATGTGTGCAAGAGATGTAAAAAGAAGTCTTTAAGTGTATATCCACATTCTAAATCCAAGGCTGTGCTTGAGCTTGAACTTCTACTGTTTGGTCTATGTGATGAAAGCTCTTGGCTCTGGCAAGCCTTGAGGAACATCAGGAGAAAAAGAGAGGGTACCACTGTGGGCTACTTGTGCAGCCTCACTGCAGCTCATCTCATTATATGTCCAGTATGGCCTTGTACTGACATCGTGTGACTGGCAGTGGAAAACTAGGTGGCTGCAAGTGCCCTCCTAAAGCAATTTTGCAGGCTACAAGGACAAAAGGAGTTTATAGCCAATATGAGCTTGGGCTGCTCATGTGACAGTGAGGAGTCCCTGTGGCAGGTCACAGGTACCCTGTGCTGTGTGGTGGAAGTGGTGCCACAGAGCTGCCTCCAGGCACTTGTTAAGATTTTACTGGCTTCCTGGCCCAGCAGTCCAAAGTGCAATAGAGCAGTAGCTTGACTTTCCATTCACTTCATCTATGCAGGTCATTTTCAGTCAGAGGCTGACTTACTGTTGTACAATTATTGGCTATAAACCAAGTCACTCACTGGGCTACACCTAGCTCACTTGTTCCTGGAACCCAGCTTTTGACCCATACCTATCCTCCCATAAAGGGTTTAAGTAAGCTTTACTAAACTTGAACTCTGAAAGATGGCTTCCTTCTATAGTGAAGAATTCCTAACTCTTCTCAAGTTAAAATACCCTGAGACTTAAGATTATCCTCCCTTTGATTCCCAGAGAAGACTAACATCTGTCAAATGGCTCTCAAAATGGACACCACCCAAATTCCTTTTGAACATTTCTTATGCCTCATTTGGCCACTGTGATTTACCAAAAAAGCAAAAATGTCAGGACAGACTTTGCAGCAAAAAAGATAAAGCTAAGTGACAGAAATCATGCAACTCATAGTGACTACTTTCTAGTATCACAGTTGCAGTAAGGAGAGACACAGCTTTGAAAGTCCACTGCGTAAGGTTTTGAATGTGTAAAAATGAGTTTATGAATGTTTGTGCAAAAGTCAAACTGTCTCTGAATAGAAGGTAAGATGCTCTTTTTAGTAACATGGATGCTCACAACAGAAAATGAGTTATCAACTATTCCTCAGTTTATTTAAAATTACAGTGTAAGTTTTCAGTGATATTATGTTGGTAACCCCTTATCAGAGGAAGTGAGGATTTTGTATTGCTGATTTTCTCATTGTTTTCTTATACAGGATTTCTTCTGGCATTTTATTCGATTTATACACACACAGATCGTTCATTGTATATCTTCATGTTAGTCAATCACATTTACCATCTTAAATGTCTTGATATCTGCAAATTTATCACAGGAGAAATTAACAAGTAGATGTTTGGGACCCGTCTCAAAAGGGATGAGTTTAAACTTTGTACTGGATTTCTCACTGGCTTTCAGTGGTGGTACGCTAGAAATAGGAAACAAAGGGAAAAATATAAGCTGAAAACAGGCTTATGCATCATGTTTGAGTTTCTTCACTAACCATCTCCCATCTTAAGTAAGAATTCCTATCAGTTTAGTATAGGATGGCCATGAAAAGACCATACAGAATTTGGCTATCTGATATGTATTTAAATACTCAAACCAATGCATTAAGGTCTCTCACAAATACATTACACAGTGACAGAGGTAAGCACACAAAGGGGGACATACTAGTATCATATGAGATAAAGCTTCATGCAGAACAAAGGGTGTAAAGCACATCGCTGAATTATCAAAAAAGAATAATCTGAGACCATGAAGAATGTTTATACAAACTCCTGAATTAGAATAGATTATAGCACCAGGAAACCTCAGTGTTTACACAGCGGGAAATTATGAATGGAAGTTAAAATGTTTAAAACCAGCATGTTTTGTAATTCTTGGAAACTCGTGTTTATGGTTTTCCCAACCAGCCTTACCTTTACCCTGTCACAGAATCACAGAATAATTGTCTAGGTTGGAAAAGACCTTGAAGATCATCTAGTCCAACCACTGTCATAGTGTCTTGTCTTGCCTGAGGATAAAGTTGTATGTGATAGACAATGCGAGGTTGCTAAATTCCCTCAGGAGAGCTTATAAATTATGGGATAGACCATTCCTGGTTGCTCAAGCACAAATGGCAATGTTAAGTTGCTATGTATGTTTTGTGTGTGTGTGTGTGTATTCAGTTAAAGAGCACACTCCCATATCCCAGGTATTTTGTAGAAATAACTGTATTTGCTAGCATATGTCAAAATTTGTGTGCAATTCTGTATATGTACAAGATATAAAATCATCAAAACATGAAAATAGGAGCCTGGGATCTATAGTAAAAGGAACCTATTTTATTCCAGTCTTCTCATTCACCATCTCAACACCATCTAATAGTTTCTGGACTCTGTTTATTAATCTCCCAACGTAAATATTCTGTAGAGCAGAGCTTGAAGATCAGTGTGCCTGTAGTTCTTGTTTTGGAATTTTTTTTTTTTTTTGTAATTAAAAAACCCAACCCAAAACAAACTTTTATTGTAATATTCAGCATTTTTCCTGTTCTCTTCCTGCCCGACTCATAGATTTCAGCTGTGTTCAAGTTCCAGGCCTTAGTAAAGGAAATTCAGTCATCTAAGGAGTAGCTGCTGGACATGGTTTAGTCTGTTCTTTAAAAGCTATCTTCCTTAGTTGTGATTTATTGTGTCTGGAATGGCTATGCATGGAGCATACTTGGGGTTGTACTTTTCAGAGGTGCCACCCTTTGAGATCACAACCTGTGCCTAAACAATCTGTGTTCATTTTTTTTCCCAAAGCTGGGGTACTGGTCCATCTGCTTTTTATATATATGTCTGTCTGTTTGATGTAAATGCAAATTGTTTAGAAGGCTGAACACCCAGATTGGCACCTGCAGTCCCTTTAATAAAATGAAAAAAAAAAAATCCTGGTTAATATATGCTATAATTTGGGTATAGTATGGACAGAAACAGTCATGTATCCTATTGTTGGCCCTATGGTCAGAACAAGAAGGTTCAACCTGTCTGGCCTATAGCAGCATAGGCAGCCTCAGCAAAATTTACAGCATGGGTAAGCATGTATTTTTTTTCTGGAACTGCTAGATAGGCAGGAAAACAAGTTCTGTCCAATTATGACAGCAATTATTTGACCTCCCAAACTACGGAGCAAAAGCCTAGCTTAGATGAAGAGCTGGTTCAAAGCTGTTTGCTTCATTATGAGATGTTACACTGACTGGCCTCCCAGGTTACAGCAAGAAGAAAATGCTGTCTCATCCCACTATTCGACTCCAAGTCATCTGTGCCTATGTTCTTGCTCATGTAGGCTTAATAGCAGGAAGGAGGCATTTCTCATACTTACTCTATCTCAAGAATTCCTCTGAGCAGGTCATTGCCTTCTACCTGCAGCACACAGTCCATCACTTCCGTATCAATAGGATTGGTAAATATCACTTCCACATCCACTTCTTTATTCACTTTTGCTTCACCGAGTACCTGTGCAAAGAAAATGCTTGAAAGTCCAGGTTCTCAGTATTCTTTTCTATCTGAGCCTTCTCAGTCATCAGAAGAGGAAATACTATGAGATGCTATGATGGACTGTGGCAGAATGTGAGCAGAACATCTTTCGGGGAAGAAAGTGCACATAAGAGCTCAGCTTCCCCTTCCTCTGCCACTGCAGTTAGAGCAAAGGGACAGCAGTTTACCTGTATGTCAATGGCAGGGTTGTCCAGGGTGATGTCTCTTTGCACTAGCACTTGAATCCCACCTTCTACATGACATAAAGCTGTTACCTGGATCGTGTTGTCTGTAGTTAACTGCTGTTGATATTCAGTATATGATATCTTAATGGGAAATTGTTTCTCTGGATGAAAAAAGAAAAGAAATTGATACACACTTTTATAAGCTCAGAGTTTCATACCTAATGTTAGTATTTTCCTTTTATGCTGCGTCTGGGACTAGGAAATCACTTCTGAACTAAATTCATGCAAATTTATCTGTTTGCTATATATAGAGAGTGATTTCTTCAGTGTTATCCCCCCTCCATTCCCTACTACCATATTGCGTGGTTTGTTTTCCTCCCAATTGCTCTGAAAGATAAGAGAGCTGGTGTTTAAGGAGTTTCACCAGCGCCACTCCATTTGTTATGGGACATGCTCTGATGGGCCTCATCAGTCCTATTTGCTCATGATACACTGAGATGAGCTGAATGACGTCTTTACATTTCTTTTATCTTTCCTAACCCTATTCGCATTTATTATAATGTGTTTTTACAGTGGTTTCCATGCTGTAATTCAAATCAAAGAATACTGGATGGAAAGGAATGTCCTCTGTCTCTGACAGGCAATTCCACATTTTTGGCCTTTCATACAATAAATGTCAAGTTCAGAAGAACTGTAGAGTAGCTATGCAAACACTGTGAGCCAGAAAGTACTTTCCAGCAGTATACAGCAGATGAAAAACAGAAGAAAAGAGGACAAGTCACCAATGCAAAGTCCCACAAAAGTAAGCAAGAAAATGGGGGCAGTGTGAATTTCCTAGATTCCTCCAGTAGCAACAGATTTGTTAACTACAAATCCTATCGAGCAGAGCATACCTCCAGAAGAGGGCAAAAATGTCTTTAAATGGTCCCTGCCATCAGATCTGGGGAAGAGCCTCCCGCTGACTGTAACTGCGTGAGCAGAGGACACCACAAGGTGCCTGCATGACTAATGCCATTAGGCACATAACCTCTGTCTTCGCTGAGAGTCCTAATGCTTTAGAGGAAGCTGATAGATCCCAACTCCAGAAGTCAAATTACATATTAAAGAAATTAAATATTATTTCTGCTTCTCACTGGTGATTCAAAGCTGAAGATTAATATAATATAGTATCAGTTGGGAATCAATGCTCTTTCAGTTCACTTTAGAGATGCTGATATATCTATTATCCCAAGCTCCTAACGGTAACTTAATTTCATCTTTCCAGCAATACTCATATTTACATAGAGAATTTCTTCCATAAGGTTATCAAACTCCATCTGCAAAAAGAAAATTGTTAAAAAATCTGAGGTCCTTTACTCCTCAACAGTTCTTTGATAGCAACTTTCTTTTCTGTGGAGCTTAGCAGGCTGTTTCAGCTATTTCTATTCCTCACACTTTAATTCCATTCTAATGTGCTAATGGACCAGGTTTCTTGTTTCTGCTCTTAGCCATGTCCTGTTACCTTTCAGTAAGACCCCTCTTAATTGATCAGAACACATTTAATTGGAATTGATTTCTATGCTTTTATGTTGTCCTTATCTTTTTGTAAAGCAAATTTTGTTAAATGAAACTTCATGTTTACTCACCATCTTCTTTTCACTCCTGAGATACATTTTCCAAAATGTGAATAGTACTCAAGGAAATGATGGTGTGAAACATGTCTTTTTTAATATGTTTGTAAGTGCAATGTAATTTTTTTTCAGCCTTTTATGCATAGAAATTTAAGATTCCAGTTTGTTAGAGCTTTTTTCCCCAAGTTGACCAGCTTCTAATGCCCATTTACTTGATAAAACAATTACACAATTATGATTAAAAGTTACTTGAAAAACTACCTTCCTTAGGAGATAGAGTGACAGATATGGAGTCCTTCCAGATCTCATGAACCGGTCTTCTAGTGTACACAGTGCTCCAAGCAGTCATATTTAAATGAACAGTCTTAGCATCAGACTGTAGGTTTGCAAGAACCAGAATTAGATTGAGATCTTTTCCAACTTCTAAAGGGCCAGACACCTTGAACTTCCCTGAGATGTCAGGCTTTTGATCGATTTCCTGTGGTGTTGGTGCTGTAGGATCAAATTTATCCTCAAGTCCCAGCTTCTTACGGGCTTTTTTAAAAATATCTCTTTCTTTTGTAGAGCCTATGAGAGACAATCACAAAAATTACCCTCAACAATTAACAGGCATCTCTTATTTTACATGACTGCTAGAGACAAGCCAGCAGAATGTAGTGTCTGCACTTACTGATGAACAGAGCCTCTGTTTTTCACAGTCACACCGAATTTTCTGGATCTGCAGTCAGTAATGCCGCTGCCCCTCTAATAGCATTTTTTTGTAACACAAAATCTTAAGTCCAAAGATTTTCACTCTTCCCATTTCTATCCCTTTTTATGGTTGTAATATTTAGAAATGTAAATTATTAATTGCTAATACAGAAAAGGCCCCTAATCTAAGGGAAGACTGAAAGGACAGTGTGATGGGTTGATTCTGGCTAGCAGCCAAATGTCCACCCAGCCTCTCACTCACTCCCCATTCCCGCAGGATGGGGAGAAAATGGAAGGCAAAAAGACTTGTGGATTGAGATAACGACAGTTTAACAGGGGAAGCAAATAGAGGAATACACTCACTATTCCACATTGGCAGGCAGATGTCCAGAGACGTCCTGGAAAGCAGGGCCTCAACACATGTAACGGTTGCTTGGGAATACAAATGCCATAACTGCGAACGCCCCCCCCATTTTCTCCACCATTCACTGAGCTTTTATTGCTGAACACTAAGTCATAAAGCATGGAATATCCCTTTGGTCAGTTTGGGTCAGCTGTCCTGGCTGGGTCCCCTCCCAGCCTCTTGCCCAGCCACAGCCTACTCAATGTGGCAGGGAGGGAGTGGGGAGGGAGAGAGAAAGCCTTGATGCTCTGCAAGTACTGTTCAGCAACAGCCAAAACATGGGTGTGTTGTCAACGCCTTTAGTGGGGCAGCTATGAAGAAAGTTAACTCCATCCTAGCCAGAGCCAGTGCACAATGGAAGCTAGTTATCTGGGCTCTGCTTTATCATGCTTTTCACCCTTCTGATATATATTTCCAATAGCAGTGTTCATTCTTTACACTTGCAAGTTCAGTTCATGACTGTAATTTTTTTTTCTCCACTAGCAAACCCAAAGGTCTGACACGTTTACATGCTGTTTGATTCTTTGAAAAAGTTGCTTTTCCTGGGCGTAAGGGCTGATTTAGTTTAGGTTTCTGTAACAGGCCTTTCATCCTGCTGTCAAATAACTGGGCTGTAGACTAATTCTCACAAAGCAGAGGCAGTCAGTACACATTATCAATAGGCAGGCGAACAGTAAATGCTTTACTCGGAGATCTTTGGACTTGCCTTATTTAGGTCTCACAAAGCAGCTCCATATCAGAAAGGGCAAGGCAGTATTTTTTACTCTGTACCTTCTCTTCCCTTTTCTATTAGAACTGAATAAACTGAGTATAAACTTTGCTCCTACCTTATAGATGCCCAAAATTGCCCACTAAGAGACCCCCAGCCTAAAGTTTATATACATTTGGGAATGAAGCAGCTACTTAACCAGAAGAACCAGTGTTTTTATTTACCTTCTTCATATTTATAATCATTGGTGACATCTACACGATCGTCTTTACCAACGGCCTTTGTGCTGATGAATTGGCCAATTACAGTAGACTTAGAGAACATTAATGTCTTCTTTCCAGTTGCAGGGTCATAATTCCAGTACATACAGTCTGCATTCACTTCTGCAAATACGAATGGGCAGTCGTAGTCCAGATCTACATCTCCTTCTTTGATGGCATTCCGTGAGGCAGGACCACACTGATAAATTCCTGCGGCATCAAGAAATAATAATTTAGACCTAATCAACTCTTTGACAGTAAGTAGATTACTAGACAGATATTTATCAATGACTCCTGAATTGCCCAGTGCTGTTCTAGCTTTTTCATCCACATAGACTCTCATACCAGTCCAATCATCAACATGTCTTGTGTTTATTTTGAAGGTACACTTGCTTTATTTTATATTATCCCTTGATTTTCAATAGCTCTGGATACCTACATTGGAAATATAGGAATTGCTGCAAAAGACTGCCTAGAAGTCTAGTTTGTTTCTTGGCATCCACAGATGATCTGATGCTTTTCTAATGCGATAGATGGTATTCCTTCCTGCAACCCTTTTTCTGAGCAGGATGAGAAATTACTTTTACAATGGTTTCACTTTTTTTTTTCTTCTCTCTGAAAGTGACTGACTTTATAATTTTGTTCATTATTCCTGAAATAAAATCTGCGTACCTCCACTTTCTTCTTGGGGAGTTGCATCCAGAACTTGCCATCCACTGTATGAGGGGTCCAAGTCACTGCGGGAAAACCAGCTTTCATTCCAGACATGGAAATTCCTATGTGCAAGAATGAACAAAGTAAGTTATTAGTATGTGTTTCTAAATTCCATTAATCAGACATCTTAGTTAAATGTATTAAATGCCTGAATTTGCAAAGGTTCTTATCTGAGACTGACCACTTCCACTCTGATCCTGACTATATTAACTAGGTAGGAGCTGAAAATTGCATTGCGGAACAGACATAAATGTTCAAGGGCAGAAAGCAAGTTTGTAAAATTATACAAAATGTCTTGAGCCTGTTTTTCTTCAAAAGTTCTGAGCGTATGTACTTCCTTAGTTTTAGTTGTTTTCCTTATAGCACAACGCTACAGTTATCACTTATATTTACAATGGGTCCAGGACAAGCAAGTGAGGGACTGGACCTGTTGTTTGCTGAATGCAAGCTTGTATGAATTGCATTTGATGCTTAATAGTGGCAATAATTAAATTATTTTCACTGCAAATGATGTCACTGAAAAAAAAAAAAAAAGGCAGGGAAGCTGGTTCTGCTGAACTTTTCACAGTTTAATGTGAACTGTTTTTGAAGAATAGTTCCAAACTAAGTCAAGTCCCACTGTTTGATATTTTCAGTGTAATACCACAAATTTTCAGTCATCTCTGGCATCATAACTGTAACTTTGCCTGCCCTGGCTTCAATTGGATGTTATAACTCATGTCACAATTCTCTGTTTAACTGAGAAACAATGAAAACACCGAGTTTTGTAGTATTATTTTGTAGTATTTTTTAATTGATCCTCTGTGTGTGTAGTTGTTTTTAAGGCAGTTTTTAAGAAGGTAACAAAGCATTTGTTATTAGAACTTATACTCTGCACCTTAAGACTCTTTAGGCATTGATAGGTCCTACTATTAAAATTGTACAGCCTTACCATATGCTGTCAGCTGCCCTGTCCAAATGATTTCCAGAAGCATCATAAAATTCATCCACACGCAGATTTCCATCTGCATCATGGGCAGAGCTGAAATTTGTAATCGTACGAGTGGGAATCCCCAGACATCTAAGCACTAAAGAGTGAATAGAAGACCATAGTCAGAGAGCAGTATTTCTGAAATGGAAAGTTTCATATAACATACTAATGTCTTGAAAGACTTTGATGTAGGAAGTGATATTAGTGCTACTTTCAACAAAATCTGGGCAGTGTCAGTTACGTGCATGGTATAAAACATACCTGTAGTCAATACCGCTGCAAAAACCCAACATTGTCCATATCTAACAGGTTTGAATCCTGATTTCTTCCAGTTTTGCAGGATTTCACCACTTCCAGTCCAGCTGCTTGGACTTTTCCCACCCTCATAATTTCCACTCCAGTTTCCTAGCAGAACCCCTTGGTCATCATTGGCGTTGACCTGTAAAAATATTCACTAAATCTATGATGAGGTAAATTAAGGGTTTACAACAGAGGTGATAGTGGTAGGGAAACAGGCAGGAGAAAAGCCTGGAATGACACTTTAGTGGACAAAAGTCACTGCATCATGCAACTGACTTTCAGGAAGAAACCTTATCTTTTCAGGGAAATTAAATATGTGTCCTCTCAAGAAATGGAGAGCATTTAATCCCTGTTTCTCCAACTCAAGTACAGAAGCACCAGGCAAGAAGGCGAACACCAGTTTTCAGTGAACCTTCCTGACATGAGGTGACACCTTTAGAACTGTATGATTGAATGTCATCATCAGAGCATACCATGCAGCTAAGTTTTCAGAATGTGCCTGGATCACGATGTAGTGAGCCCTCAGCAAATTTACATTAAATTAGGAGAAGTGGCTGACACAACAAATGGGGCACAGTCACCTTGAAAATCTTGCATACTGTGTCAATAGAAACCTCATAAAGTTCAGGAAGAAAAGGTGTAGATTTCAGAATTTGGGGTAGAATAGCCTCGTGTGTTGGTACAGGCTGGGAAGCAGCTGGCTGAGTGGCAGCCCATCTGAAAGAGGCCTGGGAGCTACAGCAAATGCCAAATTGAATTTGAGCCAACAGTGCTCTCTCATCAGAAGGGGAAAGCCCACACTAGGCTACATTGGGAAAAGTGTGACCAGGAGATCGAGGGAAGCTGTTAACCCCCTTTAATTATCCCTAGCGAGGCTGTCCCAGGAATCCTGTCTCCAGTTTTGGGTCCCTCAGTTCAAGAGGATGTTGAGACACTGAAGAGGGCCTAGTAGGGAAGGGCTACCAAGGTGGTCAGGACCCTGGAGCACACAGTCTACAAGGAGAAGTTGAGAGCACTGGGCTAGTTCAGTCTGGTTAAGGAGATAAGGAGAATGTAATAGCAGCTTACAACTACTTGAATGGAACACTCTAAGTTGTCAGAGTCCAACTTTTCTCTGTTCTGGCAGGTTTTATAATAAGAGGCAACGGTAGAAAGTTGTAGCATGGGAAAATCATATTTGACTAAGATTTCAATAAAAGGGTAGTGCAGCTCTGGACCAGTCACCCAGAGAGGCCATGAAACCTCCATCCTTGGAGATTTTTAAGGCAGCCTGACATATCTATGACTGGGCTGATCTAGTACCACTGTAGTTCCACTTCAAGTGGGACGTTGGACTAAAGACTTCCAAGGGGCTGGTCCCTCAGCATACCACCCCGTGTCTTATACTTTGGATTTGACTACTGGATATCAAAGTGATAAGTATCAGAAATACCACAGATGAGATAAATCTAGCAGGCTTAGATCAGATGACCACCTAGGTGTTTCTCTGGCCCATATTTCTGGTCCATACAAACAGTGGCCTAAAATTTACTGAGAAGTGTCATCATACTTACTTTCACTAATTACTTTAAAAGAACAGTAGTTTGGGCTTTTTGAACATGTTGCTTACCATTGCACTGAGAACGCGGCCCAGATATTTGGGGTCATTTCGGTGAGATACATCTGTGGCAGGATCCTGACGATAGTTTAAGCTTCGATCCAGCATGGAAAGGCAAATATTGAGAATATCGCCTTGAAACTATGTTACAGAAAGAAGTTAGTGTTCTGGAAACACAAATTAGTCTACTAAAAACCAGAGTAAGTAGAGCCATGTAAGTGTTTAATTTTTTTTAAATCATGGAATTAAGTGCTGCAGCTCGGCTGGGAATTACCATATAAAAACGTGGCCTCAACAAACTGTGAAGATTAGAACTCAAAGAGCTTTTCAAAACTTGGAATCTGTGGACTTAAGGCCAGGACTTTGCCTCTCAGCATTGCTACTGTACTTTACTACCCAGCAGACACTGAGGTTTCTGATGGCTGCACCTCTAAGTCCTAGGTCATATCACTGACTAGTCAATTCCAAATCTTCATATTAATCAGTATAACAGGGCTTGGCACAAATTCTGATTTCAATACCAGACTCCTGCTCTTCAGAGGTGTATGCGACGAACTGGAAAAAGCAAACAAGCCCTGGTTACCCACCCAGTTCATGTGAAAATCAGAGCACGAAACACTGTCTGGTGTTTCAGTACTGCATTTACCTGGCCAAAGTTCCATCCAAAGCTGTTGATATGATTTTTATTGCCTGCAAAAATTATGCCAAACTCTTCTAGCACATATTCCTCACACTCAGCCTTGTTAGGCATGAACACATCATCACCTGAAAAGCCAAAACAAACAGAGTTATGTACAACCACAACAGGCAAAATAAAACAAAACCTCAGGAGCCTTGGTCTCCATCAATAAGAATGCTTGCAGATATCCACCCTTTGCTGTTCTTGCTGTTCTAAACAGATTGTGAAATTTAGGATTTCCTATAATTAGAGAAAAGGGTGGGGGGTGTCTGAGTGAAGACAGGGGTATAACACTGTCAAATCTGGGAGAAGATGGAAGCTGGTAGATATGACTATTTTCTTGGTTCTAGAGAGACCAGACATACCTTCTAAACTTGTGCAGAAGTAGGGAAGCTCTGGCAAAAGCAGAGCTTAATCTGCTTAAGCAGAATTTAATCTTTTAGGGCAAGGCGCTCTCATGATACATGATACAGAGCTGATTTTATGTACCAGAAGGTCCTAAGAAACTGTTAAACCCTTTTCTCACGGATACATTATGTGGTGAATGTTCAGCTCCTGTATTAAAGAAGTATAGATCAAATGGAGAAGCTGCAAATATTAATGAAACTACAAGCAACTTAGTTCTTTCAGGGGAAATTTGACATGTTCATACCTGAAGACCAAGGGTTAAAGAGCAAAACAAAAGTGCCAAGGCTTGCTGGAGAGGAGCTGCCGCTTGAAGTAGTTTGAACACTCAGCTTGTAACGTCCAATGACAGCATTAGGTGGGCTGGAGATGGAGATGCTCACAGAGTTGGAACTGGTAGACTGTAGAACTGCACTCCAGCTCTCCTTGCTCACTGTGCTGGAGATACCAAATGTGGCCTGGGTCTTAGCCAGCTTTGAGGGTTTTGGACCTTTTAAGGAAAATAAACAACATTTTTTTCCCCCAGCTTGCTGAAATAGAGATTTAGTCGTCAACAAACTCAGCAGGGATGTAACCCTCCCCTCAGATGAATTTGTGCCATATGTTGGAAACTGAAGGAAGGTCTCACTGCTAGCTGAGATGGGAGTAATACAACAAACACCTCAAACAATTCCATGGCTATGTGAACCATCATGTTGACTCTGAGGTATTATCTTGCTGCCCTATAGCACATAATCAGGCCAAAAGAATGTCACAAGGCAGCATTAGTCTTTCTGTGAAAGAAGTTGGGAACCATACCTGTTTCTGCGACGAATGTTAAGTTTTGCTCAGGCTGTTCTGTTCCGTTGAAGGTGACAATGAAGGCCTGTCCTCTCCTCACAATCAACTCTTTGCTAGAAAATTTACTTGTGTGGTGATTTCTTGCATTTTCTTTCAGGTGCCAGTTGGTACTTGGCTGCATTGCAGCTATGAAAAAGTGAGAAGAACAAGAAAACTTGAGGGTCCATCCAAGGAGGAAGGAGCGCAGACACCCTCTCCAGGATTGCATTTTACTTTCTACAGGTAACTAATACCCCTGTGAGGTTTCCACCAAAAATAGAAATAATTTATTTGTGAGCATTTTTTGTGAGAGAGACACTTGGTCTTGCATAGACTGTTAGAGATTATCTGTATAATTAAATATAGAAGGAGTAGTATATCCAGTACTAAAGAAAAATCAGAAGGGCATCTGAGAGACCCCTGAGAGAATAGAATACTTGTGAGTTACTTGGATAAAGAATCTTGCTGAATTCAGCTAATTCTTTCAAGGTGTCATCCATTCCAAGATGTGGTGTTATACTAACAGAGGCACAGCCCTGCTGCCTCTGAATAAGAAATAAAGAAACCTGATTGGGCTGGGAAACACATCTGCATTTTAAACCATGACGTGTGATCTCTAGCCCCATTTGCTAGAGACCTGTGACACATATGCCAGCTGCTATCTGTTGGAAGCACCTAACAAGAATATGTTGGAATATGTTGATGGACACTGGGCTGTCATTTGGCAGTGGGAAAGATGGCAGAACTGGAGAGAGAACACTACTAAGATAATGTATGTGAAATAATATGTGTCAGAAAGCACTTATATGTGAACTCTGCCTTCAGTCAGAGGCTAAAGAATAAGCCTCTGAGATGGGTTTGGCTCTGACATCATCAGAGCCTATGGAGGGTTCTCTAGTAGAAGGTAGCTTGAATGGTTGAACTGAAGTGCAGAAGAACAGAAGAAAAAGATTTTTTTTCTCCTAAGGGCACTGTGTGTTTTTTAAAAATATATTTTTTTATTCTCCATATTCTCTGCCCCTCCTCCACCACTCCCCCCACCCCCGAGGGAGAATAAGAAAGAGTAAGAGTATCATCCTTAGTAGTGGCACACAGCTACCCTGTGCCATTATTGAGTAAAAAATCATTATCCCATGTTCAACCAGATTTATTAGTATAAAGATTTTTTTTACAGCATGATCTTAAGTTTATCAAGTTTAGGCAAGCCTTGAAATAACTACATTAGTAGTCTTAACAATGTAGTCACAGTTCAAATGGGGGGAGCATATTTTTCTACAGTATCGAGGCAAGCAGCACGTACTTTGATTCTTCAGGAACATACCTACTTTAAAATAAACCAAACATCTTCAGAAACATAGCAATCAAGCACATCTATTGTAGAAAAAGCTGAGGGGTGAGGGAGATTTGTCTTTAGAAAAGCAGGAGTTATCTGGCAAGGCTGGAAAATCAACACGGGTCCATTTATAATAATTACTAAACTGGTCAATTTGCATATGTATAAATATTAGTATGTAAGCAAAAAAACCTCACTGCAACAAACAAACCACCAAAAAAAAAATCCCCTAAATTTTTGTATCCTCTCTGCCTTAACTTCAGGTTTCAACCTTCTCTGCTTATTGTAGCTTCCCTCAGCCTTTGCAATGATACCTGCTGCAAGTTCTGCTTTGCTTCTTTCTCTTACGCCAGATTTGTCAGTCTCTCATTTACACTTGTCTGACAACTTCAAATAGCTGCAGACTTTCCCTTCCTTCCTATTTGCAAAATACAACATTTTTACATCAGATAATTGTTGTCCCAAATCTTGTTCTGATAAGCCTGGTTTTCCCACGTGCACAATAAGTGAAAAAATGCAATTCCTGTGAAAATCCTTCTCCTAACTCTTGATGAAGGAATTTTTGCTGCTTTTTTTTTTTTTTTTTTTCCCTTCCCTTGGATCAAAACTCCTTAGAGAAGTAGTGATCTTTCAGTGTCCATTACAGAACTGAATATGAGGTATGGATGTAAGAAAATAACACACAGAGCACCACAGAAGGGGCTTCCCCCTTGCTCACCTTGGCCCATATCTGATCAATACGTCCTGTATAAGCAGCTTCTGGAGCTTTCCTCTGAATGGCCTCCTCTACTTCTGTTGACTCAAGGAATGGCTGGTGCCTTTCACTTCTTTAAAAGTCACCTGTTTGCAATATTTCCTGCAGGGGTGGAGCTTGAACAGCCTTCTTTGCTCCTCAGCCTTTGTCTGACCAAGAGGGCTTGAGGATTCATTTTTCATTCATTTTTTGCTCTCTCAGTCTGCACATCCTGATCTCATTTCCTTGCAATGTAACAGCTGAAGCTTGGACAATATTTATCCCTAACAGTCTGGCCACTCGTTAAGAGTTTCTTAATGTATTTAAATTTATAAGAATTTCAGCATGTAGTTGCTTTTCTTTCTGTTCTAATGATAAAATTATAGGAATAGCAAACTCCTGCTTGCACAACATTGCTTTTAATTTGGAATACTTCATGAGCAATATTTACAGTGACTTTTTCTTTAAATTAATTCACATTGTTTACCTGGAGCTGCTTTTTTTTTTTTCCTGGTGCATTGTAGTAATTGCAAAACAATGAGCAAGCTATTGCCTCTGCCCCAAATTTAGTCAGGACGAATTTAAAGAACTAATTTTTCATTTATCACATAATTACTGTTTAACAACCTTAAATAGACAAGCACTCCATGTCATATTTGCATGATACACTGCAGAGATGATAGGTGAGTACATTTGTGACTTGCGATAAAATAGCTATCATTGTTTTCAGCTGGTACGCTACTATTTTTTTTATAAGGATATCTCTGTACATGCAAGTGGCAATGCCAATTTGCGCACAAAAATCTTTTGTTTAATTTCAAGGAGAGTGATTTTTACTTATGCTTTGCAGGTAGCTTTGCAGGTACTTTCTGTTAAGAAAGAGAGAGACTAATTCTGATACTTTTATGAAATTACCTGTAAAATTTGATGTACCCAATACACAGTTTTAAGGATGCCTCTGAGTGATACCCATTATGCTGGACTGGCCACAGCTATATGCCTTCCCAAACGCAGAATTTTAATTGGCTTGGGCTCAGTGTTCAGCAGCCTACATTGTTCTATTTTCAGGTTTGGATCATGTTTGGAAATTTTAGAATTGAAACTTGCTCAACCCATTTAATACACAGACATATTTTATTCATATTTCGTATAAAAAGGTGTTATTAGAAGAAACAGTTTTTAACTGGGTATAATTCAGACTGCTGCTTTGAATCGCTGTTCATTACTGGTATTTAGTCTTAAGAGGGACCATAGTTTTATCACATGCAAAGCCCAATTGTGATTTTAAAATTATAAGACTTTAATTCTTAATTTTAAAATTTCTTAGAATATGATTTTAAAATGTTAAGTCCAAACTTTAGAGGTTTCAGATGTTAAGCTGTGCTCTCCTACCCATACTTTTAAATTCTCTTAAATGACACACAATTTTCAGAATAAATTTGTTTTAAGATTTCAGCCTATCCTTGGATACATATCAAAAAAAACATTTCTCTTTGACAGAAAGATTAGTTACTGTTGAAGAAAAAAGTCGGTGATTATGCATCAAATAGCTGCCAACGCTTATTTGGTCACACGTTTCACCTTTTTTTGTGTGACAGCAATAGTGTTCTGGATATCATTGTCCTATAGGTCAATGGCATAATTGTTTTTGGTATTTGATGGTATGATAGTATAGTTACAAACAGCATGTTGCAAGAAACCAATACAGTCCATTTATTCTGGAAGACAATATGGCAAGGAGAACAAGTTGTGTCTGTTGCATCAGTTTCTGGTGTTTATTCCCAGCTCTGGCTAAGTTGCCTTGCAGACCTCTGGTGTGCTTTGTTTGTAAAACAGATGAATGATACGTACTGGACCTTTGGATTAAAGATTATGGGCAAAGTATGAGGGTTGAATTAATGAGAAATATTAACACTAGTCAGAATACTAGTCAAGCAGAATGCATCTGACCCAAGCAGTTTACTGTAAGCCAAGTAGTATTTGCAGAGCTTGTATGGTGGCTGTAAATGTAAGAATTGCACAGGTAGGTACCTGAAACTCTGGTGGATAGCAAGAGAAGATTCTTTTGGACCTCAGAAAATGAAAGCTCTAAGCCATCTTAGTATTTGTTTCATGTACCCAGAATAAGCTATATCAGAACCATCTTTTGCAAACCAGTTCAGTCATATAACTCGTGACATCCTTTTCTGTTGATACCCAGATTTCCTCTCTCACTCCAGTAACTGTGTTAAAGAAGGGAATGCATAGGAGGAAGAGTTCAGCACTGAACAGTGAAGGACATCTTTTGTAATAGACTAATTCCCCTCAGTATTACTTTCTCTCCTTCTTTGCATTGTCATTCTCTTCCCCCACCAACTATGTATGAATCAGCAGTGATGCTTGAATTCTATGAAATGTCACCTACTATTAATTGTGCCTTTGTTTCAGGATGGGAAATCAGTCCCTAGAATAGCCAAACTCTCCTTTATTCTTTCTGAGCACATCTCTTTCTTACATACCGTTAATGCACCATGCTACAACCATATGGCCATGAATCACTGGGAACCACCTCAGTACTCTGAGAAGTTTGAGCCATTTTGTCTCCCCTCGCATTCCCTTGCTGGATAATTAAGCAAGGAATTTCATAAGCCAAACCCACTCCTGCTATCGCAGATACAAGAAGTCAAGTGGTTTTCTAAAGCTATACTGTATTAGTGAACCACACTAGGGAGAGACCTGGGCCCCTAGAACAGGGATATGGACTGACTCGGATCAGAACTCTTCAGGACTAGAACCCCCTGATGTAAATTGGTCAAGTCCATATGGAAAAAAGCATTTGGCTGAGATTTCTTCTATATGTTGTCCAAGACGTTCTTATTTTCTGTCTTCCTCTTCCATTCACAATGCCCCAAACAGCAGGGCGTTTTGAATGGAAGCCTGCAGCCTGCTGCATCCTGAAGCCTTACGGAAGTTCCTGATTGTTCCTCAAGTTCTCCAATAGCCAGACTTTGAAGGCAGCTGAACTTGGCACAGTCAGCTCCCATATTGTCTGTGTAAAGTACGCTACCCTGTTAGCTGGGCTCAGATCTTCTCTTGAGATCTTGGCTCATTCCAGATGAGATGGCTCATTTCAGAAGGGAGACTGACAGTGACATAGTAGTGGCATGTACTAATATGTGAACTTCAAAAACTACCATGGGACCAGTACGCAGAAATAAGCCGAAGTGACAGCACACAGACCGGGATGAACCTGTGCTAGGCTCCCCAGACAGCTCCCACATAGTCATACACAACCTGTTATTTATAACCTATTATATTTAAATGTATTTCCCTACCTCTTCCACTTATGCACACATCTCTTCCATGGGAATGGAGTAAAGACATTATTTGGAAGTTTTAACTTCCAGCTACTGCTGCACACTCATAAGCAAAGAATACCTCTTTGCAGGCTCCCATCACTACATCACTCTGCTTATTTCTTCTAAGAATCAAACATGTTGTCCTGTTCTGCAGGCAAGTGCTCTTAAATCTAATGCACAAACAAGATGCTTGCAGGTGTGACTCATGCCTTAGTTGTAATGACACTGAAGCTTAAAAGTGACAGACAAGAAGCTGAGATAATTATTTTGAGTGTGAGACCATGAAACGAATTGCTGAAACCTTAGTAGCAGTAGTGTGCTGCAGACTATCAAAACCCTTAAAAAAATGAATCATGCTATCCGATTTATAGGATCATTTTAGGTGCTTTTCCTTCTTCTTTACACACCACCTTCTGGATTCTGTTAAAGTAGATCGATTAGAGATTGGCCCACAGATGCATAAAAACTTTCTTGGAAAAAAAGTGTGTATTCTGCAGGATGTATGTCGGGGCGTCAGGAGGAGCGGGGGGGGGGGGGGGGGGGGAAGAGAGAGCGAGAGAGAGAGAGAGTGAGTGTAAACAGTTATGTGCACACACACCTGCATGCAGATCCTCACAGTTTTTTACATTAAAATTGTGCATGGCACTGTGAGAAGCATCCCCAGGCACTTTTGACATCTCCAACTGAACTTGAGCTTGGCTATTTCTTGGGCCCAGGGTATTTCACAAGCAAGTGCTGACCGTGATCAGCAAATACCAGTTTGTTCGTTAAATGCTGTTATTGCTTCCTGCATTTTGTGCAACGAGAAGATTGTGGTTAAGAAGGATAGACTGGTGTATGACACTTAAAGAGGAAGTTTTTAGGGATCACCTTGCTAAAATGTCTTGGCTAAGTTACTGGCAAATCGTTGCTTAAGAGGAAGTGTTACAATGCAGAAACAATCAGTTTGTGGTTTTTCCCCCATTGCTGTAGATGAAGGTTTTTACTGTCCACTTTGCTGTAGAGTTCTTTTGTTAAAAAGAAGGATTTTTCTACTCAGTCCAATCTTTCAGCTTGACCTATGGAATTGAGTTTTACCATTTATTTAAGCTCTGGTCAGTGGAGAAGATTTATGAGGGAATCAATAGCGTTATGCCCATTGTATGCACCTGATTCCCTCCCAGCCTATGTTCTGCTCTTAAACAGGGAAATATTTAGATGGTATTACACTTGGCAGATGCACTGAGTCAGTCATTAACTAAGCACTATCAGGCCATGCAAACAGCAGATGCTCTTGAGGGATGCTAGCACAAGTAGATCAGGTCAGTAACATGAATTATTTCAAATCATAGTATATGGAGGAATGCTTTTGTCCTAAGAGTTTGTGCAATCGGTTCTCCTAAAACTGTGAGAATGGGGTAATCATGCCTCTTTTAACCTCCATGAGGGGAAGACAATGCCTATCATTTCTGCGCTCAAGCCTCTGCTCTGTGGATGGTTGGTTTTTATTAATTTTCTGAGCTTTTCAAGCCTATGTCACATGAGGCCAGCAGAGCATGAGCTCTATGCCTAGAAGAGGTAAAGTGGCATCATCTGCACTCAGGCTTCATTATACATTTTTACAGACGTCTCAGCAAGTCAGGCGTAAGCGAGAACATGGCCCACCTTGCTAAAGTGTACTGATTTTAATATCTTTCCTCCTAAGACCTCACTGCTGGACATCTGCTTGCTTTCTCTGTATTTTAAAGCGCCTTTGCCTTTCATGCTAATTTTAACAAATAGTTAAAATGGCATTGCAGTTTGCTGACTGAATCTACAGGAAGGAATCTAGCCCACAGTTTATTATTGGCATAAATATTCCCATTAACACAAGATTCATTCATACCTGAACTACTCTCAGATTCATTAAGTTTCACGCTAAAAGATAGTCTGCAGTTTGCCATAACTTCTTTTGCTCTATTTGCAGTTTTATAATATTTAACTCCAGTATGATAATGAATGGTTTATCTTCTTTTCCTTGTTTGTGTCTTTTGGAAAATTCAGGAGAGAAAAATGCTGAAACAACCTATTCATAATCTCAGAACATAACCCCATAGAGAAGGCTAACATATGGTACGTATTCAGTTGCCCATTTCTTATGCACAAAGAGACTTCTTTTTTTTTTTTTTTTTACTTACCAGCCATGCTTCCTTGCTCCTCTGTGCCTTGGACTTTGTATTTCTGTGAGCAACTGTAGGCCTATATGATAAGACTTCAAGCTCTCGTTGTGTGGCAGCATTTATAGAGAAAACTTCAGGCCTCTCCTTATGTTCAAACCAATTGTAATTCACATTAGGTGGGTGAGGCAGGTAAGTCATACCAGTGGGCATGTAAACTTCCTAGTGACCATATATTAGCTCATGGGTTTTAACACACTGCACTTATGCAATTCAGGCTATTTATCCAGAGGGTTGACTGAGATGCTTAGAAGAGTAGAGCATTTAATTGCATACCTGGAATCCAGAATTTCACATACAATGATGCATCACTTGGGAAGGGATGTTTTTTGAGTCAGTATGAATTAATATCTTTTCCTAGTATGATCCACAGATGAGTATTCATGCAATAAAAATATATATTCATAATAAAATTCATAGGGTTCCCTCCCTGTGAGTGTACTCATAAGTCTGGGAAAAAACACAAAACTTTTCATTTACCTCAACAGTCCTTTTTTGGGGATCACCACAGTAATGCCTTTGTGTCAGCCCCTCCTTAGAGTCTCTGTGAATTATACTAATGGTATTAATGCTGTAAATGTAATGTAAGCTACTATTAACTTGACAAACCACTGAATGCTGAATACTCTGAGGAGTGGATCTCAAGTGGTAACTCTCCCTGCACAAAGAGAAACTTCACCCTCATAAAATAAAACACTCATTTTGTAGCAGGTACAAATTATGACTATAATTTGTGCTTCTGTGGTGGTTACTCATCTAGTTTCTGACTATAACAACACAACAATAAATGGTAAAATACTTTGATCTGCACATATAGGACATTTTATAGATACAAAGAAAATTAATTTGTTGGCATGGCCTCACAATATTTTATCTTTTTAGGCTAATTATTAATTTTTTGTATCAGTCCTCTAGCAATTTGATCATGGATCGATATCTCTCTCTCACCACCCACAATACAGGAGCTTCCATTTCCTTACACTTACACAGATTTGAATAAGGTATTTTGTCTCATTTTATTATTACTTCATCTCACTTACCTACAATGAGGAGAAGAGACTGAAGCAATCTCAGGAATGTTAGTGCTTACCTTGAAGAACTTGAAGGGTGGAAATTTCATAAGATCAGAAATGGGCAAGCACAGTATCTATGTATAAAATGGGGCAAGAGGCATGAGAAAGAGCTGAGAAAATATAATTGACATCAACTAGTTTGATTTCAATTCCTGGAAAATACTGAAATAGGTAAATTTGTTGGCATCTGGAAGATGACTAACAGGTAGCATGGACTTGCCAAGAAGTCAGTCAAGCCCATCTAATTATTTTTTTCTTGACAGATAAATACACCAGAGGAGAAGTAAGAAGCAGCAGCTATCATACATCTCGGCTTTGATTTGCAACAAGATCCCACATAGTATTTTCATAAGCACACTTTGGAAACACTAATTACACAAGATTTCTATTAGTTAACTGCATAACTTGTTGTAAAAAAACAAATGCTGCATTGTTTCAACGGATCACTGTCAAACTGGAAGGGCATAGTGACTGAAGTGTGATTAAAAGTTGCCTTGGAGCTTTGATGTTTGTTAAATATGCTCTTTCTGTTGTTAGTAAGACATCAGCTGAATGAAGTACTATGTTAGTCCTGGGCTAACCTCAGCTGGATGATGTCAAGAATACAGAGAATGGAGAGCTTAAAAAAATTAGAAGGATCAAGTTGGATCAGTCTAAAACAGAGGCAACTGCAGAGATACAAAGATGATTTTTGAAAAAGCTGAAAAGTGTTTATAGAAAGAGGAGGCCAGTTAAGGAGTCATGGTCTCTGACTAAACACACTGAAGTGAAGCATAAAATAAAAATGTTGGCAGTGAAGAAAAGTACTCAGCTAGACCCTCTAGGTAGGTCGTAAAAATGTTAAACATTTTTTCCATGGAGATTAAGAATGGACTGCATGCACATTTGTCAAGGATAATATATATGTGTATAGTTGAGCTGTACTTGGGGAATTTATTTTGATGTCAAAGCTGTGACACAGACACTTATTCCCCCTGTTGTGTACTTGATGCTGAACTGTATGATGTAGAGAGGGCCTTAGTAGGGAAACTAAATATTCCGCATCCAGTGTTGATTCAGTCTCATTTGCCTTGCTATTGCTTTATTACTGTGACTGACTTACCCCCAGTGAATAAATGCATCGTCTCCTATGGTGAAGGGTTACCAAGTTCCTGAGTAACATGACAGAGAAGCCTGCAGACTTCTTGCATGTCATGTTCATCTTAGGAACTGCTTATTTCTGAGAAGTAATAGAACATTTTGCATATAAACAGAGGAATGTTAGCACTGTATCTGTCCAGTATTGCATCAGTTGAGATTCATGTTTCTGACAGTATGAGCCAGTTCACAAGAATCACCAGGAAGCCCCACAGCACACTTTCTTGATTTTCTTGTGAAGGGAAAATCTGTCCTATGTTCAGTCACTTGGGTACTTGTTCCCTGAAAGAAGGAATTTACTAAGTGACCTGAAAGTAACCACATCTTTTTCTTGTCCAGAGAAAAGCTGCCTCCTTTTTAGATTTCATTAAAGTTCATTGGGGTTTTTTATACCTTAGAGCAATGAGTTTCACACACTAATTATGACTTGTGTAAGTAATGTTCTAAACATTTCCTTTCTTCATTTAAGATCTACTAGTTCTTACATTGTCAGCGTTAAAAAGTACCCTGGCTTTGCTTCACTTCATTGTTCAGTGCTTTGTATTCCTCTATAATATCATGTCTTATGATATTATAATTTTCCAAACTACATAATTTCAGACTTTTCAGTCTCTTTTCATGCTGATGTCTTAGTTTGAATATATCGTGCATTTCTGAAACTTGTTCAGTTTCTTTTGTATACTTTTTGATATAAAGGAAAAAGAATTGAACATGATGCAGCAGAGAGAATACACTGTCAGTGAAATGGTGACAATGATTTTTAGTATTTCCTGATCTGTTTTTTATTAATGCAATTTTTGTTTGTTTGTTAGTTAAGCATTTGCTCAGCTCAGCCCACAAGACTATTTTTTCATCCTACACAAAGGAATGGTGTCATAATGAGATATAAAGTAACAAGACTCTGGACAAGATGTTTAGCTGTGTAGATGGATAAAAACAGGCATATTGGAAATCTTGTGAAGAGAAGCTGCACAACAATATGAGGGTGGAATCCATAATAAGAAAGGATAGGATTGGAGTGTATGAAATGAACTTGCAAGGGACTTGTAAATAGCATGCTCAGTGAGCTGATAACCGCAAGGAAAATGCTGCAATAGATGGAAAGGCAGAGGGAATAAACTGGAAGAGAATATTGTTAGAGAGAAGCCAAGCAAGTGTGAAAAACTAAGGAGCAAGAGATCAGGATTTTGGCTTTTTTCTTTCCATTCAATTTAAAATACTACGTAGCATTCTGAGAAGCCATGAAATCCGCAGGGCTTTTTAACCTGCAATTTATATTTTGCATCTGAAATCTGGTTTCTAGGCCTCATGCATTCAGGTAAACAGATACACTAATTTTCTTGGCCCTCCCTCTGTTCAGGTTGCTCATATTAGTACAGCTGAGCATGTGTCACTGTACAGAAGTGTTTCAGACATTTCCTCTAATTTCATACTCAGGGCTAGTTTTGAGAAACCAACTTGTTTTAACAGTTATTTCTTCTTTGTGAACTGTGACATAAGAAGTTATTGGTGTAATAGCAGAAATTGTATGTGTGCCAAGTCTCTTCCTTTCGGTAAAAGGGGAAAAAAGTATTGCCTCAAAAAGGCAAGCTGTTTCAGGCTTGCTGTGTCCTTGCTTCCCTAAATAGCTCGCTCTCTTCTTTGGTGTTCTTCTGTAAGCACACACTATTAGGTTTTATTGAAATCTTAAAACAATCAACCGGGAGCAGCTACTGATGTAAAATGAATATAGCAAAGCTAAATGTGAGACTGTATAGAAGGGGAAGGTGATTTTATTTTAAACAAAACTGATTTCAGTTGCTCATGCTCATTTTCCTATAGATTTCATTCAGTCAGTCTTTCTTGTTTTCCATACCCACATTTTAACATGGACCAAGATGTGTATGTCTGGCTAGTCCAACCATGATTATTTGTGGTGAAACAGAGGACAAAGGATGCCAGATTTGGAGTCATCATCATGTTTCCTGGGTTCTCTTTGATGGGTGACCCTGTGCTCATTTTGGAAGTGCCTTTTGTGCCCTTCAGGGACCCAGATCCATGAGGCATTAAGCAATGTTGTTGATTGACTGTCTGTCCTTTTGTCTCCCGTTCTGAGGGTAATCTAGTTTTAGGCTGTCCTTTGTTTTCTCAGTCTGTGTGTTTGAAGAGTCTGACCGTGATCTCAATGACCGGCTGATGGTGTCAATTCATGCTATTCTTTTGTCCCTTCTTTTCTTGTCATTTATTCTGGTGCTTTCATACCTATATTTCTGCGTGTAATTTATTCACTTCAACCTTAATGTTTCTATTACAAATCTCTGCATTATGGAAGTACATCAGGTCACACAGATGAGCTAGACAAGGGAAGTACAGTGTCTCAAACAGGTGACAAGCTATAGAGAGGATCCTGGACTAAGTAGTGTACCTGTCACACTGAAATCACATTTGGAGGGACTTCTGTGCTGGTCATTCTGACAGAATAGCATTCATTACCAATGAAAGTCCATCAGTGTAAACTAGCTTAGTCACTTGTTAAGGCTTGAAGGATACTTGGTGTTTTGGGTGACTTTTTAGTCACCAAACTCAGTGCTATGAACACTTTTGGAAGGAGAACTGTGACATGAACCCTCTGGAATGACTGTAAATGTATCAGTGCTCTTTCATATACTGTTGCTTCATTGAATGTTACCCAGTAATAACAACAGTGCTATACAGGCTCTTGTAAGAGGAGTTCCTGAATTTAGGTACCAGTAGCTTTGTTCAATAGGGTCTACACTGTTCTTTCACCTACCAATCTGGCTTTGGTTGAATAATGGCCTACGGTTCCTGGAAGCTCATTAAAGGTTATCCATCTTGTAGGTAGTTAAAAGACTGAGACAACTAGCAGTTAAGAATGTTTATATGAGGGTTTGAGAGAGAATAGTATTCTACTATTCGGAACAGTAGAATAATATTGAACCAGAATAAAAACAATGTTTTATGGAAGAAGTTGCAGGCGAGTATAAGATGATGCTCCTGTCTATCTAATAACCAAAGGTTAACTGCTGTGATTAATGTTTCCAAAGTTTTAACCCTATAGTGCATGATTGCGAGTGAGGTATTACGACCTTTCCTTTGAGGGAAATAAAACAGAAAAAACCCACCACCATGCTAAAGAAAAAAGAACATACATAAATTTAACAGCATCTCAGTTAAAATGAAATGTAAAGTTTATTTGTTATAGAGATGGAGCCAATGACAGCAAATGTTAAAAGATAACAGACCCAAAGATTTGTGAATGGATTTAGCAGACCCCAGAAGCTCCTACAGAAGGAAGTGTTCCAGCCTGGTTAACTAAGATAACTACTGATAACAACTGTTCATTATTTCTGTCTCCCACTTGCACCCTGTCAGTACTGTTAACTGTATCTTGCTTAGCTTTGCTTCGGATGGTTCTGTTTGTAATCTTACATGCATATGTTAAAACAGAAAGATACCATGCTTAGTTTTTTGATTGCCATGGCTGAAGTTGAAGACACCAGACAGATATAAACAATCTAAAGTAATAAAATCAAATAGATCCAATTGAAAGCTACCTCCATATCCAAACAAGTTTCTTGTGGTAATTAGGAGAATAGTTCACCAACATGTACTGCAAAGTTCGTATATGTAACACAAAGTATGATACATACACATACATTTGTGTGTGATGAAGCATTATCTATTAAAAGCTACAAGACACCAAGTTATTATCCAAGGTAGATGGTTGTCAAGTGACCGAGGCTATGGAAGAGGAAGTGGTAGAACTATGTAAATTATAAAGTTGAGAGATCAATTTCAGTAAGGCTCAATTAGTGCTACCCCAGGAACTGTAACTGGGGAAATGGGAAGACAGATAGAAGAAAGATTTAAGCTTTAGGTGGAGTAAAATCATCTTCTCAACTGCAATTTAAAGCAGCTTTAGAGAATTTAATTTTTCACAGCAGTGCAAGGTAACTGCTGCTATCAGCAGGCCACAATAAAATTACTGGAAAGGATTGGACCGGAGCTGGAACAAGGAACATGCTGCTGCTTTCACTGAATTTAAATAAGCAGTTGTAAAAACTCCCACCTTAAAATTCCTGAGACAAGGAGAGACTTTTACAATAAGGATTTTCACATTCACTGATACTATGGGAGCGGCACTGTTACAAAGCAGAAATGAGTGAAAGCGAGTACCAGTAGCATTGGAATTGCGTTACTTTAGGGTTGGATCAAAACTTCACCCACTTTGTGAGAGACTATTTAGCAACAGTCTGGACGATAGCAGTCTTTTGCCCTCGACAGCCTGTTTTTTCCTCCTGGCGCTGCTTCCCGCCCCATGCGCACGCGCGGCTCCTGGCTCCGCCCCACACCTACGCTGGCTCCGCCCACTGCACGGCAGATGGCTCGGCCCCCTCTCCACTGCGCATGCGCGACGGTTGGCTCCGCCCCAACCCATGCTGGCTCCGCCCCCGCTCACTGCGCATGCGCGGCGGGTGTCTCCGCCCCTACTAGCTCCGCCCTCCGCAAATACGCGGCTTTTGGCCCCGCCCCCCGCTCACGCTGGCTCGCGGGCCACCCACCCCCCCCCCCCCCCCCCCACGCCCAATGCGCATGCGCGGCGCATCGCCGTGCCCCCACCCACGCTGGCTCAGCCCCCCCGCCCAGCGCTCATGCGCGACTCCTAGCTCCGCCCCATCGCCCAGCGGGCATGCGCGACTACAAGCTCCGCCCCACCCCTCAGCGCGCATGCGTGGCTCCTGGCACCGCCCCCGCCCACTCTGGCTCCGCCCCACAGTCCAGCGCGCATGCGCGGCTCCTGGCACCGCCCCCGCCCACTCTGGCTCCGCCCCCCACCCAGCGCGCATGCGCCCCCCCGGCCCCGCCCCCGGCCCCGCTGGCTCCGCCCCACCGCCCAGCGCGCATGCGCGGCTCCTGGCCCCGCCCCCGGCCACTCTGGCTCCGCCCCACCGCCCAGCGCGCATGCGCGGCTCCTGGCCCCGCCCCCGGCCACGCTGGCTCCGCCCCACCGCCCAGCGCGCATGCGCGGCCCCTGGCCCCGCCCCCGGCCACTCTGGCTCCGCCCCCACCCAGCGCGCATGCGCGGCTCCTGGCCCCGCCCCCGGCCACTCTGGCTCCGCCCCACCGCCCAGCGCGCATGCGCCCCCCCGGCCCCGCCCCCGGCCACGCTGGCTCCGCCCCACCGCCCAGCGCGCATGCGCGGCTCCTGGCCCCGCCCCCGGCCACGCTGGCTCCGCCCCACTGCCCAGCGCGCATGCGCGGCTCCTGGCCCCGCCCCCGGCCACTCTGGCTCCGCCCCACCGCCCAGCGCGCATGCGCGGCTCCTGGCCCCGCCCCCGCCCACTCTGGCTCCGCCCCACCGCCCAGCGCGCATGCGCGGCTCCTGGCCCCGCCCCCGGCCACGCTGGCTCCGCCCCACCGCCCAGCGCGCATGCGCGGCTCCTGGCCCCGCCCCCGCCCCCTCTGGCTCCGCCCCCCCCCCCCAGCGCGCATGCGCCCCCCCGGCCCCGCCCCCGGCCACGCTGGCTCCGCCCCACCGCCCAGCGCGCATGCGCGGCTCGGGGCCCCGCCCCCGGCCACTCTGGCTCCGCCCCACAGCCCAGCGCGCATGCGCGGCTCCTGGCCCCGCCCCCGGCCACTCTGGCTCCGCCCCACCGCCCAGCGCGCATGCGCGGCTCCTGGCCCCGCCCCCGGCCACTCTGGCTCCGCCCCACCGCCCAGCGCGCATGCGCGGCTCCTGGCCCCGCCCCCGGCCACTCTGGCTCCGCCCCCCACCCAGCGCGCATGCGCCCCCCCTGGCCCCGCCCCCGGCCACTCTGGCTCCGCCCCACCGCCCAGCGCGCATGCGCGGCTCCTGGCCCCGCCCCCGGCCACGCTGGCTCCGCCCCACCGCCCAGCGCGCATGCGCGGCTCCTGGCCCCGCCCCCGGCCACGCTGGCTCCGCCCCACCGCCCAGCGCGCATGCGCGGCTCCTGGCCCCGCCCCCGGCCACGCTGGCTCCGCCCCACCGCCCAGCGCGCATGCGCGGCTCCTGGCCCCGCCCCTGGCCCCGCTGGCTCCGCCCCACCGCCCAGCGCGCATGCGCGGCTCCTGGCCCCGCCCCCGCCCACTCTTGCTCCGCCCCCCCACCCAGCGCGCATGCGCCCCCCCGGCCCCGCCCCCGGCCACGCTGGCTCCGCCCCACCGCCCAGCGCGCATGCGCGGCTCGGGGCCCCGCCCCCGCCCACTCTGGCTCCGCCCCACCGCCCAGCGCGCATGCGCGGCTCCTGGCCCCGCCCCCGCCCACTCTGGCTCCGCCCCACCGCCCAGCGCGCATGCGCGGCTCCTGGCCCCGCCCCCGGCCACTCTGGCTCCGCCCCCCACCCAGCGCGCATGCGCCCCCCCCTGGCCCCGCCCCCGGCCCCGCTGGCTCCGCCCCACCGCCCAGCGCGCATGCGCGGCTCCTGGCCCCGCCCCCGGCCACTCTGGCTCCGCCCCACCACCCAGCGCGCATGCGCGGCCCCCGGCCCCGCCCCCGGCCACGCTGGCTCCGCCCCACCGCCCAGCGCGCATGCGCGGCTCCTGGCCCCGCCCCCGCTGGCTCCGCCCCACCGCCCAGCGCGCATGCGCGGCTCCTGGCCCCGCCTCCGGCCACGCTCGCTCCGCCCCCCACCCAGCGCGCATGCGCCCCCCCTGGCCCCGCCCCCGGCCACGCTGGCTCCGCCCTACCGCCCAGCGCGCATGCGCGGCTCCTGGCCCCGCCCCCGGCCACGCTGGCACCGCCCCCCACCCAGCGCGCATGCGCCCCCCCCCGGCCCCGCCCCCGGCCACGCTGGCTCCGCCCCACCGCCCAGCGCGCATGCGCGGCTCCTGGCCCCGCCCCCGCCCATGCTGGCTCCGCCCCAGCGCCCAGCGCGCATGCGCGGCTCCTGGCCCCGCCCCTGCCCTCGCCGGCTCCGCCCCACCGCCCAGCGCGCATGCACGACTCCTAGCTCCGCGCCCCCCCCCGCCCTGCGCGCATGCGCAGCTGCTTCCCCGGGACTTCAGGACTGGCAGCTCATAGAACACGAGTTCGGAGGACTGAGGGGCACTTTAGTCGTTTAATAACGGTCTTGGTCGCTATAGTTACCCCGGGGGGGGGGGGCTGGTGGGGCGTAGCGTAGCGTGGGCCGGGCTGGAGGAGCCCCAGGGGCGGGCAGTGGCCCCTCCCTGTCCGGGGCGGTGCTGGAGGAGCAGCCGGTGCGAGCCGAGGCAGCTGCAGAGAGAAGGTGAGTGGGGCTGCGCGGTCGGTCGCTTGGCGGCTGCCGGGGAAAGCCGGTACAGGGGGGGCCGCGCGGCGCGGTGGTACCGGGGGCAGAAGCCCCTCTGCGGCGGGGCCGGGCGTCGGCGGCGCTGCCCGGAGCCGCGCTGTGGCGCGCGGGGCTGCATTCGGCCAGGCTTGTAAGAGCTGAGAGACACCCGCGTATTCTTTTAGGGTGAGGACTGGAGCTACAGAAGAAAAAGGGAGGAGAGAAGGAGAAAAGGAGAAAGAAGGGTCTGAAGTGGTAAATTTCCCTGGCAGCGCTGAGAGCGAGAGCTGTGGTGAGTCCTGGGACCACAGGGTCCTCTTGCCCCTCGAGTGCATGTGGGCCCTCCCCTGTTGCCCTCTCTATCCCACACTGATGTGATTTTTTTTTTTTTTTTGCTTCCCTTTACATCTGCTCTCCTCTCTTCTGTCCTGCTCTCTCTCCCTCTTTCTCTCTTCTTCTAGCTCTGTCTTTTTCTCTCCATGATATTGCCCTGCTTCCTCTCTTTCTTTTTTTTTATTCTCTGTCTCGCTCCTGCAGCCTAGCGCTGGTTTTTTCCTTTTCCCGTTCGTCGTCCTGATTGGCATCGATCCCTTTTCTCCCACAACTTCTCTGGCCTGTTCCCACTCATTCTTTTTCTCTCTGTGCCTGCACGTGCTGCTATGTGTCCTTGACTGCCTTTTGCCCTCCCCCCTTCTCCACCTCTATCTCTTTGTCTTGCTCACTGATGCCCACCCCCCTAATTCTGTATCTCCCTGTCCTCCACCCTCTTCACCTCACCCTCTTTCGGACCCTTTGTGCTGGTCCCTGCCTTGGCTATTGATTGCTTCATATGTCCTATGTGTCCCTGCCTTTTCTCACGCTCCACATCTCTGTCATTCTCTTTGTTGCTCTTGTTGGTTCCAGGCCAGCATCCTGCTCTGTGTCCCTCTCCCTTCTGCAGTCGTCTCCTGCTGTCTGGCTCCCTGTCCCTCACCTCTCTTCTAGATGCCTCTGTCCTGCCTCCTCTGTTTTCTGATCCCTCTGGCCTGCTACCCATCGCTGGCTTGGTGTTCTTTCTCCACCTCTCTGCCTCGGTCCTGTCCCTCTCCTCATCTCTCGGTTGCTGCTGTTCCTTTCTCCATCACTGCCTCTCTCCCTGTCCCTTTTCTCTTCTCTCTGTCCTCCATCCTCTCCCAAACATTTTGCCTGTAGAGCTCCATACCACTGCCCATCCTATTGTTTCTTGCTATATCCCCCTGCCCAGCTCAGTGTCCCGTTATTTCTTGTGTTGTGCTCCCTGGCTTTTTTCAAATCCTGCAGCCCAGCCATGGTTTTAATTTCTCCCTATAGTTGTCCTGATCTGTGCGGGTTTTTCTCTCTCCTATTTCCTCAACCACTCCAGCTTGTTCTGTACCTTTTGTATCGCTCTCGCTCGTCTTCTCAGTCCATTTCTGTCTCGATCCATCTGTTCTGCTCCTCGCTTATCAGTTTCTCTCTCTTTCCTCTGTCCTACTCCTGCACGTAGTGTGTGATCGAGTGAGGTTCCGTGTCTAGCAGGCCTCATCTCGTAAGAGCTGTGAGACGCCTACATATTCTCTGAAGTGGAGGACAGCCAGGCAACTGGAGCTACAGAAGAGGAAGGCAGAAGACAAAGAGAAGGAAGAGTCTGACCTGTCAAATTCTCCCAGCAGCACTGAGAGCTGCAGTAAGTCCCGAGTACTCAGGGCCCTCTCATCCTTCTTGTGTGTCCTGGTCCCTCCCTGTCTTTCTCCTAGACTCCTCTCTTTCTGATGCTGCTCAGCTTTTTTTGCTCACCTGTATCTTCCTTCTCCATCTTGCTTGGAGCAGCTCCCTGTCCCCATCTTGTAGGTTGTCCCTCTCTCTGCCCTGTACCCTGCCACTATTGTTGCCTTTCTCGATCTCTCTCTGTCCAGCTCCCTGTCCCTATTGATTAATTCCTCCCTCTTCTTCCTGCACCCGCTGCTATTCCCTGTGATCTCCATCTCTCTCTGTCCGACTCCCTGTCCCCAGTTTTTCATTCCTACCTCCCCCCCTCATAGCCTGTCTGGCCTTTTTCCTCGGTGTCTTTCTCACTGGCTGACTCCCTTCTGCTATTTTTTATTTCCTCCCTATCCATCTTGTTGCCCATCGCTCTTTTGTCTTCTCTCTCCATGTCTCTCTGTCTGTCTTCCAGTCACTGTTCTTTAATTCCTCCCTCTTCCGTGTAGCTTGCTGCTATTTTTTTTCCCATTCTCCATCATGCTCTGTCTGGTGCCCTGTCCCTATTTGTCAATTCCTCCCTCTCTACCTTGCGGTCTGTCTCTTTTCCCCATTTAATTGTTGTGTATCTCTCTGTCTGGCTCCTTTGTCCCTGGTTTTTGGATTCCTTCCTCTGTGCCCCATACCACGTGTGGTCTTTTCTCTTTTGTGGTCTGTTTCTGGCTGGCACTCTGTTACTATTCAGTAATTCCTCTCCTGATGCCTTGTAGTTGTTTTGCTGATTAAGGATACCAATTAAACTCAGACACCAGAGTGAAAAGAGTAGGCATATTTTACTAGTGATAACCAAGTAATGTAACAGCGTAATACGGAGAACATGCAGTAAGAAGAAGCAGAACAGTGCACTTAAAGCAACAAACAGGAAAATACAGGGTAATGCATACTACACGAGAGAGAGAGAATAGTAATTAAGAGAAATACATCACCACTTGCATATGTTATCATCATCATCCAGGTCCACAGACGCTGGGGAGCCCCGGTTACAGCAAGGATTTGGAGAGCCAGTCCCAGCAAGTGGGAAATCCTATGCGGTGCGTCCACCCATAGGTGAGGCATCCAAAGTCACTGCAAACAGGCCCAGCCTTATATACCAGAGATCGACAAGCCAGAATAGCTGGCACCTTTGTTTTGAGCAGAAAATTTCTGGTTTCATTCTCCTGTTGGATTCCACCCAAAGCTTGGCCAGGGCTTGGGGGGGGAACCAAGGGAGTTTCTAACAAGGCCAAATACTTGGGTTCTCAGCCTTGAACAAGGCTGCGAAAGGAAAGTTGAATACATTCTCTCCTCACTACTGATTATATTTTGTCTTTCACTAGCGAGTTTACATATTTTATTAATGACTACATGCTAAGTTAGCAGCTTCAGCTTAGGGCCTGTTGTTCAGGCTGCAGTATTTCAATGCTTTAGCACTTTTTACACCAGCATAAGTGGGTTGTTATAACTTAGTACAATACCTACTAGCACAGTGGTTATCAGTTATAAAATATACAGGATTCATCTATAGGTCAACTCAGGCTTGGGCCTGTTGTCCAAGCCTTAGCACTTCAGTAGTCTGTTGCTTTTGTCCTTTCTCCATCTCACTCTCTCTGTTTTCCCTGTTTTAGAATTCCCCCCCTCTTCTTTCTGTATGCATTGGTATTAGTTTTTGTCTCCAGGTCTCTTTTTTACTGTCTCTCTGTCCCTGTTTCCTAATTCTTCCTTCTCTGCCCTGTAACATGTAGCTCTGTGGTTTGATTTGTGTTCCTCCCCTGCCCTTTCCCTCCATTGTTTGCTGTCCTGACTCCCCATCGCTGTTGCTTTTTCCTCCCTCTGTGCCCTGTTCTTTGTAGCTTTGTCTTTTGCCATCTCTCCTGGTCTAGCTCCCTGCCCCTATTCTTTTTTCCTCCGTGTCTGTTGTGCTGCCCATCCCAGGTTTTTTTCTGCATCTCTGTCCTGCTCCTCATCCTTCTTTGTTGGTCTCTGTCCTGCTCCTTCTTCTTCTTTCTGCTGCCTCTTTTCTTCTCTCCCTGTTGCTTCTTTCTCCATATCCGTGTCGGGCTCCCTGTCCCCATCCTCTCACCACCCCATTCCTTGCCTCTTGTTTTCTCACTACCCCCATACTGGCCAGCCGGCTGCCCCTTTTCTCCTGTCTTCTAGTGTTCTGCACCCTGCTCCTCATTTTCGGTAGTCTCCAGCTCTGCCCAGCAGCCCATTGCTCCAGGAGCCGACTGACTGACTGACTGTTCCCTGCTGGCCTGAGGAGCGTGGCTCTGGGAACAAGCGCCCAGGTGTGTCAGGGGCAGGGGGAGCATTAGGGGCCCTGAGCCCCGGAGCAGACTTGCTTCTGGGACTTGTTATGTGTGTGACTGAATAAACACATGCTGTCTGCTGGCTGCCTTTTGTGCTTCCTTTGCCCCGGGCGAGGGGCTGTGAGGGAGCCCAGGGGAGGGGTGATGATGCACTGTGGGGGTGGGGGGATGGCCTCCAGCTGTGGGCTGGAGCTGGAGGGGCCCCAGGTGTGGGCAGTGAGGCTGATGGCAGTGGCCCCTCCCTGTAAAGGGGTTGCTCCAGGTGGAGGGGTGGGTGCTGCTGTTGAAAGCAGGGAAGCCCTCAGAGGGGTCGGTGTAAACCAAGGGGGGAGCAGAGCAGTTGCTGAGTGTTGCTGGGCTGTGGCTGCACCAAGGGAGAAGGTGAGTGGAGCTGTGCAATCAACTGGCAGCTCCTGGGAAAGGAGCTCATGGAGAGGATGGTGGTGTCTGCAGGGTGGCAATGGGGCGGCACAGAGCAGCGGGGGGACACTGCTCGGTGTTGAAGCCGGTGGCGGGGACACTGTGGGGCAGGCTGTCCAGGGCTGTGCCTGGTGGGGCTTCTGGGTGTGTTGGCGGGGGTTGGGAGGGGTGAACAATGGTGTCCCTGCAGGGTCAGAAAGTAGGGAAAGCTGCCTCTCACAACATAGCAGTAGTCCTGGTGTATGGGGTTTCTGGTCAGCCACGTTGGTTCCCTGGGGAGTGCTGGGATGTGTGGTCTTCCAGCACTTGGCTTGCAGGTGGCCATGCCGTGTTTGCCAGCACGTGCCAGGAGCTGTAGGTTTTGCAGACTTCGCTGCCAGGCAGCTGCATTGCTCATGGGCGCACATAGCACGGCATAGTCCTTGCTACCACTACGGCTCCTGCAACGCAGCACGAGGGATAGTTTTGTTACTGCTTTCATGTGGTTTCCTGCGGGCTTCTGGCTGCTCCCCAAAAAGCGTGCCTGCACCTCGAGAGTGCGTGCGCAGTGGCGCACCACCCCGCATCCGACAAGCAGTACTGCCGCTTGGCTGCTGCTCGTGTGGGGTGTGGCGCTCGCCTGTGCTCACTGCTGCTGTCTGACAAACACAACATGGTACTGCAGGTGGGCTATGCAGAGGTGCCCCCATGCCCCACTCTGCCACCCACCAGCAACGTCAACACGATGCTCCAATGCCTGTGGGGTGGTGCGGCCACGCTTGGTGCTGCCTCCTGATAAGGAAATGCTGCCGCCACCCCACATGCATGCTGTCAGCGGGCGCTCGGCATGCAAAGTGCAGGACTGCAGTGCCAGCACTGCACGGGTGCGCAGCACTGTCAGAGCTGGCTTTCCTGCTGCCGCAGTATGATGACTTGCTGGGCGTGATTCCTGGTGGTGGGTGAGGGCCAAGGCCACCGTTGAGGCCAGCAAGCCCCTTTGGCAGGTGTGGGGGCACCTCCTGCCTGCTGGCCCCATGGCAGTGGTGGGACAGGAAGCTTCACACTGCCCGCTGTGTCATGCCTCCACTCTGCTGGAGGTGATCTGGGCCAGCGGAGCCCCAGAGAGTTACCTGAGAGCTGGTAGAAAGGAAGAGGGGAAGAAGATGGGTGTCCCTGCCAGGGGTTGGTGCTGGGTGCCTCCCCAGCTTGCCAGAGTTCCCCTTGAGCTGGTACTGGCCTCACCCGCACCATGCAGCTGGCCCCAGCTCTCACACCTCCCCTGAAGCCTGTCCCATAGCCCCAGGTCACCCCCAAGCCCTGTGGGGGTGGCAGCAAGCTGGCCCTTGGTGCATCTGCAGAAGCCCCTGTGGAAGGAGGGGCTCTGGCCAGGGGTGATCTATGGGTAAATTATAAGGATCCAAAAGATGGATTGTGGAAAGGACCAGCTAAAGTAGTAATATGGGGAAGGGGATATCTTTGTGTTTCTACACCAACAGGCACTGTATGGGTTCCAGCGAGATGGGCGAAACCTGCCGCACCTCCCAATGACGCCGGAAGAGAGACAAGCTCATCGACAGCGACTGATTAACCTGGGGCAGGGGTTATGCTTGTGTCTCTACAGATGCCGGCCCTCGCTGGGTTCCTGCTCGGTGTGTTCGGCCTGTGCTGGAACCTGCATCAAGCTGAAGGCTGGAGAGGCGCAAGGGCTGCCATAACCTGACTTTGAGTAGCCTGAGCCTGTTCTTTCATTCCTTCCCCTAATTTCTTTATTGCCTCTACAAGAAAAGCCTGAGGTCCAGTGGGTATCGATGACGCCTTTTCAAGTGCCTCCTCTACAGTCCAATGTGCCCTTAATGTATTCAGCAAACTCTTTGTAGCAGGATTGCCATTTTGTGAAATACATTGTTTTAAGAGAGCACCCTGCATGTAGATAGGTACTCTTGCTCTTTCAATTGCATTTACCAACTTATCTACAAAACTGCCCAAAGTTTCTTCTCTCCCTTGCTTAATTCCCATATACATTGGAACTCCGCCTGGCTCTTTCACCTGCTCTATGGCTTCTCTCACTAACCTCATTGCCTCTCTCACCTTATCCGGACCAAGCAATGCTTGAGCTTCTACTCTAGCATAAGGTCCTAACCCCATTAATTCATCCATTGTAATCCCTTGTAATGGATCTCCTGCTTGCCGCTGTATCGCTATCGATTCTAACACTCTCGCTTGCCAATGCGCATTAAACAACAACCACTGACTAGGAGAGAAAATTAACTTTGCTATACCCCGACAATCTGCAGGCAAAAGAAGTTGAGTGCTCCAGAGATAATCTAACATTTGACGAACCGGTTCACCAGTAACACCATAAGAACTCACTGTAGAGCGCAATTGTGATAAAAGCTTCCAATCTAATGCCGTAACAGTAGCATTTATTCCACCAGCTGGGTTCGGCTGAAACTGAACTGGAAAAGCCATTGCTGTCGCCATCTGAGTCATCTCCTCATCCCCTTTTTCTAACCCCTCTCGTGCCAATGCATTCCAAGCCCGACACCTTTCTTTAGCGATCTCTATCCCCAGCCCATCTTCTGAGCCAGGAGTAGAATTCTCGCTTTCCGGCGTCACAGTGTGGCTGGACGCGTCAGGGCTACTCAGGGCAGAAGCGGGGGGAGCGGTAGGGAGAACTCGTTCTGAGCTTTCCTGTCCCGTCTCTTCGGAACGTAAAGGTGGTAAAACAAGCTCACGAAACGTAGGCGGTAATGGCCACCTAGTTTCCTCCTCCCCATATCTGGTGTTTTTCTCTTTTGCCGCAATTGCGCTCTGTGCAGCTCTTTTTTCAGCCTGATACCTCAGCAATTCATTATGAACCATCCTCCATAACTTTCCCAACTTTTTTGCTGTCTTATCATCGTTCAATGTTAATTCCCATAACTTATCTCCAAATTTTCGCCATTCCGATAACTCATGAACTGTATGTGGATTAATAAAACAACCTTGCTCTACCCCATAAGCTAAAAGCCCCTGAAGATCCTTTTTTACATCTATTCCCTCAACCCGGCGTTGTGCCAGCCAGGATGCAAATAAATCATATGCTGCTTGCCTGTCCATACCTGAATTTTTCCGTTGCAGCCTTTCCAGGTCTCGGCAGCACGTATCAGCAGGGCTCACCTCTTATGACACCCTGGGCGCGGGCCTTTTTAGTCGCCTTTCGCCGTCCTCGCTGCTTAAGGACCTGAACAACCTTCTCTGGTCTTTATCCTTTGTGGTGCCCTATACGTCCTTTGGCACGTATCACGTCGTTAGCAGATCACGTCCTTTGGCACGGATCACGTCGGGGTCATCACTTGTTGAAAGAACGCAGAGGGAGCCCAGCCATCATTTAATGCACAAAGGCTCAACTTTATTAGTACTCACACTTCTTTTATATCCACAATAATTAGTTCATACATATTGCAAAAAGCAAGCTCCTTATAGGTTGCTAAGGTTAGATACATTGGTTGCTAAGGTTAAATACCAATCTCTCCCCTTATGATTTCTGCAAGGCCTTCTACATAGTCCTGCTTCTGTTCTTTGTTCTTCTTTGATACTTTTCGGTATTCTCCCATCACGTCGCCGTTGTCAGCAGTTCCTCGGTGCTGTGCCCTTTCTCACGTAGCCAGTTGTTAGCAAACTGCTCCACAGTGATCTATGGTAATAATGGTAGTTGCTTCATCTTTCCTTCTCCCAGAGGCCGCACTGAGACTGTGCTTGCCTGTTCCTTCCCTGGGGATGCTGCTGACTGGACCCACCTCAGAACTGTGTGGGGTGTCTCTGCCTGGCTTTGTGCTCCTCTCAGCATAGAGGTGAAAAGGGACAGGCCCCTGGGAAATTTTCTGGATATGGACAGGAGCTGCCATGGCTGAAGCTGGAGAGGCCTGAGAAAGGGAACAAAGAAGAAAATCAAGGCCATCTGGGCAGCACCTGCCTCCCACTGCAGGAAGAGAGAACCTGCCTCTCTGGATGAGGAAGCAGGCCTCTTCATAGTCCGCAGCAAGCCAGACCGCCAACGTGCACCGTAGCGTCTGTGTGCGTCACCCCAAGTGCAGTACGGCCGCGTAGTGCGTGAGCGAGTGAGGCTACATGAACAGGAAGCCGTGTCTCGTAAGAACTGAGAGACACCCGTGTATTCTTTTAGGGGGAGGACAACCAAGCGACTGGAGCTACAAAAGAGGAAGGGAGGAGAGAAGGAGAAAGAAGGCTCTGAACTGGCAAATTTTCCTGGCAGCGCCGAGAGTGACGGCTGGGGTGAGTCGCAGACCCTCAGGGCCCTGTTGCCCCTCTTGTGCATTTTGGGCTCTCCCCTGGCCCCCTCTCTATCCCACACTGCTGTGATGTCTCTGCTTCCCTTTATCTCTACTCTCCTTCTTCTCTCCTGCTCCCACTCCCTCTTGTTGTGTCTTCTTCTAGCTCTCCCTTTTTCTCTAGATGCCTTTGTTCCTCTCCTTTCTTTTTTTCATCCTCCATCTCTCTCCTGTAGCCTAGTGCTGGTTTTTTCCTTTTCCAGTTCTTGGTCCTGATTGGCATCGGTCTGTTTTTGCCCACAACTTCTCTGGCCTGTTCCCTGGCGTTCTTTTCCTCTCCGTGCCTGTCTGTGCCGCTCCATGTCTCTGAGTTGCTCTCTCTCCCTCCTCCCCTGACATTCTGTATCCCTTTACCTTGGTCATTGATGCCCACCCCCCTTATTCTATATCTTGCTGTCCCTCTTTTCCTCCCTGTTTATCTCATCCTTTCTCTGACCCTTTGTGCTGCTCCCTGTCTCAATTATTTATTGCTTCATCTCTCTGTCCTGTTCTCTGTCTCTGTTCTTTGTCGTACTCCACCTCTCTGTCATTCTCTGTTGCTCTTTGCTCTCTAATCCTGCATCCTGCTCTGTGTCCCTCTCTCTTCCACAGTCATCTCCTGCTCTCTGGCTCCCTGTCCCTCACTGTCTTCTAGATCTCTCTGTCCCTTCTCTCTCTTCTTGATTCTCTAGTTTCCTATCTTGCACTGTCCTTTGTTTTTCTATCTCTCTGACTCTGTCCAGTCACTCTATCCATTTCTCTAATGTTTCTTTCTCCATCTCTGCCTCACCCCCTTTCTGCTTTGTCTTAGTTCCTCCATCCTCTCCCTAACCATTTGAATGTGTATCTCCATATCTTGGCTTGTCCTGTTGACTCTCACTATATCCCCCTGTCAAGCTCCCTGTCCCATTAACTCTCACTATATCCCCCTGTCAAGCTCCCTGTCCCATTATTCTCCTCTGTCCTTCTCTCTGCCCCTTTTTCCTCATCCTGCAGCATACCACAGTTTTCTTGTTGTCCCTCTCTTTGCCCTGATCTGTCTGTCTCTCTCTTACTCTATCAACCCTTCTGGCTTCTTCTCCATCTATTTCTCTCCTCTCCTCCCACCTTCCTTATTCCCCTCATTTAATTTATCTCTCTTTCTGTCCTTTTTGCTCCCCACTCATCATTTTCTCTGTATTTCCCTCTCTCTTGCTCTCTTGCTGACCCTGTTTTTCTTCCACCATGCCCCAGCAGGACTCCTCATCCCTTTTATAGTGATTTCTCCATCTCACTGTGCTTTGTTCTTTACTCCTATCCAGAACATGGTTCTGTTAGAAGTTAGGTAGCATGTGTGGTCTTGCTAGAAAAGAAGCGTAACCCTGTAGCGTTTCATTTTTTTCATAGGAAACTAAAGCACATCCTCTTGGATAATATTATTGCATTTAGCTGATTGGTTAGTACAGTTAGTATTGGTTATTTAGCTGATAGCTTAGTACAATATCTGTCTTTTTCTATCTATACCACCTCAGAAAAGCTAATTTTAATTCCCTACCCAGTCATATTGCTGATGCAATAGATGTAACGAAGGAGCAGATATTGTCATTTCCAGTAAGGGTCGCTTTCTTCAAACAGCACTTTCCATTCAGTAAACTTAAGGTAGGTGAGAAAACTTGCTTCTGCTCCCCTGGCTGCTTTTATGCCTTCTGGTGGTTCACCCCTCCCCTTTCCCAGGTGATTGTGGTCAGGGTGGTGGGTGGGGCCTGGGGTATATAAGCCACAGCCTCTCCTCAGGGTGGTCATTCTGCTCTTAGGCCTCTCTGAGGTCAGTGCTTTAGTGGTCCTTGTGTAAATAGCAGCTTTTGAGCTGTTGAAGCCCTTTGGGCAGGTGTGTTTTGATAACCACAGAAACAGAGCTACCCAAGGTAAGAGTTTCAGGATCAGTCAAGGTTCAACAGCATATATAAGAGGAGGTGCAGTGGCATGTAGTGGTTTATTTTCAGGTAAGTAATTTTGTATGAAGTGGTGGTGAGTGTGTGTGTGTTTAAGATGGCTTAATAGCATATGTGTTGTATTTTCCTGGCTTTTCTGACTTTATTAAAGATGGGAGCTTGTTTTTTTCCCTAGTATTGCTGTACATATTGTAAGTTGTTGATATCATCTGTCTAAATAGGACCAAAGATGAGATAATGTAGCAAGGGTTAGAATGAGCATCTTGTGTGCATTTGTACATGGAATTTTAACATTTCTCAAAAAAGGGGCAGGGATGTAAGGTGCAGGGTCTTTCAGGGTACGGGATGGCTCATTGCCTTTCCTAATTCCCTGCAGAGAATGATGTTGTTTTGCAGGTGCTGTGTAGGCAGCCTTTGGAATAGGACGAGCATTTGAAGTGAGCTGGGATAGTAGAGAGGAGGAGCATGGCCCCAGTGTTTTCACACAAGCACAACTACGATGTTTTGTCTTTTGATGTCATAGGTGCCACAAGCGATGATTGCCGTAGCGTCCAACACTGAAACCGGCATGGAGCAGGTGAGCAGAAAGTCTGATGCTTTTGAGGAGGAGCGTGTTGCAGAAGAGGGCTGTGTCAGCCAACATGGTGCTGACTCCTGGTGATGTTTTTGTGCAGATGAAGAGGAACATGGCATCCATAGGAATATCCAGGTTAGCTGATGTGGTTGTTGTGGAAAATGGCCTCAGACTCCCAGCCCCCAGATAAGTTGAGGGACTGGTGTTTGGGAGAGGTCTCTGGGGTGAGCCCAAGTTTGGGAATTGAGGGAGCAGTTTTCAAGTTAGCGTAGGTGAGAGGGCTGTCCAGGAACGGTGCCCTTTGGGCAGGGAAAGGGAGCAGGTGACCTTTCTGCACAAGACGGCCATGTGCCAGGCAGGGCAGTTACAGCCTATGGCTGTGTTGTTGTGTAGTTCACGTTTTCCATTTTATGTGTCCTAGAGCTTCCTTGGGTCACGACATCCTCCTCGCTCTTTGCACTGAAGTAGCACGGACCATCCCTCGGGTCTCGAATGCCTATAGTCATTGTCACAGTGCCGGTGATCTTTTGTATTGCGTTACAAGCTTAAAACATGGATAGGTCTTGGAAGTTTCAGGTCTGTCTGCTTTTGCGGCATTGTTCCAGGCTGCGTTAACATCTCTGGTCTCGAGCAGCCCATTTTTGTAAAGACGTTTCCTGGGAGTTCTACCCTGCATCCTTACATGCTTAGGTCTTGAAGTAAGGTGTCTTGCACCTGCCTCATCCCAGTTGCTCCCATCTGTTTTTGTCTCAGGCCACAGCGTTTGGCTCTTCTCAGCCTGCCATGGATTATTCCTCATGGCCTCGCTGGTCTTCTCATCTGGCACAGTCTCTGGCTGAGGGGTCATTTTTAGAGAGCTTGTTTTAATGTCTCTGTCACACCATTTGTCTTGTATGTGCGCAGTGTTGGTCTGTGCCTGTTTATGTCTGGGTTGGAGCTGCTCTGCCTAGGGGCACAGCAGTGATAACAGGGTGGGAGGGAAGTCAACGCCACAAAAAGGGGAGGCTGAAAAGGGGTGGGAGGCCAAAAAGGGGTGAGAGGCTGGAGAGAAGTAGAGGCCAGAAAAAATTGTAGGCCAAAAAGGGGTGGGAGGCCAAAAAGGGGTGGGAGGCGGGAGAGAAGTAGAGGCCAGAAAAAAATGGGAGGCTTAAAAGGGGTGGGAGGCCTAAAAGGGGTGGGAGGCCTAAAAGGGGTGGGAGGCCTAAAAGGGGTGGGAGGCCTAAAAGGGGTGGGAGGCCTAAAAGGGGTGGGAGGCCTAAAAGGGGTGGGAGGCCTAAAAGGGGTGGGAGGCCTAAAAGGGGTGGGAGGCTGGAGAGAAGTAGAGGCCAGAATAAAATTGGAGGCCAAAAAGGGGTGGGAGGCTGGAGAGAAGTAGAGGCCAGAATAAAATTGGAGGCCAAAAAGGGGTGGGAGGCCAAAAAAGTGTGGGAGGCTGGAGAGAAGTAGAGGCCAGAAAAAATTGTAGGCCGAAAAGGGGTGGGAGGCCAAAAAGTGGTGGGAGGCCTAAAACAGGGTGAGAGGCTGAAGAGGAGGCCAGAACAAATTGTATGCTGAAAAGGAGTGGGAGGCCAAAAAGGGGTGGGAGGCTGGAGAGAAGTAGAGGCCAGAAAAAATTGTAGGCTGAAAAAGGGTGGGAGGCCAAAAAGGGGTGGGAGGCCAAAAAAAGGTGGGAGGCTGGAGAGAAGTAGAGGCCAGAACAAATTAGAGGTCGATAAGGAGTGCGAGGCAAAAAAAGGGTGGGAGGCTGGAGAGAAGTAGAGGCCAGAACAAATCAGAGGTCGAAAAGGCGTGGGAGGCTGAAAAATGGTGGGAGGCTGGAGAGAAGTAGAGGCCAAAAAGGGGTGGGAGGCCTAAAAAAGGGTGAGAGGCTGAAGAGAAGAGGCCAGAACAAATTTTAGGCTGAAAAGGAGTGGTAGGCCAAAAAGGGGTGGGAGACCGGTGAATAGAAGACGCCAGAAAAAATTAGATGCTGAAAAGGGGTGGGAGGCCAAAAAGGGGTGGGAAGGTGGAGAGAAGTAGATGCTAGAAAAAGACTGGAGGCCAAAATGAGTGGGAGTCCAAAAAGCGGTGGGAGGCCATAAAAGTGTGGGAGGCTGGAGACAAGTAGAGGCTGGAAAAAATTGGAGGCCAAAAATGAGTGGGAGTCCAAAAAGGGGTGGGAGGCCAAAAAGGAGTGGGAGGCCATAAAAGGGTGGGAGGCTGGAGAGAAGTAGAGGCCAGAAAAAATTGGAGGCCAAAAAAGGAGTGGGAGGCCGAAAAGTGGTGGGAGGCTGGAGAGAAGTAGAGGCCAGACAAAATAGGAGGCCGAAAAGGGGTGGGAGGCCAAAAAGGAGTGGGAGGCCATAAAAGGGTGGGAGGCTGGAGAGAAGTAGAGGCCAGAAAAAATTGGAGGCCAAAAAAGGAGTGGGAGGCCGAAAAGTGGTGGGAGGCTGGAGAGAAGTAGAGGCCAGACAAAATAGGAGGCCGAAAAGGGGTGGGAGGCCAAAAAGGGGTTGGAGGCCTAAAAAAGAGTGAGAGGCTGAAGAGCAGAAGAGGCCAGAACAAATTGTAGGCTGAAAAGGAGTGGGAGGCCAAAAAGGGGTGGGAGACCGGTGAATAGAAGACGCCAGAAGAAATTAGATGTTGAAAAGGGGTGGGAGGCTAAAAAGGGGTGGGAGGCCAAAAAAGGGTGGGAGACTGGAGAGAAATAGAGGCCAAAAAGGGGTGGGAGGCCAAAAAGGGGTGGGAGGCCAAAAAGGGGTGGGAGGCTGGAGAGAAGTAGAGGCTGGAAAAAATTGCATGCCGATAAGGAGTGGGAGGCCAAAAAGGAGTGAGAGACCAGTGAAGTGTAGAGGCCAGAAAAAAATTAGAAGCCGAGAAGGGGTGGGAGGTCTAAAAGGGGTGAGAGACCAGTGAATAGTAGAGGCCAGAAAAAAATTAGAAGCTGAGAAGGGGTGGGAGGTATAAAAGGGGTGGGAGACCAGTGAATAGTAGAGGCCAGAAAAAAATTAGAAGCTGAAAAGGAGTGGGAGGATAAAAAAGGGTGGGAGGCTGGAGAGAAGTAGAGGCCAGAAAAAATTGGAGGCCAAAAAAGGAGTGGGAGGCCGAAAAGTGGTTGGAGGCTGGAGAGAAGTAGAGGCCAGACAAAATAGGAGGCCGAAAAAGGGGTGGGAGGCCTAAAAAAGAGTGAGAGGCTGAAGAGCAGAAAAGGCCAGAACAAATTGTAGGCTGAAAAGGAGTGGGAGGCCAAAAAGGGGTGGGAGACCGGTGAATAGAAGACGCCAGAAAAAATTAGAGGTTGAAAAGGGGTGGGAGGCCAAAAAAGCGTGGGAAGCTGGAGAGAAGTAGAGGCCAGAAAAAATTGGTGGCTGAAAAAGGGTGGGAGGCCAAAAAGTGGTGGGAGGCCAAAAAAGGGTGGGAGGCTGGAGAGAAATAGAGGCTGGAAAAAATTGGAGGCCGAAAAGGGGTGGGAGGCCAAAAAGTGGTGGGAGGCTGGAGAGAAGTAGAGGCCAGAAAAAATAGGAGGCCGAAAAGGGGTGGGAGTCCGAAAAGGAGTGGGAGGCCATAAAAGGGTGGGAGGCTGGAGAGAAGTAGAGGCCAGAAAAAATTGGAGGCCAAAAAAGGAGTGGGAGGCCAAAAAGTGGTGGGAGGCTGGAGAGAAGTAGAGGCCAGAAAAAATTAGATGTCGATAAGGAGTGGGAGGCCAAAAAAGGGTGGGAGGCTGGAGAGAAGTAGAGGCCAGAAAAAATAGGAGGCCGAAAAGGGGTGGGAGGCCAAAAAAGGGTGGGAGGCCTAAAAGAGGGTGAGAGGCTGAAGAGCAGAAGAGGCTAGAACAAATTGTAGGCTGAAAAGGAGTGGGAGGCCAAAAAGGGGTGGGAGACCGGTGAATAGAAGACGCCAGAAAAAATTAGATGCTGAAAAGGGGTGGGAGGCTAAAAAGGGGTGGGAGGCCGGAAAAGGGTGGGAGACTGGAGAGAAATAGAGGCCAAAATGAGTGGGAGTCCAAAAAGGGGTGGGAGGCCAAAAAGGGTGGGAGGCTGGAGAAAAGTGGAGGCTGGAAAAAATTGGAGGCCGAAAAGGGGTGGGAGGCTGGAGAGAAGTAGAGGCTGGAAAAAATTGCATGCCGAAAAGGAGTGGGAGGCCAAAAAGGAGTGAGAGACCAGTGAAATGTAGAGGCCAGAAAAAAAATAGAAGCCGAGAAGGGGTGGGAGGTCTAAAAGGGGTGAGAGACCAGTGAATAGTAGAGGCCAGAAAAAAATTAGAAGCCGAGAAGGGGTGGGAGGTCTAAAAGGGGTGGGAGACCAGTGAATAGTAGAGGCCAGAAAAAAATTAGAAGCTGAAAAGGAGTGGGAGGCCAAAAAAGGGTGGGAGGCTGGAGAGAAGTAGAGGCCAAAAAGGAGTGGGAGGCCGAAAAGGGGTGGGAGGCCAAAAAAGGGTGGGAGGCTGGAGAGAAGTAGAGGCCAGAACGAATTGGAGGTAGAAAAGGCGTGGGAGGCCAAAAATGGTGGGAGGCTGGAGAGAAGTAGAGGCAGAAAAAATTGGAGGCCGAAAAGGGGTGAGAGGCTGGAGAGAAATAGAGGCCAGAAAAAATTGGAGTCCGAAAAGGGGTGGGAGGCCAAAAAGGGGTGGGAGACCGCTGAATAGAAGACGCCAGAAAAAATTAGATGCTGAAAAGTGGTGGGAGGCTAAAAAGGGGTGGGAGGCCAAAAAAGCGTGGGAGGCTGGAGAGAAGTAGGGGCCAGAAAAAATTGGTGTCTGAAAAAGGGTGGGAGGCCAAAAAAGGGTGGGAGGCTGGAGAGAAATAGAGGCCAAAATGAGTGGGAGTCCAAAAAGGGGTGGGAGGCCAAAAAAGGGTGGGAGGCTGGAGAGAAGTAGAGGCTGGAAAAAATTGGAGGCCAAAAATGAGTGGGAGGCCAAAAAGGGGTGAGAGGCTGGAGAGAAGAAGAGGCCAGACAAATTGTAGGCTGAAAAGGAGTGGGAGGCCAAAAATGGGTGGGAGACCGGTGAATAGAAGACGCCAGAAAAAATTAGATGCTGAAAAGGGGTGGGAGGCTAAAAAGGGGTGGGAGGCCAAAAAAGGGTGGGAGGCTGGAGAGAAGTAGAGGCCAGAAAAAATTAGAGGTCGATAAGGAGTGCGAGGCAAAAAAAGGGTGGGAGGCTGGAGAGAAGTAGAGGCCAGAACAAATCAGAGGTCGAAAAGGCGTGGGAGGCTGAAAAATGGTGGGAGGCTGGAGAGAAGTAGAGGCCAAAAAGGGGTGGGAGGCCTAAAAAAGGGTGAGAGGCTGAAGAGAAGAGGCCAGAACAAATTTTAGGCTGAAAAGGAGTGGTAGGCCAAAAAGGGGTGGGAGACCGGTGAATAGAAGACGCCAGAAAAAATTAGATGCTGAAAAGGGGTGGGAGGCCAAAAAGGGGTGGGAAGGTGGAGAGAAGTAGATGCTAGAAAAAGACTGGAGGCCAAAATGAGTGGGAGTCCAAAAAGGGGTGGGAGGCCAAAAAGGAGTGGGAGGCCATAAAAGGGTGGGAGGCTGGAGAGAAGTAGAGGCCAGAAAAAATTGGAGGCCAAAAAAGGAGTGGGAGGCCGAAAAGTGGTGGGAGGCTGGAGAGAAGTAGAGGCCAGACAAAATAGGAGGCCGAAAAGGGGTGGGAGGCCAAAAAGGGGTTGGAGGCCTAAAAAAGAGTGAGAGGCTGAAGAGCAGAAGAGGCCAGAACAAATTGTAGGCTGAAAAGGAGTGGGAGGCCAAAAAGGGGTGGGAGACCGGTGAATAGAAGACGCCAGAAGAAATTAGATGTTGAAAAGGGGTGGGAGGCTAAAAAGGGGTGGGAGGCCAAAAAAGGGTGGGAGACTGGAGAGAAATAGAGGCCAAAAAGGGGTGGGAGGCCAAAAAGGGGTGGGAGGCCAAAAAGGGGTGGGAGGCTGGAGAGAAGTAGAGGCTGGAAAAAATTGCATGCCGATAAGGAGTGGGAGGCCAAAAAGGAGTGAGAGACCAGTGAAGTGTAGAGGCCAGAAAAAAATTAGAAGCCGAGAAGGGGTGGGAGGTCTAAAAGGGGTGAGAGACCAGTGAATAGTAGAGGCCAGAAAAAAATTAGAAGCTGAGAAGGGGTGGGAGGTATAAAAGGGGTGGGAGACCAGTGAATAGTAGAGGCCAGAAAAAAATTAGAAGCTGAAAAGGAGTGGGAGGATAAAAAAGGGTGGGAGGCTGGAGAGAAGTAGAGGCCAGAAAAAATTGGAGGCCAAAAAAGGAGTGGGAGGCCGAAAAGTGGTTGGAGGCTGGAGAGAAGTAGAGGCCAGACAAAATAGGAGGCCGAAAAAGGGGTGGGAGGCCTAAAAAAGAGTGAGAGGCTGAAGAGCAGAAAAGGCCAGAACAAATTGTAGGCTGAAAAGGAGTGGGAGGCCAAAAAGGGGTGGGAGACCGGTGAATAGAAGACGCCAGAAAAAATTAGATGTTGAAAAGGGGTGGGAGGCCAAAAAAGCGTGGGAAGCTGGAGAGAAGTAGAGGCCAGAAAAAATTGGTGGCTGAAAAAGGGTGGGAGGCCAAAAAGTGGTGGGAGGCCAAAAAAGGGTGGGAGGCTGGAGAGAAATAGAGGCTGGAAAAAATTGGAGGCCGAAAAGGGGTGGGAGGCCAAAAAGTGGTGGGAGGCTGGAGAGAAGTAGAGGCCAGAAAAAATAGGAGGCCGAAAAGGGGTGGGAGTCCGAAAAGGAGTGGGAGGCCATAAAAGGGTGGGAGGCTGGAGAGAAGTAGAGGTCAGAAAAAATTGGAGGCCAAAAAAGGAGTGGGAGGCCAAAAAGTGGTGGGAGGCTGGAGAGAAGTAGAGGCCAGAAAAAATTAGATGTCGATAAGGAGTGGGAGGCCAAAAAAGGGTGGGAGGCTGGAGAGAAGTAGAGGCCAGAAAAAATAGGAGGCCGAAAAGGGGTGGGAGGCCAAAAAAGGGTGGGAGGCCTAAAAGAGGGTGAGAGGCTGAAGAGCAGAAGAGGCTAGAACAAATTGTAGGCTGAAAAGGAGTGGGAGGCCAAAAAGGGGTGGGAGACCGGTGAATAGAAGACGCCAGAAAAAATTAGATGCTGAAAAGGGGTGGGAGGCTAAAAAGGGGTGGGAGGCCGGAAAAGGGTGGGAGACTGGAGAGAAATAGAGGCCAAAATGAGTGGGAGTCCAAAAAGGGGTGGGAGGCCAAAAAGGGTGGGAGGCTGGAGAAAAGTGGAGGCTGGAAAAAATTGGAGGCCGAAAAGGGGTGGGAGGCTGGAGAGAAGTAGAGGCTGGAAAAAATTGCATGCCGAAAAGGAGTGGGAGGCCAAAAAGGAGTGAGAGACCAGTGAAATGTAGAGGCCAGAAAAAAAATAGAAGCCGAGAAGGGGTGGGAGGTCTAAAAGGGGTGAGAGACCAGTGAATAGTAGAGGCCAGAAAAAAATTAGAAGCCGAGAAGGGGTGGGAGGTCTAAAAGGGGTGGGAGACCAGTGAATAGTAGAGGCCAGAAAAAAATTAGAAGCTGAAAAGGAGTGGGAGGCCAAAAAAGGGTGGGAGGCTGGAGAGAAGTAGAGGCCAAAAAGGAGTGGGAGGCCGAAAAGGGGTGGGAGGCCAAAAAAGGGTGGGAGGCTGGAGAGAAGTAGAGGCCAGAACGAATTGGAGGTAGAAAAGGCGTGGGAGGCCAAAAATGGTGGGATGCTGGAGAGAAGTAGAGGCAGAAAAAATTGGAGGCCGAAAAGGGGTGAGAGGCTGGAGAGAAATAGAGGCCAGAAAAAATTGGAGTCCGAAAAGGGGTGGGAGGCCAAAAAGGGGTGGGAGACCGCTGAATAGAAGACGCCAGAAAAAATTAGATGCTGAAAAGTGGTGGGAGGCTAAAAAGGGGTGGGAGGCCAAAAAAGCGTGGGAGGCTGGAGAGAAGTAGGGGCCAGAAAAAATTGGTGTCTGAAAAAGGGTGGGAGGCCAAAAAAGGGTGGGAGGCTGGAGAGAAATAGAGGCCAAAATGAGTGGGAGTCCAAAAAGGGGTGGGAGGCCAAAAAAGGGTGGGAGGCTGGAGAGAAGTAGAGGCTGGAAAAAATTGGAGGCCAAAAATGAGTGGGAGGCCAAAAAGGGGTGAGAGGCTGGAGAGAAGAAGAGGCCAGACAAATTGTAGGCTGAAAAGGAGTGGGAGGCCAAAAATGGGTGGGAGACCGGTGAATAGAAGACGCCAGAAAAAATTAGATGCTGAAAAGGGGTGGGAGGCTAAAAAGGGGTGGGAGGCCAAAAAAGGGTGGGAGGCTGGAGAGAAGTAGAGGCCAGAAAAAATTAGAGGTCGATAAGGAGTGCGAGGCAAAAAAAGGGTGGGAGGCTGGAGAGAAGTAGAGGCCAGAACAAATCAGAGGTCGAAAAGGCATGGGAGGCTGAAAAATGGTGGGAGGCTGGAGAGAAGTAGAGGCCAAAAAGGGGTGGGAGGCCTAAAAAAGGGTGAGAGGCTGAAGAGAAGAGGCCAGAACAAATTTTAGGCTGAAAAGGAGTGGTAGGCCAAAAAGGGGTGGGAGACCGGTGAATAGAAGACGCCAGAAAAAATTAGATGCTGAAAAGGGGTGGGAGGCCAAAAAGGGGTGGGAAGGTGGAGAGAAGTAGATGCTAGAAAAAGACTGGAAGCCAAAATGAGTGGGAGTCCAAAAAGGGGTGGGAGGCCAAAAAGGAGTGGGAGGCCATAAAAGGGTGGGAGGCTGGAGAGAAGTAGAGGCCAGAAAAAATTGGAGGCCAAAAAAGGAGTGGGAGGCCGAAAAGTGGTGGGAGGCTGGAGAGAAGTAGAGGCCAGACAAAATAGGAGGCCGAAAAGGGGTGGGAGGCCAAAAAGGAGTGGGAGGCCATAAAAGGGTGGGAGGCTGGAGAGAAGTAGAGGCCAGAAAAAATTGGAGGCCAAAAAAGGAGTGGGAGGCCGAAAAGTGGTGGGAGGCTGGAGAGAAGTAGAGGCCAGACAAAATAGGAGGCCGAAAAGGGGTGGGAGGCCAAAAAGGGGTTGGAGGCCTAAAAAAGAGTGAGAGGCTGAAGAGCAGAAGAGGCCAGAACAAATTGTAGGCTGAAAAGGAGTGGGAGGCCAAAAAGGGGTGGGAGACCGGTGAATAGAAGACGCCAGAAGAAATTAGATGTTGAAAAGGGGTGGGAGGCTAAAAAGGGGTGGGAGGCCAAAAAAGGGTGGGAGACTGGAGAGAAATAGAGGCCAAAAAGGGGTGGGAGGCCAAAAAGGGGTGGGAGGCCAAAAAGGGGTGGGAGGCTGGAGAGAAGTAGAGGCTGGAAAAAATTGCATGCCGATAAGGAGTGGGAGGCCAAAAAGGAGTGAGAGACCAGTGAAGTGTAGAGGCCAGAAAAAAATTAGAAGCCGAGAAGGGGTGGGAGGTCTAAAAGGGGTGAGAGACCAGTGAATAGTAGAGGCCAGAAAAAAATTAGAAGCTGAGAAGGGGTGGGAGGTATAAAAGGGGTGGGAGACCAGTGAATAGTAGAGGCCAGAAAAAAATTAGAAGCTGAAAAGGAGTGGGAGGATAAAAAAGGGTGGGAGGCTGGAGAGAAGTAGAGGCCAGAAAAAATTGGAGGCCAAAAAAGGAGTGGGAGGCCGAAAAGTGGTTGGAGGCTGGAGAGAAGTAGAGGCCAGACAAAATAGGAGGCCGAAAAAGGGGTGGGAGGCCTAAAAAAGAGTGAGAGGCTGAAGAGCAGAAAAGGCCAGAACAAATTGTAGGCTGAAAAGGAGTGGGAGGCCAAAAAGGGGTGGGAGACCGGTGAATAGAAGACGCCAGAAAAAATTAGATGTTGAAAAGGGGTGGGAGGCCAAAAAAGCGTGGGAAGCTGGAGAGAAGTAGAGGCCAGAAAAAATTGGTGGCTGAAAAAGGGTGGGAGGCCAAAAAGTGGTGGGAGGCCAAAAAAGGGTGGGAGGCTGGAGAGAAATAGAGGCTGGAAAAAATTGGAGGCCGAAAAGGGGTGGGAGGCCAAAAAGTGGTGGGAGGCTGGAGAGAAGTAGAGGCCAGAAAAAATAGGAGGCCGAAAAGGGGTGGGAGTCCGAAAAGGAGTGGGAGGCCATAAAAGGGTGGGAGGCTGGAGAGAAGTAGAGGCCATAAAAAATTGGAGGCCAAAAAAGGAGTGGGAGGCCAAAAAGTGGTGGGAGGCTGGAGAGAAGTAGAGGCCAGAAAAAATTAGATGTCGATAAGGAGTGGGAGGCCAAAAAAGGGTGGGAGGCTGGAGAGAAGTAGAGGCCAGAAAAAATAGGAGGCCGAAAAGGGGTGGGAGGCCAAAAAAGGGTGGGAGGCCTAAAAGAGGGTGAGAGGCTGAAGAGCAGAAGAGGCTAGAACAAATTGTAGGCTGAAAAGGAGTGGGAGGCCAAAAAGGGGTGGGAGACCGGTGAATAGAAGACGCCAGAAAAAATTAGATGCTGAAAAGGGGTGGGAGGCTAAAAAGGGGTGGGAGGCCGGAAAAGGGTGGGAGACTGGAGAGAAATAGAGGCCAAAATGAGTGGGAGTCCAAAAAGGGGTGGGAGGCCAAAAAGGGTGGGAGGCTGGAGAAAAGTGGAGGCTGGAAAAAATTGGAGGCCGAAAAGGGGTGGGAGGCTGGAGAGAAGTAGAGGCTGGAAAAAATTGCATGCCGAAAAGGAGTGGGAGGCCAAAAAGGAGTGAGAGACCAGTGAAATGTAGAGGCCAGAAAAAAAATAGAAGCCGAGAAGGGGTGGGAGGTCTAAAAGGGGTGAGAGACCAGTGAATAGTAGAGGCCAGAAAAAAATTAGAAGCCGAGAAGGGGTGGGAGGTCTAAAAGGGGTGGGAGACCAGTGAATAGTAGAGGCCAGAAAAAAATTAGAAGCTGAAAAGGAGTGGGAGGCCAAAAAAGGGTGGGAGGCTGGAGAGAAGTAGAGGCCAAAAAGGAGTGGGAGGCCGAAAAGGGGTGGGAGGCCAAAAAAGGGTGGGAGGCTGGAGAGAAGTAGAGGCCAGAACGAATTGGAGGTAGAAAAGGCGTGGGAGGCCAAAAATGGTGGGAGGCTGGAGAGAAGTAGAGGCAGAAAAAATTGGAGGCCGAAAAGGGGTGAGAGGCTGGAGAGAAATAGAGGCCAGAAAAAATTGGAGTCCGAAAAGGGGTGGGAGGCCAAAAAGGGGTGGGAGACCGCTGAATAGAAGACGCCAGAAAAAATTAGATGCTGAAAAGTGGTGGGAGGCTAAAAAGGGGTGGGAGGCCAAAAAAGCGTGGGAGGCTGGAGAGAAGTAGGGGCCAGAAAAAATTGGTGTCTGAAAAAGGGTGGGAGGCCAAAAAAGGGTGGGAGGCTGGAGAGAAATAGAGGCCAAAATGAGTGGGAGTCCAAAAAGGGGTGAGAGGCTGGAGAGAAGAAGAGGCCAGACAAATTGTAGGCTGAAAAGGAGTGGGAGGCCAAAAATGGGTGGGAGACCGGTGAATAGAAGACGCCAGAAAAAATTAGATGCTGAAAAGGGGTGGGAGGCTAAAAAGGGGTGGGAGGCCAAAAAAGGGTGGGAGGCTGGAGAGAAGTAGAGGCCAGAAAAAATTAGAGGTCGATAAGGAGTGGGAGGCCAAAAAGGGTGGGAGGCTGGAGAGAAGTAGAGGCCAGAAAAAATTAAAGGTCGATAAGGAGTGCGAGGCCAAAAAAGGGTGGGAGGATGGAGAGAAGTAGAGGCAAGAACAAATTAGAGGTCAAAAAGGCGTGGGAGGCTGGAGAGAAGTAGATGCCAGAAAAAATTAGAGGTCGAAAAGTGGTGGGAGGCCAAAAAGTGGTGGGAGGCTGGAGAGAAGTAGAGGCCAGAAGAAATAGGAGGCCGAAAAGGGCTGGGAGGCCAAAAAGGGGTGGGAGGCCTAAAAAAGGGTGAGAGGCTGAAGAGCAGAAGAGGCCAGAACAAATTGTAGGCTGAAAAGGAGTGGGAGGCCAAAAAGGGGTGGAGACCGGTGAATAGAAGACGCCAGAAAAAATTAGATGCTGAAAAGGGGTGGGAGGCAAAAAGGGGTGGGAGGCCAAAAAAGGGTGGGAGGCTGGAGAGAAGTAGAGGCTAGAAATAATTGGTGGCTGAAAAAGGGTGGAAGTAAAAAAAGTGGTGGGAGGCCAAAAAAGGGTGGGAGGCTGGAGAGAAGTAGGGGCCAGAAAAAATAGGAGGCCGAAAAGGGGTGGGAGGCCAAAAAGGAGTGGGAGGCCATAAAAGGGTGGGAGGCTGGAGAGAAGTAGAGGCCATAAAAAATTGGAGGCCAAAAAAGGAGTGGGAGGCCGAAAAGTGGTGGGAGGCTGGAGAGAAGTAGAGGCCAGAAAAAATTAGAGGTCGATAAGGAGTGGGAGGCCAAAAAGGGTGGGAGGCTGGAGAGAAGTAGAGGCCAGAAGAAATAGGAGGCCGAAAAGGGGTGGGAGGCCAAAAAGGGGTGGGAGGCCTAAAAAAGGGTGAGAGGCTGAAGAGCAGAAGAGGCCAGAACAAATTGTAGGCTGAAAAGGAGTGGGAGGCCAAAAAGGGGTGGGAGACCGGTGAATAGAAGACGCCAGAAGAAATTAGATGTTGAAAAGGGGTGGGAGGCTAAAAAGGGGTGGGAGGCCAAAAAAGGGTGGGAGACTGGAGAGAAATAGAGGCCAAAAAGGGGTGGGAGGCCAAAAAGGGGTGGGAGGCCAAAAAGGGGTGGGAGGCTGGAGAGAAGTAGAGGCTGGAAAAAATTGCATGCCGATAAGGAGTGGGAGGCCAAAAAGGAGTGAGAGACCAGTGAAGTGTAGAGGCCAGAAAAAAATTAGAAGCCGAGAAGGGGTGGGAGGTATAAAAGGGGTGAGAGACCAGTGAATAGTAGAGGCCAGAAAAAAATTAGAAGCTGAAAAGGAGTGGGAGGATAAAAAAGGGTGGGAGGCTGGAGAGAAGTAGAGGCCAGAAAAAATTGGAGGCCAAAAAAGGAGTGGGAGGCCGAAAAGTGGTTGGAGGCTGGAGAGAAGTAGAGGCCAGACAAAATAGGAGGCCGAAAAAGGGGTGGGAGGCCTAAAAAAGAGTGAGAGGCTGAAGAGCAGAAAAGGCCAGAACAAATTGTAGGCTGAAAAGGAGTGGGAGGCCAAAAAGGGGTGGGAGACCGGTGAATAGAAGACGCCAGAAAAAATTAGATGTTGAAAAGGGGTGGGAGGCCAAAAAAGCGTGGGAAGCTGGAGAGAAGTAGAGGCCAGAAAAAATTGGTGGCTGAAAAAGGGTGGGAGGCCAAAAAGTGGTGGGAGGCCAAAAAAGGGTGGGAGGCTGGAGAGAAATAGAGGCTGGAAAAAATTGGAGGCCGAAAAGGGGTGGGAGGCCAAAAAGTGGTGGGAGGCTGGAGAGAAGTAGAGGCCAGAAAAAATAGGAGGCCGAAAAGGGGTGGGAGTCCGAAAAGGAGTGGGAGGCCATAAAAGGGTGGGAGGCTGGAGAGAAGTAGAGGCCAGAAAAAATTGGAGGCCAAAAAAGGAGTGGGAGGCCAAAAAGTGGTGGGAGGCTGGAGAGAAGTAGAGGCCAGAAAAAATTAGATGTCGATAAGGAGTGGGAGGCCAAAAAAGGGTGGGAGGCTGGAGAGAAGTAGAGGCCAGAAAAAATAGGAGGCCGAAAAGGGGTGGGAGGCCAAAAAAGGGTGGGAGGCCTAAAAGAGGGTGAGAGGCTGAAGAGCAGAAGAGGCTAGAACAAATTGTAGGCTGAAAAGGAGTGGGAGGCCAAAAAGGGGTGGGAGACCGGTGAATAGAAGACGCCAGAAAAAATTAGATGCTGAAAAGGGGTGGGAGGCTAAAAAGGGGTGGGAGGCCGGAAAAGGGTGGGAGACTGGAGAGAAATAGAGGCCAAAATGAGTGGGAGTCCAAAAAGGGGTGGGAGGCCAAAAAGGGTGGGAGGCTGGAGAAAAGTGGAGGCTGGAAAAAATTGGAGGCCGAAAAGGGGTGGGAGGCTGGAGAGAAGTAGAGGCTGGAAAAAATTGCATGCCGAAAAGGAGTGGGAGGCCAAAAAGGAGTGAGAGACCAGTGAAATGTAGAGGCCAGAAAAAAAATAGAAGCCGAGAAGGGGTGGGAGGTCTAAAAGGGGTGAGAGACCAGTGAATAGTAGAGGCCAGAAAAAAATTAGAAGCCGAGAAGGGGTGGGAGGTCTAAAAGGGGTGGGAGACCAGTGAATAGTAGAGGCCAGAAAAAAATTAGAAGCTGAAAAGGAGTGGGAGGCCAAAACGTGGTGGGAGGCTGGAGAGAAGTAGAGGCCAAAAAGGAGTGGGAGGCCGAAAAGGGGTGGGAGGCCAAAAAAGGGTGGGAGGCTGGAGAGAAGTAGAGGCCAGAACGAATTGGAGGTAGAAAAGGCGTGGGAGGCCAAAAATGGTGGGAGGCTGGAGAGAAGTAGAGGCAGAAAAAATTGGAGGCCGAAAAGGGGTGAGAGGCTGGAGAGAAATAGAGGCCAGAAAAAATTGGAGTCCGAAAAGGGGTGGGAGGCCAAAAAGGGGTGGGAGACCGCTGAATAGAAGACGCCAGAAAAAATTAGATGCTGAAAAGTGGTGGGAGGCTAAAAAGGGGTGGGAGGCCAAAAAAGCGTGGGAGGCTGGAGAGAAGTAGGGGCCAGAAAAAATTGGTGTCTGAAAAAGGGTGGGAGGCCAAAAAAGGGTGGGAGGCTGGAGAGAAATAGAGGCCAAAATGAGTGGGAGTCCAAAAAGGGGTGAGAGGCTGGAGAGAAGAAGAGGCTAGAAATAATTGGTGGCTGAAAAAGGGTGGAAGTAAAAAAAGTGGTGGGAGGCCAAAAAAGGGTGGGAGGCTGGAGAGAAGTAGGGGCCAGAAAAAATAGGAGGCCGAAAAGGGGTGGGAGGCCAAAAAGGAGTGGGAGGCCATAAAAGGGTGGGAGGCTGGAGAGAAGTAGAGGCCATAAAAAATTGGAGGCCAAAAAAGGAGTGGGAGGCCGAAAAGTGGTGGGAGGCTGGAGAGAAGTAGAGGCCAGAAAAAATTAGAGGTCGATAAGGAGTGGGAGGCCAAAAAGGGTGGGAGGCTGGAGAGAAGTAGAGGCCAGAAGAAATAGGAGGCCGAAAAGGGGTGGGAGGCCAAAAAGGGGTGGGAGGCCTAAAAAAGGGTGAGAGGCTGAAGAGCAGAAGAGGCCAGAACAAATTGTAGGCTGAAAAGGAGTGGGAGGCCAAAAAGGGGTGGGAGACCGGTGAATAGAAGACGCCAGAAAAAATTAGATGCTGAAAAGGGGTGGGAGGCTAAAAAGGGGTGGGAGGCCAAAAAAGGGTGGGAGGCTGGAGAGAAGTAGAGGCCAGAAAAAATTAGAGGTCGATAAGGAGTGGGAGGCCAAAAAGGGTGGGAGGCTGGAGAGAAGTAGAGGCCAGAAAAAATTAAAGGTCGATAAGGAGTGCGAGGCCAAAAAAGGGTGGGAGGATGGAGAGAAGTATAGGCAAGAACAAATTAGAGGTCAAAAAGGCGTGGGAGGCTGGAGAGAAGTAGATGCCAGAAAAAATTAGAGGTCGAAAAGTGGTGGGAGGCCAAAAAGTGGTGGGAGGCTTGAGAGAAGTAGAGGCCAGAAGAAATAGGAGGCCGAAAAGGGCTGGGAGGCCAAAAAGGGGTGGGAGGCCTAAAAAAGGGTGAGAGGCTGAAGAGCAGAAGAGGCCAGAACAAATTGTAGGCTGAAAAGGAGTGGGAGGCCAAAAAGGGGTGGGAGACCGGTGAATAGAAGACGCCAGAAAAAATTAGATGCTGAAAAGGGGTGGGAGGCAAAAAGGGGTGGGAGGCCAAAAAAGGGTGGGAGGCTGGAGAGAAGTAGGGGCCAGAAAAAATAGGAGGCCGAAAAGGGGTGGGAGGCCAAAAAGGAGTGGGAGGCCATAAAAGGGTGGGAGGCTGGAGAGAAGTAGAGGCCATAAAAAATTGGAGGCCAAAAAAGGAGTGGGAGGCCGAAAAGTGGTGGGAGGCTGGAGAGAAGTAGAGGCCAGAAAAAATTAGAGGTCGATAAGGAGTGGGAGGCCAAAAAGGGTGGGAGGCTGGAGAGAAGTAGAGGCCAGAAGAAATAGGAGGCCGAAAAGGGGTGGGAGGCCAAAAAGGGGTGGGAGGCCTAAAAAAGGGTGAGAGGCTGAAGAGCAGAAGAGGCCAGAACAAATTGTAGGCTGAAAAGGAGTGGGAGGCCAAAAAGGGGTGGGAGACCGGTGAATAGAAGACGCCAGAAAAAATTAGATGCTGAAAAGGGGTGGGAGGCTAAAAAGGGGTGGGAGGCCAAAAAAGGGTGGGAGGCTGGAGAGAAGTAGAGGCCAGAAAAAATTAGAGGTCGATAAGGAGTGGGAGGCCAAAAAGGGTGGGAGGCTGGAGAGAAGTAGAGGCCAGAAAAAATTAAAGGTCGATAAGGAGTGCGAGGCCAAAAAAGGGTGGGAGGATGGAGAGAAGTAGAGGCAAGAACAAATTAGAGGTCAAAAAGGCGTGGGAGGCTGGAGAGAAGTAGATGCCAGAAAAAATTAGAGGTCGAAAAGTGGTGGGAGGCCAAAAAGTGGTGGGAGGCTGGAGAGAAGTAGAGGCCAGAAGAAATAGGAGGCCGAAAAGGGCTGGGAGGCCAAAAAGGGGTGGGAGGCCTAAAAAAGGGTGAGAGGCTGAAGAGCAGAAGAGGCCAGAACAAATTGTAGGCTGAAAAGGAGTGGGAGGCCAAAAAGGGGTGGAGACCGGTGAATAGAAGACGCCAGAAAAAATTAGATGCTGAAAAGGGGTGGGAGGCAAAAAGGGGTGGGAGGCCAAAAAAGGGTGGGAGGCTGGAGAGAAGTAGAGGCTAGAAATAATTGGTGGCTGAAAAAGGGTGGGAGTAAAAAAAGTGGTGGGAGGCCCAAAAAGGTTGGGAGGCTGGAGAGAAGTAGGGGCCAGAAAAAATAGGAGGCCGAAAAGGGGTGGGAGGCCAAAAAGGAGTGGGAGGCCATAAAAGGGTGGGAGGCTGGAGAGAAGTAGAGGCCATAAAAAATTGGAGGCCAAAAAAGGAGTGGGAGGCCGAAAAGTGGTGGGAGGCTGGAGAGAAGTAGAGGCCAGAAAAAATTAGAGGTCGATAAGGAGTGGGAGGCCAAAAAGGGTGGGAGGCTGGAGAGAAGTAGAGGCCAGAAGAAATCGGAGGCCGAAAAGGGGTGGGAGGCCAAAAAGGGGTGGGAGGCCTAAAAAAGGGTGAGAGGCTGAAGAGCAGAAGAGGCCAGAACAAATTGTAGGCTGAAAAGGAGTGGGAGGCCAAAAAGGGGTGGGAGACCGGTGAATAGAAGACGCCAGAAAAAATTAGATGCTGAAAAGGGGTGGGAGGCTAAAAAGGGGTGGGAGGCCAAAAAAGGGTGGGAGGCTGGAGAGAAGTAGAGGCCAGAAAAAATTAGAGGTCGATAAGGAGTGGGAGGCCAAAAAGGGTGGGAGGCTGGAGAGAAGTAGAGGCCAGAAAAAATTAAAGGTCGATAAGGAGTGCGAGGCCAAAAAAGGGTGGGAGGATGGAGAGAAGTAGAGGCAAGAACAAATTAGAGGTCAAAAAGGCGTGGGAGGCTGGAGAGAAGTAGATGCCAGAAAAAATTAGAGGTCGAAAAGTGGTGGGAGGCCAAAAAGTGGTGGGAGGCTGGAGAGAAGTAGAGGCCAGAAGAAATAGGAGGCCGAAAAGGGCTGGGAGGCCAAAAAGGGGTGGGAGGCCTAAAAAAGGGTGAGAGGCTGAAGAGCAGAAGAGGCCAGAACAAATTGTAGGCTGAAAAGGAGTGGGAGGCCAAAAAGGGGTGGAGACCGGTGAATAGAAGACGCCAGAAAAAATTAGATGCTGAAAAGGGGTGGGAGGCAAAAAGGGGTGGGAGGCCAAAAAAGGGTGGGAGGCTGGAGAGAAGTAGGGGCCAGAAAAAATAGGAGGCCGAAAAGGGGTGGGAGGCCAAAAAGGAGTGGGAGGCCATAAAAGGGTGGGAGGCTGGAGAGAAGTAGAGGCCATAAAAAATTGGAGGCCAAAAAAGGAGTGGGAGGCCGAAAAGTGGTGGGAGGCTGGAGAGAAGTAGAGGCCAGAAAAAATTGGAGGTCGATAAGGAGTGGGAGGCCAAAAAGGGTGGGAGGCTGGAGAGAAGTAGAGGCCAGAAGAAATAGGAGGCCGAAAAGGGGTGGGAGGCCAAAAAGGGGTGGGAGGCCTAAAAAAGGGTGAGAGGCTGAAGAGCAGAAGAGGCCAGAACAAATTATAGGCTGAAAAGGAGTGGGAGGCCAAAAAGGGGTGGGAGACCGGTGAATAGAAGACGCCAGAAAAAATTAGATGCTGAAAAGGGGTGGGAGGCTAAAAAGGGGTGGGAGGCCAAAAAAGGGTGGGAGGCTGGAGAGAAGTAGAGGCCAGAAAAAATTAGAGGTCGATAAGGAGTGGGAGGCCAAAAAGGGTGGGAGGCTGGAGAGAAGTAGAGGCCAGAAAAAATTAAAGGTCGGTAAGGAGTGCGAGGCCAAAAAAGGGTGGGAGGATGGAGAGAAGTAGAGGCAAGAACAAATTAGAGGTCAAAAAGGCGTGGGAGGCTGGAGAGAAGTAGATGCCAGAAAAAATTAGAGGTTGAAAAGTGGTGGGAGGCCAAAAAGTGGTGGGAGGCTGGAGAGAAGTAGAGGCCAGAAGAAATAGGAGGCCGAAAAGGGCTGGGAGGCCAAAAAGGGGTGGGAGGCCTAAAAAAGGGTGAGAGGCTGAAGAGCAGAAGAGGCCAGAACAAATTGTAGGCTGAAAAGGAGTGGGAGGCCAAAAAGGGGTGGAGACCGGTGAATAGAAGACGCCAGAAAAAATTAGATGCTGAAAAGGGGTGGGAGGCAAAAAGGGGTGGGAGGCCAAAAAAGGGTGGGAGGCTGGAGAGAAGTAGAGGCTAGAAATAATTGGTGGCTGAAAAAGGGTGGGAGTACAAAAAGTGGTGGGAGGCCAAAAAAGGGTGGGAGGCTGGAGAGAAGTAGGGGCCAGAAAAAATTGGTGGCTGAAAAAGGGTGGGAGGCCAAAAAAGGGTGGGAGGCTGGAGAGAAATAGAGGCCAAAATGAGTGGGAGTCCAAAAAGGGGTGGGAGGCCAAAAAAGGGTGGGAGGCTGGAGAGAAGTAGAGGCTGGAAAAAATTGGAGGCCAAAAATGAGTGGGAGGCCATAAAGGGGTGAGAGGCTGGAGAGAAGAAGAGGCCAGACAAATTGTAGGCTGAAAAGGAGTGGGAGGCCAAAAATGGGTGGGAGACCGGTGAATAGAAGACGCCAGAAAAAATTAGATGCTGAAAAGGGGTGGGAGGCTAAAAAGGGGTGGGAGGCCAAAAAAGGGTGGGAGGCTGGAGAGAAGTAGAGGCCAGAAAAAAATTGTAGGTTGATAAGGAGTGGGAGGCCAAAAAGGGTGGGAGGCTGGAGAGAAGTAGAGGCCAGAAAAAATTAAAGGTCGATAAGGAGTGCGAGGCCAAAAAAGGGTGGGAGGATGGAGAGAAGTAGAGGCAAGAACAAATTAGAGGTCAAAAAGGCGTGGGAGGCTGGAGAGAAGTAGATGCCAGAAAAAATTAGAGGTCGAAAAGTGGTGGGAGGCCAAAAAGTGGTGGGAGGCTGGAGAGAAGTAGAGGCCAGAAGAAATAGGAGGCCGAAAAGGGCTGGGAGGCCAAAAAGGGGTGGGAGGCCTAAAAAAGGGTGAGAGGCTGAAGAGCAGAAGAGGCCAGAACAAATTGTAGGCTGAAAAGGAGTGGGAGGCCAAAAAGGGGTGGAGACCGGTGAATAGAAGACGCCAGAAAAAATTAGATGCTGAAAAGGGGTGGGAGGCAAAAAGGGGTGGGAGGCCAAAAAAGGGTGGGAGGCTGGAGAGAAGTAGAGGCCAGAAAAAATAGGAGGCCGAAAAGGGGTGGGAGGCCAAAAAGGAGTGGGAGGCCATAAAAGGGTGGGAGGCTGGAGAGAAGTAGAGGCCATAAAAAATTGGAGGCCAAAAAAGGAGTGGGAGGCCGAAAAGTGGTGGGAGGCTGGAGAGAAGTAGAGGCTGGAAAAAATTGGAGGCCAAAAATGAGTGGGAGGCCAAAAAGGGGTGAGAGGCTGGAGAGAAGAAGAGGCCAGACAAATTGTAGGCTGAAAAGGAGTGGGAGGCCAAAAAGGGGTGGGAGACCGGTGAATAGAAGACGCCAGAAAAAATTAGATGCTGAAAAGGGGTGGGAGGCTAAAAAGGGGTGGGAGGCCAAAAAAGGGTGGGAGGCTGGAGAGAAGTAGAGGCCAGAAAAAATTAGAGGTCGATAAGGAGAGGGAGGCCAAAAAGGGTGGGAGGCTGGAGAGAAGTAGAGGCCAGAAAAAATTAAAGGTCGATAAGGAGTGCGAGGCCAAAAAAGGGTGGGAGGATGGAGAGAAGTAGAGGCAAGAACAAATTAGAGGTCAAAAAGGCGTGGGAGGCTGGAGAGAAGTAGATGCCAGAAAAAATTAGAGGTTGAAAAGTGGTGGGAGGCCAAAAAGTGGTGGGAGGCTGGAGAGAAGTAGAGGCCAGAAGAAATAGGAGGCCGAAAAGGGCTGGGAGGCCAAAAAGGGGTGGGAGGCCTAAAAAAGGGTGAGAGGCTGAAGAGCAGAAGAGGCCAGAACAAATTGTAGGCTGAAAAGGAGTGGGAGGCCAAAAAGGGGTGGAGACCGGTGAATAGAAGACGCCAGAAAAAATTAGATGCTGAAAAGGGGTGGGAGGCAAAAAGGGGTGGGAGGTCAAAAAAGGGTGGGAGGCTGGAGAGAAGTAGAGGCCAGAAAAAATAGGAGGCCGAAAAGGGGTGAGAGGCCTAAAAAAGGGTGAGAAGCTGAAGAGCAGAAGAGGCCAGAACAAATTGTAGGCTGAAAAGGAGTGGGAGGCCAAAAAGGGGTGGGAGACCGGTGAATAGAAGACGCCAGAAAAAATTAGATGCTGAAAAGGGGTGGGAGGCAAAAAGGGGTGGGAGGCCAAAAAAGGGTGGGAGGCTGGAGAGAAGTAGGGGCCAGAAAAAATAGGAGGCCGAAAAGGGGTGGGAGGCCAAAAAGGAGTGGGAGGCCATAAAAGGGTGGGAGGCTGGAGAGAAGTAGAGGCCATAAAAAATTGGAGGCCAAAAAAGGAGTGGGAGGCCGAAAAGTGGTGGGAGGCTGGAGAGAAGTAGAGGCCAGAAAAAATTAGAGGTCGATAAGGAGTGGGAGGCCAAAAAGGGTGGGAGGCTGGAGAGAAGTAGAGGCCAGAAGAAATAGGAGGCCGAAAAGGGGTGGGAGGCCAAAAAGGGGTGGGAGGCCTAAAAAAGGGTGAGAGGCTGAAGAGCAGAAGAGGCCAGAACAAATTGTAGGCTGAAAAGGAGTGGGAGGCCAAAAAGGGGTGGGAGACCGGTGAATAGAAGACGCCAGAAAAAATTAGATGCTGAAAAGGGGTGGGAGGCTAAAAAGGGGTGGGAGGCCAAAAAAGGGTGGGAGGCTGGAGAGAAGTAGAGGCCAGAAAAAATTAGAGGTCGATAAGGAGTGGGAGGCCAAAAAGGGTGGGAGGCTGGAGAGAAGTAGAGGCCAGAAAAAATTAAAGGTCGGTAAGGAGTGCGAGGCCAAAAAAGGGTGGGAGGATGGAGAGAAGTAGAGGCAAGAACAAATTAGAGGTCAAAAAGGCGTGGGAGGCTGGAGAGAAGTAGATGCCAGAAAAAATTAGAGGTTGAAAAGTGGTGGGAGGCCAAAAAGTGGTGGGAGGCTGGAGAGAAGTAGAGGCCAGAAGAAATAGGAGGCCGAAAAGGGCTGGGAGGCCAAAAAGGGGTGGGAGGCCTAAAAAAGGGTGAGAGGCTGAAGAGCAGAAGAGGCCAGAACAAATTGTAGGCTGAAAAGGAGTGGGAGGCCAAAAAGGGGTGGAGACCGGTGAATAGAAGACGCCAGAAAAAATTAGATGCTGAAAAGGGGTGGGAGGCAAAAAGGGGTGGGAGGCCAAAAAAGGGTGGGAGGCTGGAGAGAAGTAGAGGCTAGAAATAATTGGTGGCTGAAAAAGGGTGGGAGTACAAAAAGTGGTGGGAGGCCAAAAAAGGGTGGGAGGCTGGAGAGAAGTAGAGGCCATAAAAAATTGGAGGCCAAAAAAGGAGTGGGAGGCCGAAAAGTGGTGGGAGGCTGGAGAGAAGTAGAGGCCAGAAAAAATTAGAGGTCGATAAGGAGTGGGAGGCCAAAAAGTGGTGGGAGGCTGGAGAGAAGTAGAGGCCAGAAGAAATAGGAGGCCGAAAAGGGGTGGGAGGCCAAAAAGGGGTGGGAGGCCTAAAAAAGGGTGAGAGGCTGAAGAGCAGAAGAGGCCAGAACAAATTGTAGGCTGAAAAGGAGTGGGAGGCCAAAAAGGGGTGGGAGACCGGTGAATAGAAGACGCCAGAAAAAATTAGATGCTGAAAAGGGGTGGGAGGCTAAAAAGGGGTGGGAGGCCAAAAAAGGGTGGGAGGCTGGAGAGAAGTAGAGGCCAGAAAAAATTAGAGGTCGATAAGGAGTGGGAGGCCAAAAAGGGTGGGAGGCTGGAGAGAAGTAGAGGCCAGAAAAAATTAAAGGTCGGTAAGGAGTGCGAGGCCAAAAAAGGGTGGGAGGATGGAGAGAAGTAGAGGCAAGAACAAATTAGAGGTCAAAAAGGCGTGGGAGGCTGGAGAGAAGTAGATGCCAGAAAAAATTAGAGGTTGAAAAGTGGTGGGAGGCCAAAAAGTGGTGGGAGGCTGGAGAGAAGTAGAGGCCAGAAGAAATAGGAGGCCGAAAAGGGCTGGGAGGCCAAAAAGGGGTGGGAGGCCTAAAAAAGGGTGAGAGGCTGAAGAGCAGAAGAGGCCAGAACAAATTGTAGGCTGAAAAGGAGTGGGAGGCCAAAAAGGGGTGGAGACCGGTGAATAGAAGACGCCAGAAAAAATTAGATGCTGAAAAGGGGTGGGAGGCAAAAAGGGGTGGGAGGCCAAAAAAGGGTGGGAGGCTGGAGAGAAGTAGAGGCTAGAAATAATTGGTGGCTGAAAAAGGGTGGGAGTACAAAAAGTGGTGGGAGGCCAAAAAAGGGTGGGAGGCTGGAGAGAAGTAGGGGCCAGAAAAAATTGGTGGCTGAAAAAGGGTGGGAGGCCAAAAAAGGGTGGGAGGCTGGAGAGAAATAGAGGCCAAAATGAGTGGGAGTCCAAAAAGGGGTGGGAGGCCAAAAAAGGGTGGGAGGCTGGAGAGAAGTAGAGGCTGGAAAAAATTGGAGGCCAAAAATGAGTGGGAGGCCATAAAGGGGTGAGAGGCTGGAGAGAAGAAGAGGCCAGACAAATTGTAGGCTGAAAAGGAGTGGGAGGCCAAAAATGGGTGGGAGACCGGTGAATAGAAGACGCCAGAAAAAATTAGATGCTGAAAAGGGGTGGGAGGCTAAAAAGGGGTGGGAGGCCAAAAAAGGGTGGGAGGCTGGAGAGAAGTAGAGGCCAGAAAAAAATTGTAGGTTGATAAGGAGTGGGAGGCCAAAAAGGGTGGGAGGCTGGAGAGAAGTAGAGGCCAGAAAAAATTAAAGGTCGATAAGGAGTGCGAGGCCAAAAAAGGGTGGGAGGATGGAGAGAAGTAGAGGCAAGAACAAATTAGAGGTCAAAAAGGCGTGGGAGGCTGGAGAGAAGTAGATGCCAGAAAAAATTAGAGGTCGAAAAGTGGTGGGAGGCCAAAAAGTGGTGGGAGGCTGGAGAGAAGTAGAGGCCAGAAGAAATAGGAGGCCGAAAAGGGCTGGGAGGCCAAAAAGGGGTGGGAGGCCTAAAAAAGGGTGAGAGGCTGAAGAGCAGAAGAGGCCAGAACAAATTGTAGGCTGAAAAGGAGTGGGAGGCCAAAAAGGGGTGGGAGACCGGTGAATAGAAGACGCCAGAAAAAATTAGATGCTGAAAAGGGGTGGGAGGCGAAAAGGGGTGGGAGGCAAATAGGGGTGGGAGGCCAAAAAAGGGTGGGAGGCTGGAGAGAAGTAGAGGCTAGAAATAATTGGTGGCTGAAAAAGGGTGGGAGTACAAAAAGTGGTGGGAGGCCAAAAAAGGGTGGGAGGCTGGAGAGAAATAGAGGCCAAAAAATGAGTGGGAGTCCAAAAAGGGGTGGGAGGCCAAAAAAGGGTGGGAGGCTGGAGAGAAGTAGAGGCTGGAAAAAATTGGAGGGCAAAAATGAGTGGGAGGCCAAAAAGGGGTGAGACGCTGGAGAGAAGAAGAGGCCAGACAAATTGTAGGCTGAAAAGGAGTGGGAGGCCAAAAAGGGGTGGGAGACCGGTGAATAGAAGACGCCAGAAAAAATTAGATGCTGAAAAGGGGTGGGAGGCTAAAAAGGGGTGGGAGGCCAAAAAAGTGTGGGAGGCTGGAGAGAAGTAGAGGCCAGAAAAAATTGGTGGCTGAAAAAGGGTGGGAGGCCAAAAAGGGGTGGGAGGCCAAAAAAGGGTGGGAGGCTGGAGAGAAGTAGAGGCTGGAAAAAATTGCATGCCGAATAGGGGTGGGAGTCCAAAAAGTGGTGGGAGGCTGGAGAGAAGTAGATGCCATAAAAAATTAGAAGTCGAAAAGTGGTGGGAGGCCAAAAAGGGTGGGAGGCTGGAGAGAATTAGAGGCCAGAAAAAATTAGAGGTCGATAAGGAGTGGGAGGCCAAAAAGGGTGGGAGGCTGGAGAGAAGTAGAGGCCAGAAAAAATTAAAGGTCGATAAGGAGTGCGAGGCCAAAAAAGGGTGGGAGGATGGAGAGAAGTAGAGGCAAGAACAAATTAGAGGTCAAAAAGGCGTGGGAGGCCGAAAAATGGTGGGAGGCTGCAGAGAAGTAGATGCCAGAAAAAATTAGAGGTTGAAAAGTGGTGGGAGGCCAAAAAGTGGTGGGAGGCTGGAGAGAAGTAGAGGCCAGAAGAAATAGGAGGCCGAAAAGGGCTGGGAGGCCAAAAAGGGGTGGGAGGCCTAAAAAAGGGTGAGAGGCTGAAGAGCAGAAGAGGCCAGAACAAATTGTAGGGTGAAAAGGAGTGGGAGGCCAAAAAGGGGTGGAGACCGGTGAATAGAAGACGCCAGAAAAAATTAGATGCTGAAAAGGGGTGGGAGGCAAAAAGGGGTGGGAGGCCAAAAAAGGGTGGGAGGCTGGAGAGAAGTAGAGGCCAGAAAAAATAGGAGGCCGAAAAGGGGTGGGAAGCCAAAAAGGAGTGGGAGGCCATAAAAGGGTGGGAGGCTGGAGAGAAGTAGAGGCCAGAAAAAATTAGAGGTCGATAAGGAGTGGGAGGCCAAAAAGGGTGGGAGACTGGAGAGAAGTAGAGGCCAGAAGAAATAGGAGGCCGAAAAGGGCTGGGAGGCCAAAAAGGGGTGGGAGGCCAAAAAAGGGTGGGAGGCTGGAGAGAAATAGAGGCCAAAATGAGTGGGAGTCCAAAAAGGGGTGGTAGGCCAAAAAGGGGTGGGAGGCTGGAGAGAAGTAGAGGCTGGAAAAAATTGGATGCCGAAAAGGGGTGGGAGGCCAAAAAGTGGTGGGAGGCTGGAGAGAAGTAGATGCCAGAAAAAATTAGAGGTCGATAAGGAGTGGGAGGCCAAAAAGGGTGGGAGGCTGGAGAGAAGTAGAGGCCAGAAAAAATTAAAGGTCGATAAGGAGTGCGAGGCCAAAAAAGGGTGGGAGGATGGAGAGAAGTAGAGGCCAGAACAAATTAGAGGTCAAAAAGGCGTGGGAGGCCGAAAAATGGTGGGAGGCTGGAGAGAAGTAGAGGCCAGAAAAAATAGGAGGCCGAAAAGGGGTGGGAGGCCAAAAAGGAGTGGGAGGCCATAAAAGGGTGGGAGGCTGGATAGAAGTAGAGGCCAGAAAAAATAGGAGGTCGAAAAGGGGTGGGAGACCAAAAAGGAGTGGGAGGCCTAAAAAAGGGTGGGAGGCTGGAGAGAAGTAGAGGCCAGAAAAAATTAGAGGTCGATAAGTAGTGGGAGGCCGAAAAGGGTGGGAGGCTGGAGAGAAGTAGAGGCCAGAAGAAATAGGAGGCCAAAAAGGGGTGGGAGGCCTGAAAAAGGGTGAGAGGCTGAAGAGCAGAAGAGGCCAGAACAAATTGTAGGCTGAAAAGGAGTGGGAGGCCAAAAAGGGGTGGGAGACCGGTGAATAGAAGACGCCAGAAAAAATTAGATGCTGAAAAGGGGTGGGAGGCAAAAAGGGGTGGGAGGCCAAAAAAGGGTGGGAGGCTGGAGAGAAATAGAGGCCAAAATGAGTGGGAGTCCAAAAAGGGGTGGGAGGCCAAAAAAGGGTGGGAGGCTGGAGAGAAGTAGAGGCTGGAAAAAATTGGAGGGCAAAAATGAGTGGGAGGCCAAAAAGGGGTGAGAGGCTGGAGAGAAGAAGAGTCCAGACAAATTGTAGGCTGAAAAGGAGTGGGAGGCCAAAAAGGGGTGGGAGACCAGTGAATAGAAGACGCCAGAAAAAATTAGATGCTGAAAAGGGGTGGGAGGCTAAAAAGGGGTGGGAGGCCAAAAAAGCGTGGGAGGCTGGAGAGAAGTAGGGGCCAGAAAAAATTGGAGGCCAAAAAAGGAGTGGGAGGCCAAAAAGTGGTGGGAGGTTGGAGAGAATTAGATGCCAGAAAAAATTAGATGTCGAAAAGTGGTGGGAGGCCAAAAAGGGTGGGAGGCTGGAGAGAAGTAGAGGCCAGAACAAATTAGAGGTCGATAAGGAGTGGGAGGCCAAAAAGGGTGGGAGGCTGGAGAGAAGTAGAGGCCAGAAAAAATTAAAGGTCGATAAGGAGTGCGAGGCCAAAAAAGGGTGGGAGGATGGAGAGAAGTAGAGGCCAGAACAAATTAGAGGTCGAAAAGGCGTGGGAGGCCAAAAAATGGTGGGAGGCTGGAGAGAAGTAGAGGCCAGAAGAAATTGAAGGCCAAAAAGGGGTGGGAGTCCAAAAAGGAGTGGGAGGCCATAAAAGGGTGGGAGGCTGGAGAGAAGTAGAGGCCAGAAAAAATTGGAGGCCAAAAAAGGAGTGGGAGGCCGAAAAGTGGTGGGAGGCTGGAGAGAAGTAGAGGCCAGAAAAAATTAGAGGTCGATAAGGAGTGGGAGGCCATAAAAGGGTGGGAGGCTGGAGAGAAGTAGAGGCCAGAAAAAATAGGAGGCCGAAAAGGGTTGGGAGGCCAAAAAGGGGTGGGAGGCCTAAAAAAGGTTGAGAGGCTGAAGAGCAGAAGAGGCTAGAACAAATTGTAGGCTGAAAAGGAGTGGGAGGCCAAAACGTGGTGGGAGGCTGGAGAGAAGTAGAGGCCGAAAAGGGGTGGGAGGCCGAAAAGGGGTGGGAGGCCAAAAATGAGTGGGAGGCCAAAAAGGGGTGGGAGGCTGGAGAGAAGTAGAGGCGAGAAATAATTAGAGGTCGAAAAGGCGTAGGAGGCCAAATAAGTGTGGGAGGCTGGAGAGAATTAGAGGCCAGAACAAATTGTAGGCTGAAAAGGAGTGGGAGGCAAAAAGGGGTGGGAGACCGGTGAATAGAAGACGCCAGAAAAAATTAGATGCTGAAAAGGGGTGGGAGGATAAAAAGGGTGGGAGACCAAAAAAGGGTGGGAGGCTGGAGAGAAGTAGGGGCCAGAAAAAAATTGGTGGCTGAAAAAGGGTGGGAGGCCAAAAAGGGGTGGGAGGCCAAAAAAGGGTGAGAGGCTGAAGAGAAATAGAGGCCAAAATGAGTGGGAGTCCAAAAAGGGGTGGTAGGCCAAAAAGGGGTGGGAGGCTGGAGAGAAGTAGATGCCATAAAAAAGTAGAAGTCGCAAAGGCGTGGGAGGCCGAGAAATGGTGGGAGGCTGGAGAGAAGTAGAGGCCAGAAAAAATTGAAGGCCAAAAAAGGAGTGGGAGGCCGAAAAGTGGTGGGAGGCTGGAGAGAAGTAGAGGCCAGAAAAAATAGGAGGCTGAAAAGTGGTGGGAGGCCAAAAAGGAGTGGGAGGTCTAAAAAAGGGTGAGAGGATGAAGAGCAGAAGAGGCCAGAACAAATTGTAGGCTGAAAAGGAGTGGGAGGCCAAAAAGGGGTGGGAGACCGGTGAATAGAAGACGCCAGAAGAAATTAGATGCTGAAAAGGGGTGGGAGGCCAAAAAAGGTGTGGAGACTGGAGAGAAATAGAGGCCAAAATGAGTGGGAGTCTCAAAAGGGGTGGGAGGCCAAAAAAGGGTGGGAGGCTGTAGAAAAGTAGAGGCTGGAAAAAATTGGACGCCGAAAAGGGGTGGGAGGCCAAAAAGGGGTGGGAGGCCATAAAAGGTTTGGAGGCTGGAGAGAAGTAGCGGAGACAAAAATTGGATGCCGAAAAGGGGTAGGAGGCCAAAAAGTGGTGGGAGGCCAAAAAAGGGTGGGAGGCTGGAGAAAAGTAGAGGCTGGAAAAAATTGGAGGCCGAAAAGGGGTGGGAGGCCAAAAAGGGGTGGGAGGCTGGAGAGAAGTAGCGGCTGGAAAAAATTGCATGCCGAAAAGGAGTGGGAGGCCAAAAAGGAGTGAGAGACCAGTGAAGTGTAGAGGTCAGAAAAAAATTAGAAGCCGAGAAGGGGTGGGAGGTCTAAAAGGGGTGAGAGACCAGTGAATAGTAGAGGCCAGAAAAAAATTAGAAGCCGAGAAGGGGTGGGAGGTCTAAAATGGGTGGGAGACCAGTGAATAGTAGAGGCCAGAAAAATATTAGAAGATGAAAAGGAGTGGGAGGCCAAAACGTGGTGGGAGGCTGGAGAGAAGTAGAAGCCAGAAAAAATTGTAGGCTGAAAAAGGGTGGGAGGCCAAAAAGGGGTGGGAGGCCAAAAAAGGGTGAGAGGCTGAAGAGAAGAAGAGGCCAGAACAAATTGTAGGCTGAAAAGCAGTGGGAGGCCAAAAAGTGGTGGGAGACCGGTGAATAGAAGACGCCAGAAGAAATTAGATGCTGAAAAGGGGTGGGAGGCTAAAAAGGGGTGGGAGGCCCAAAAAGTGTGGGAGGCTGGAGAGAAGTAGAGGCTGGAAAAAATTTGATGCCGAAAAGAGGTGGGAGGCCAAAAAGGGGTGGGAGGCTGGAGAGAAGTAGAGGCCAGAAAAAATTGGTGGCTGAAAAGGGGTGGGAGGTCTAAAAGGGGTGGGAGGCCAAAAAATGGTGGGAGGCTGGAGAGAAGTAGAGGCCAGAAAAAATAGGAGGCCAAAAAGGGGTGGGAGTCCAAAAAGGAGTGGGAGGCCATAAAAGGGTGGGAGGCTGGAGAGAAGTAGAGGCCAGAAAAAATTGGAGGCCAAAAAAGGAGTGGGAGGCCAAAAAGTGGTGGGAGGCTGGAGAGAAGTAGAGGCCAGAAAAAATTAGAGATCGATAAGGAGTGGGAGGCCAAAAAAGGGTGGGAGGCTGGAGAGAAGTAGAGGCCAGAAAAAATAGGAGGCCGAAAAGGGGTGGGAGGCCAAAAAGGGGTGGGAGGCCTAAAAAAGGGTGAGAGGCTGAAGAGAAGAAGAGGCCAGAACAAATTGTAGGCTGAAAAGGAGTGGGAGGCCAAAAAGTGGTGGGAGACCGGTGAATAGAAGACGCCAGAAGAAATTAGATGCTGAAAAGGGGTGGGAGGCTAAAAAGGGGTGGGAGGCCAAAAAAGGGTGAGAGGCTGGAGAGAAGTAGAGGCCAGAAAAAATTGTAGGCTGAAAAAGGGTGGGAGGCCAAAAAGGGGTGGGAGGCCAAAAAAGGGTGAGAGGCTGAAGAGAAGAAGAGGCCAGAACAAATTGTAGGCTGAAAAGGAGTGGGAGGCCAAAAAGTGGTGGGAGACCGGTGAATAGAAGACGCCAGAAGAAATTAGATGCTGAAAAGGGGTGGGAGGCCAAAAAGGGGTGAGAGACCAGTGAATACTAGAGGCCAGAAAAAAATTAGAAGCTGAGAAGGGGTGGCAGGTCTAAAAGGGGTGGGAGGCCAAAAAATGGTGGGAGGCTGGAGAGAAGTAGAGGCCAGAAAAAATAGGAGGCCGAAAAGGGCTGGGAGTCCAAAAAGGAGTGGGAGGCCAAAAAAGGGTGGGAGGCTGGAGAGAAGTAGAGGCTGGAAAAAATTGGAGGCAAAAAATGAGTGGGAGGCCAGAAAGTGGTGGGAGGCTGGAGAGAAGTAGACGCCAGAAATAATTAGAGGTCGAAAAGTGGTGGGAGGCCAAAAAGGGTGGGAGGCTGGAGAGAAGTAGAGGCCAGAAAAATAGGAGGCCAAAAAGGGGTGGGAGTCCAAAAAGGAGTGGGAGGCCATAAAAGGGGTGGGAGGCTGGAGAGAAGTAGAGGCGAGAAATAATTAGAGGTCGAAAAGGCGTAGGAGGCCAAATAAGTGTGGGAGGCTGGAGAGAATTAGAGGCCAGAACAAATTGTAGGCTGAAAAGGAGTGGGAGGCAAAAAGGGGTGGGAGACCGGTGAATAGAAGACGCCAGAAAAAATTAGATGCTGAAAAGGGGTGGGAGGATAAAAAGGGTGGGAGACCAAAAAAGGGTGGGAGGCTGGAGAGAAGTAGGGGCCAGAAAAAAATTGGTGGCTGAAAAAGGGTGGGAGGCCAAAAAGGGGTGGGAGGCCAAAAAAGGGTGAGAGGCTGAAGAGAAATAGAGGCCAAAATGAGTGGGAGTCCAAAAAGGGGTGGTAGGCCAAAAAGGGGTGGGAGGCTGGAGAGAAGTAGATGCCATAAAAAAGTAGAAGTCGCAAAGGCGTGGGAGGCCGAGAAATGGTGGGAGGCTGGAGAGAAGTAGAGGCCAGAAAAAATTGAAGGCCAAAAAAGGAGTGGGAGGCCGAAAAGTGGTGGGAGGCTGGAGAGAAGTAGAGGCCAGAAAAAATAGGAGGCTGAAAAGTGGTGGGAGGCCAAAAAGGAGTGGGAGGTCTAAAAAAGGGTGAGAGGATGAAGAGCAGAAGAGGCCAGAACAAATTGTAGGCTGAAAAGGAGTGGGAGGCCAAAAAGGGGTGGGAGACCGGTGAATAGAAGACGCCAGAAGAAATTAGATGCTGAAAAGGGGTGGGAGGCCAAAAAAGGTGTGGAGACTGGAGAGAAATAGAGGCCAAAATGAGTGGGAGTCTCAAAAGGGGTGGGAGGCCAAAAAAGGGTGGGAGGCTGTAGAAAAGTAGAGGCTGGAAAAAATTGGACGCCGAAAAGGGGTGGGAGGCCAAAAAGGGGTGGGAGGCCATAAAAGGTTTGGAGGCTGGAGAGAAGTAGCGGAGACAAAAATTGGATGCCGAAAAGGGGTAGGAGGCCAAAAAGTGGTGGGAGGCCAAAAAAGGGTGAGAGGCTGGAGAGAAGTAGAGGCTAGAAAAAGACTGGAGGCCAAAATGAGTGGGAGTCCCAAAAGGGGTTGGAGGCCATAAAAGTGTGGGAGACTGGAGAGAAGTAGAGGCTGGAAAAAATTGGAGGCCAAAAATGAGTGGGAGGCCAAAAAGGGGTGGGAGGCTGGAGAGAAGTAGAGGCCAGAAAAAATTAGAGGTCGAAAAGGCGTAGGAGGCCAAATAAGTGTGGGAGGCTGGAGAGAATTAGAGGCCAGAACAAATTGTAGGCTGAAAAGGAGTGGGAGGCAAAAAGGGGTGGGAGACCGGTGAATAGAAGACGCCAGAAAAAATTAGATGCTGAAAAGGGGTGGGAGGATAAAAAGGGTGGGAGACCAAAAAAGCGTGGGAGGCTGGAGAGAAGTAGGGGCCAGAAAAAAATTGGTGGCTGAAAAAGGGTGGGATGCCAAAAAGGGGTGGGAGGCCATAAAAGGGTGGGAGGCTGGAGAGAAGTAGAGGCCAGTAAAAATAGGAGGCCAAAAAGGGGTGGGAGGCCAAAAAGGGGTGGGAGGCTGGAGAGAATTAGAGGCCAGAAAAAATTGTAGGCTGAAAAAGGGTGGGAGGCCAAAAAGGGGTGGGAGGCCAAAAAAGGGTGAGAGGCTGAAGAGAAGAAGAGGCCAGAACAAATTGTAGGCTGAAAAGGAGTGGGAGGCCAAAAAGTGGTGGGAGACCGGTGAATAGAAGACGCCAGAAGAAATTAGATGCTGAAAAGGGGTGGGAGGCTAAAAAGGGGTGGGAGGCCAAAAAAGTGTGGGAGGCTGGAGAGAAGTAGAGGCTGGAAAAAATTTGATGCCGAAAAGAGGTGGGAGGCCAAAAAGGGGTGGGAGGCTGGAGAGAAGTAGAGGCCAGAAAAAAATTGGATGCTGAAAAGGGGTGGGAGGCTAAAAAGGGGTGGGAGGCCAAAAAAGGGTGGGAGGCTGGAGAAAAGTAGAGGCTGGAAAAAATTGGAGGCCGAAAAGGGGTGGGAGGCCAAAAAGGGGTGGGAGGCTGGAGAGAAGTAGCGGCTGGAAAAAATTGCATGCCGAAAAGGAGTGGGAGGCCAAAAAGGAGTGAGAGACCAGTGAAGTGTAGAGGTCAGAAAAAAATTAGAAGCCGAGAAGGGGTGGGAGGTCTAAAAGGGGTGAGAGACCAGTGAATAGTAGAGGCCAGAAAAAAATTAGAAGCCGAGAAGGGGTGGGAGGTCTAAAATGGGTGGGAGACCAGTGAATAGTAGAGGCCAGAAAAATATTAGAAGATGAAAAGGAGTGGGAGGCCAAAACGTGGTGGGAGGCTGGAGAGAAGTAGAAGCCAGAAAAAATTGTAGGCTGAAAAAGGGTGGGAGGCCAAAAAGGGGTGGGAGGCCAAAAAAGGGTGAGAGGCTGAAGAGAAGAAGAGGCCAGAACAAATTGTAGGCTGAAAAGCAGTGGGAGGCCAAAAAGTGGTGGGAGACCGGTGAATAGAAGACGCCAGAAGAAATTAGATGCTGAAAAGGGGTGGGAGGCTAAAAAGGGGTGGGAGGCCAAAAAAGTGTGGGAGGCTGGAGAGAAGTAGAGGCTGGAAAAAATTTGATGCCGAAAAGAGGTGGGAGGCCAAAAAGGGGTGGGAGGCTGGAGAGAAGTAGAGGCCAGAAAAAATTGGATGCTGAAAAGGGGTGGGAGGTCTAAAAGGGGTGGGAGGCCAAAAAATGGTGGGAGGCTGGAGAGAAGTAGAGGCCAGAAAAAATAGGAGGCCAAAAAGGGGTGGGAGTCCAAAAAGGAGTGGGAGGCCATAAAAGGGTGGGAGGCTGGAGAGAAGTAGAGGCCAGAAAAAATTGGAGGCCAAAAAAGGAGTGGGAGGCCAAAAAGTGGTGGGAGGTTGGAGAGAATTAGATGCCAGAAAAAATTAGATGTCGAAAAGTGGTGGGAGGCCAAAAAGGGTGGGAGGCTGGAGAGAAGTAGAGGCCAGAACAAATTAGAGGTCGATAAGGAGTGGGAGGCCAAAAAGGGTGGGAGGCTGGAGAGAAGTAGAGGCCAGAAAAAATTAAAGGTCGATAAGGAGTGCGAGGCCAAAAAAGGGTGGGAGGATGGAGAGAAGTAGAGGCCAGAACAAATTAGAGGTCGAAAAGGCGTGGGAGGCCAAAAAATGGTGGGAGGCTGGAGAGAAGTAGAGGCCAGAAGAAATTGAAGGCCAAAAAGGGGTGGGAGTCCAAAAAGGAGTGGGAGGCCATAAAAGGGTGGGAGGCTGGAGAGAAGTAGAGGCCAGAAAAAATTGGAGGCCAAAAAAGGAGTGGGAGGCCGAAAAGTGGTGGGAGGCTGGAGAGAAGTAGAGGCCAGAAAAAATTAGAGGTCGATAAGGAGTGGGAGGCCATAAAAGGGTGGGAGGCTGGAGAGAAGTAGAGGCCAGAAAAAATAGGAGGCCGAAAAGGGTTGGGAGGCCAAAAAGGGGTGGGAGGCCTAAAAAAGGTTGAGAGGCTGAAGAGCAGAAGAGGCTAGAACAAATTGTAGGCTGAAAAGGAGTGGGAGGCCAAAACGTGGTGGGAGGCTGGAGAGAAGTAGAGGCCGAAAAGGGGTGGGAGGCCGAAAAGGGGTGGGAGGCCAAAAATGAGTGGGAGGCCAAAAAGGGGTGGGAGGCTGGAGAGAAGTAGAGGCGAGAAATAATTAGAGGTCGAAAAGGCGTAGGAGGCCAAATAAGTGTGGGAGGCTGGAGAGAATTAGAGGCCAGAACAAATTGTAGGCTGAAAAGGAGTGGGAGGCAAAAAGGGGTGGGAGACCGGTGAATAGAAGACGCCAGAAAAAATTAGATGCTGAAAAGGGGTGGGAGGATAAAAAGGGTGGGAGACCAAAAAAGGGTGGGAGGCTGGAGAGAAGTAGGGGCCAGAAAAAAATTGGTGGCTGAAAAAGGGTGGGAGGCCAAAAAGGGGTGGGAGGCCAAAAAAGGGTGAGAGGCTGAAGAGAAATAGAGGCCAAAATGAGTGGGAGTCCAAAAAGGGGTGGTAGGCCAAAAAGGGGTGGGAGGCTGGAGAGAAGTAGATGCCATAAAAAAGTAGAAGTCGCAAAGGCGTGGGAGGCCGAGAAATGGTGGGAGGCTGGAGAGAAGTAGAGGCCAGAAAAAATTGAAGGCCAAAAAAGGAGTGGGAGGCCGAAAAGTGGTGGGAGGCTGGAGAGAAGTAGAGGCCAGAAAAAATAGGAGGCTGAAAAGTGGTGGGAGGCCAAAAAGGAGTGGGAGGTCTAAAAAAGGGTGAGAGGATGAAGAGCAGAAGAGGCCAGAACAAATTGTAGGCTGAAAAGGAGTGGGAGGCCAAAAAGGGGTGGGAGACCGGTGAATAGAAGACGCCAGAAGAAATTAGATGCTGAAAAGGGGTGGGAGGCCAAAAAAGGTGTGGAGACTGGAGAGAAATAGAGGCCAAAATGAGTGGGAGTCTCAAAAGGGGTGGGAGGCCAAAAAAGGGTGGGAGGCTGTAGAAAAGTAGAGGCTGGAAAAAATTGGACGCCGAAAAGGGGTGGGAGGCCAAAAAGGGGTGGGAGGCCATAAAAGGTTTGGAGGCTGGAGAGAAGTAGCGGAGACAAAAATTGGATGCCGAAAAGGGGTAGGAGGCCAAAAAGTGGTGGGAGGCCAAAAAAGGGTGGGAGGCTGGAGAAAAGTAGAGGCTGGAAAAAATTGGAGGCCGAAAAGGGGTGGGAGGCCAAAAAGGGGTGGGAGGCTGGAGAGAAGTAGCGGCTGGAAAAAATTGCATGCCGAAAAGGAGTGGGAGGCCAAAAAGGAGTGAGAGACCAGTGAAGTGTAGAGGTCAGAAAAAAATTAGAAGCCGAGAAGGGGTGGGAGGTCTAAAAGGGGTGAGAGACCAGTGAATAGTAGAGGCCAGAAAAAAATTAGAAGCCGAGAAGGGGTGGGAGGTCTAAAATGGGTGGGAGACCAGTGAATAGTAGAGGCCAGAAAAATATTAGAAGATGAAAAGGAGTGGGAGGCCAAAACGTGGTGGGAGGCTGGAGAGAAGTAGAAGCCAGAAAAAATTGTAGGCTGAAAAAGGGTGGGAGGCCAAAAAGGGGTGGGAGGCCAAAAAAGGGTGAGAGGCTGAAGAGAAGAAGAGGCCAGAACAAATTGTAGGCTGAAAAGCAGTGGGAGGCCAAAAAGTGGTGGGAGACCGGTGAATAGAAGACGCCAGAAGAAATTAGATGCTGAAAAGGGGTGGGAGGCTAAAAAGGGGTGGGAGGCCCAAAAAGTGTGGGAGGCTGGAGAGAAGTAGAGGCTGGAAAAAATTTGATGCCGAAAAGAGGTGGGAGGCCAAAAAGGGGTGGGAGGCTGGAGAGAAGTAGAGGCCAGAAAAAATTGGTGGCTGAAAAGGGGTGGGAGGTCTAAAAGGGGTGGGAGGCCAAAAAATGGTGGGAGGCTGGAGAGAAGTAGAGGCCAGAAAAAATAGGAGGCCAAAAAGGGGTGGGAGTCCAAAAAGGAGTGGGAGGCCATAAAAGGGTGGGAGGCTGGAGAGAAGTAGAGGCCAGAAAAAATTGGAGGCCAAAAAAGGAGTGGGAGGCCAAAAAGTGGTGGGAGGCTGGAGAGAAGTAGAGGCCAGAAAAAATTAGAGATCGATAAGGAGTGGGAGGCCAAAAAAGGGTGGGAGGCTGGAGAGAAGTAGAGGCCAGAAAAAATAGGAGGCCGAAAAGGGGTGGGAGGCCAAAAAGGGGTGGGAGGCCTAAAAAAGGGTGAGAGGCTGAAGAGAAGAAGAGGCCAGAACAAATTGTAGGCTGAAAAGGAGTGGGAGGCCAAAAAGTGGTGGGAGACCGGTGAATAGAAGACGCCAGAAGAAATTAGATGCTGAAAAGGGGTGGGAGGCTAAAAAGGGGTGGGAGGCCAAAAAAGGGTGAGAGGCTGGAGAGAAGTAGAGGCCAGAAAAAATTGTAGGCTGAAAAAGGGTGGGAGGCCAAAAAGGGGTGGGAGGCCAAAAAAGGGTGAGAGGCTGAAGAGAAGAAGAGGCCAGAACAAATTGTAGGCTGAAAAGGAGTGGGAGGCCAAAAAGTGGTGGGAGACCGGTGAATAGAAGACGCCAGAAGAAATTAGATGCTGAAAAGGGGTGGGAGGCCAAAAAGGGGTGAGAGACCAGTGAATACTAGAGGCCAGAAAAAAATTAGAAGCTGAGAAGGGGTGGCAGGTCTAAAAGGGGTGGGAGGCCAAAAAATGGTGGGAGGCTGGAGAGAAGTAGAGGCCAGAAAAAATAGGAGGCCGAAAAGGGCTGGGAGTCCAAAAAGGAGTGGGAGGCCAAAAAAGGGTGGGAGGCTGGAGAGAAGTAGAGGCTGGAAAAAATTGGAGGCAAAAAATGAGTGGGAGGCCAGAAAGTGGTGGGAGGCTGGAGAGAAGTAGACGCCAGAAATAATTAGAGGTCGAAAAGTGGTGGGAGGCCAAAAAGGGTGGGAGGCTGGAGAGAAGTAGAGGCCAGAAAAATAGGAGGCCAAAAAGGGGTGGGAGTCCAAAAAGGAGTGGGAGGCCATAAAAGGGGTGGGAGGCTGGAGAGAAGTAGAGGCGAGAAATAATTAGAGGTCGAAAAGGCGTAGGAGGCCAAATAAGTGTGGGAGGCTGGAGAGAATTAGAGGCCAGAACAAATTGTAGGCTGAAAAGGAGTGGGAGGCAAAAAGGGGTGGGAGACCGGTGAATAGAAGACGCCAGAAAAAATTAGATGCTGAAAAGGGGTGGGAGGATAAAAAGGGTGGGAGACCAAAAAAGGGTGGGAGGCTGGAGAGAAGTAGGGGCCAGAAAAAAATTGGTGGCTGAAAAAGGGTGGGAGGCCAAAAAGGGGTGGGAGGCCAAAAAAGGGTGAGAGGCTGAAGAGAAATAGAGGCCAAAATGAGTGGGAGTCCAAAAAGGGGTGGTAGGCCAAAAAGGGGTGGGAGGCTGGAGAGAAGTAGATGCCATAAAAAAGTAGAAGTCGCAAAGGCGTGGGAGGCCGAGAAATGGTGGGAGGCTGGAGAGAAGTAGAGGCCAGAAAAAATTGAAGGCCAAAAAAGGAGTGGGAGGCCGAAAAGTGGTGGGAGGCTGGAGAGAAGTAGAGGCCAGAAAAAATAGGAGGCTGAAAAGTGGTGGGAGGCCAAAAAGGAGTGGGAGGTCTAAAAAAGGGTGAGAGGATGAAGAGCAGAAGAGGCCAGAACAAATTGTAGGCTGAAAAGGAGTGGGAGGCCAAAAAGGGGTGGGAGACCGGTGAATAGAAGACGCCAGAAGAAATTAGATGCTGAAAAGGGGTGGGAGGCCAAAAAAGGTGTGGAGACTGGAGAGAAATAGAGGCCAAAATGAGTGGGAGTCTCAAAAGGGGTGGGAGGCCAAAAAAGGGTGGGAGGCTGTAGAAAAGTAGAGGCTGGAAAAAATTGGACGCCGAAAAGGGGTGGGAGGCCAAAAAGGGGTGGGAGGCCATAAAAGGTTTGGAGGCTGGAGAGAAGTAGCGGAGACAAAAATTGGATGCCGAAAAGGGGTAGGAGGCCAAAAAGTGGTGGGAGGCCAAAAAAGGGTGAGAGGCTGGAGAGAAGTAGAGGCTAGAAAAAGACTGGAGGCCAAAATGAGTGGGAGTCCCAAAAGGGGTTGGAGGCCATAAAAGTGTGGGAGACTGGAGAGAAGTAGAGGCTGGAAAAAATTGGAGGCCAAAAATGAGTGGGAGGCCAAAAAGGGGTGGGAGGCTGGAGAGAAGTAGAGGCCAGAAAAAATTAGAGGTCGAAAAGGCGTAGGAGGCCAAATAAGTGTGGGAGGCTGGAGAGAATTAGAGGCCAGAACAAATTGTAGGCTGAAAAGGAGTGGGAGGCAAAAAGGGGTGGGAGACCGGTGAATAGAAGACGCCAGAAAAAATTAGATGCTGAAAAGGGGTGGGAGGATAAAAAGGGTGGGAGACCAAAAAAGCGTGGGAGGCTGGAGAGAAGTAGGGGCCAGAAAAAAATTGGTGGCTGAAAAAGGGTGGGATGCCAAAAAGGGGTGGGAGGCCATAAAAGGGTGGGAGGCTGGAGAGAAGTAGAGGCCAGTAAAAATAGGAGGCCAAAAAGGGGTGGGAGGCCAAAAAGGGGTGGGAGGCTGGAGAGAAGTAGCGGCTGGAAAAAATTGCATGCCGAAAAGGAGTGGGAGGCCAAAAAGGAGTGAGAGACCAGTGAAGTGTAGAGGTCAGAAAAAAATTAGAAGCCGAGAAGGGGTGGGAGGTCTAAAAGGGGTGAGAGACCAGTGAATAGTAGAGGCCAGAAAAAAATTAGAAGCCGAGAAGGGGTGGGAGGTCTAAAATGGGTGGGAGACCAGTGAATAGTAGAGGCCAGAAAAATATTAGAAGATGAAAAGGAGTGGGAGGCCAAAACGTGGTGGGAGGCTGGAGAGAAGTAGAAGCCAGAAAAAATTGTAGGCTGAAAAAGGGTGGGAGGCCAAAAAGGGGTGGGAGGCCAAAAAAGGGTGAGAGGCTGAAGAGAAGAAGAGGCCAGAACAAATTGTAGGCTGAAAAGCAGTGGGAGGCCAAAAAGTGGTGGGAGACCGGTGAATAGAAGACGCCAGAAGAAATTAGATGCTGAAAAGGGGTGGGAGGCTAAAAAGGGGTGGGAGGCCCAAAAAGTGTGGGAGGCTGGAGAGAAGTAGAGGCTGGAAAAAATTTGATGCCGAAAAGAGGTGGGAGGCCAAAAAGGGGTGGGAGGCTGGAGAGAAGTAGAGGCCAGAAAAAATTGGTGGCTGAAAAGGGGTGGGAGGTCTAAAAGGGGTGGGAGGCCAAAAAATGGTGGGAGGCTGGAGAGAAGTAGAGGCCAGAAAAAATAGGAGGCCAAAAAGGGGTGGGAGTCCAAAAAGGAGTGGGAGGCCATAAAAGGGTGGGAGGCTGGAGAGAAGTAGAGGCCAGAAAAAATTGGAGGCCAAAAAAGGAGTGGGAGGCCAAAAAGTGGTGGGAGGCTGGAGAGAAGTAGAGGCCAGAAAAAATTAGAGATCGATAAGGAGTGGGAGGCCAAAAAAGGGTGGGAGGCTGGAGAGAAGTAGAGGCCAGAAAAAATAGGAGGCCGAAAAGGGGTGGGAGGCCAAAAAGGGGTGGGAGGCCTAAAAAAGGGTGAGAGGCTGAAGAGAAGAAGAGGCCAGAACAAATTGTAGGCTGAAAAGGAGTGGGAGGCCAAAAAGTGGTGGGAGACCGGTGAATAGAAGACGCCAGAAGAAATTAGATGCTGAAAAGGGGTGGGAGGCTAAAAAGGGGTGGGAGGCCAAAAAAGGGTGAGAGGCTGGAGAGAAGTAGAGGCCAGAAAAAATTGTAGGCTGAAAAAGGGTGGGAGGCCAAAAAGGGGTGGGAGGCCAAAAAAGGGTGAGAGGCTGAAGAGAAGAAGAGGCCAGAACAAATTGTAGGCTGAAAAGGAGTGGGAGGCCAAAAAGTGGTGGGAGACCGGTGAATAGAAGACGCCAGAAGAAATTAGATGCTGAAAAGGGGTGGGAGGCCAAAAAGGGGTGAGAGACCAGTGAATACTAGAGGCCAGAAAAAAATTAGAAGCTGAGAAGGGGTGGCAGGTCTAAAAGGGGTGGGAGGCCAAAAAATGGTGGGAGGCTGGAGAGAAGTAGAGGCCAGAAAAAATAGGAGGCCGAAAAGGGCTGGGAGTCCAAAAAGGAGTGGGAGGCCAAAAAAGGGTGGGAGGCTGGAGAGAAGTAGAGGCTGGAAAAAATTGGAGGCAAAAAATGAGTGGGAGGCCAGAAAGTGGTGGGAGGCTGGAGAGAAGTAGACGCCAGAAATAATTAGAGGTCGAAAAGTGGTGGGAGGCCAAAAAGGGTGGGAGGCTGGAGAGAAGTAGAGGCCAGAAAAATAGGAGGCCAAAAAGGGGTGGGAGTCCAAAAAGGAGTGGGAGGCCATAAAAGGGGTGGGAGGCTGGAGAGAAGTAGAGGCGAGAAATAATTAGAGGTCGAAAAGGCGTAGGAGGCCAAATAAGTGTGGGAGGCTGGAGAGAATTAGAGGCCAGAACAAATTGTAGGCTGAAAAGGAGTGGGAGGCAAAAAGGGGTGGGAGACCGGTGAATAGAAGACGCCAGAAAAAATTAGATGCTGAAAAGGGGTGGGAGGATAAAAAGGGTGGGAGACCAAAAAAGGGTGGGAGGCTGGAGAGAAGTAGGGGCCAGAAAAAAATTGGTGGCTGAAAAAGGGTGGGAGGCCAAAAAGGGGTGGGAGGCCAAAAAAGGGTGAGAGGCTGAAGAGAAATAGAGGCCAAAATGAGTGGGAGTCCAAAAAGGGGTGGTAGGCCAAAAAGGGGTGGGAGGCTGGAGAGAAGTAGATGCCATAAAAAAGTAGAAGTCGCAAAGGCGTGGGAGGCCGAGAAATGGTGGGAGGCTGGAGAGAAGTAGAGGCCAGAAAAAATTGAAGGCCAAAAAAGGAGTGGGAGGCCGAAAAGTGGTGGGAGGCTGGAGAGAAGTAGAGGCCAGAAAAAATAGGAGGCTGAAAAGTGGTGGGAGGCCAAAAAGGAGTGGGAGGTCTAAAAAAGGGTGAGAGGATGAAGAGCAGAAGAGGCCAGAACAAATTGTAGGCTGAAAAGGAGTGGGAGGCCAAAAAGGGGTGGGAGACCGGTGAATAGAAGACGCCAGAAGAAATTAGATGCTGAAAAGGGGTGGGAGGCCAAAAAAGGTGTGGAGACTGGAGAGAAATAGAGGCCAAAATGAGTGGGAGTCTCAAAAGGGGTGGGAGGCCAAAAAAGGGTGGGAGGCTGTAGAAAAGTAGAGGCTGGAAAAAATTGGACGCCGAAAAGGGGTGGGAGGCCAAAAAGGGGTGGGAGGCCATAAAAGGTTTGGAGGCTGGAGAGAAGTAGCGGAGACAAAAATTGGATGCCGAAAAGGGGTAGGAGGCCAAAAAGTGGTGGGAGGCCAAAAAAGGGTGAGAGGCTGGAGAGAAGTAGAGGCTAGAAAAAGACTGGAGGCCAAAATGAGTGGGAGTCCCAAAAGGGGTTGGAGGCCATAAAAGTGTGGGAGACTGGAGAGAAGTAGAGGCTGGAAAAAATTGGAGGCCAAAAATGAGTGGGAGGCCAAAAAGGGGTGGGAGGCTGGAGAGAAGTAGAGGCCAGAAAAAATTAGAGGTCGAAAAGGCGTAGGAGGCCAAATAAGTGTGGGAGGCTGGAGAGAATTAGAGGCCAGAACAAATTGTAGGCTGAAAAGGAGTGGGAGGCAAAAAGGGGTGGGAGACCGGTGAATAGAAGACGCCAGAAAAAATTAGATGCTGAAAAGGGGTGGGAGGATAAAAAGGGTGGGAGACCAAAAAAGCGTGGGAGGCTGGAGAGAAGTAGGGGCCAGAAAAAAATTGGTGGCTGAAAAAGGGTGGGATGCCAAAAAGGGGTGGGAGGCCATAAAAGGGTGGGAGGCTGGAGAGAAGTAGAGGCCAGTAAAAATAGGAGGCCAAAAAGGGGTGGGAGGCCAAAAAGGGGTGGGAGGCTGGAGAGAATTAGAGGCCAGAAAAAATTGTAGGCTGAAAAAGGGTGGGAGGCCAAAAAGGGGTGGGAGGCCAAAAAAGGGTGAGAGGCTGAAGAGAAGAAGAGGCCAGAACAAATTGTAGGCTGAAAAGGAGTGGGAGGCCAAAAAGTGGTGGGAGACCGGTGAATAGAAGACGCCAGAAGAAATTAGATGCTGAAAAGGGGTGGGAGGCTAAAAAGGGGTGGGAGGCCAAAAAAGTGTGGGAGGCTGGAGAGAAGTAGAGGCTGGAAAAAATTTGATGCCGAAAAGAGGTGGGAGGCCAAAAAGGGGTGGGAGGCTGGAGAGAAGTAGAGGCCAGAAAAAAATTGGATGCTGAAAAGGGGTGGGAGGCTAAAAAGGGGTGGGAGGCCAAAAAAGGGTGGGAGGCTGGAGAAAAGTAGAGGCTGGAAAAAATTGGAGGCCGAAAAGGGGTGGGAGGCCAAAAAGGGGTGGGAGGCTGGAGAGAAGTAGCGGCTGGAAAAAATTGCATGCCGAAAAGGAGTGGGAGGCCAAAAAGGAGTGAGAGACCAGTGAAGTGTAGAGGTCAGAAAAAAATTAGAAGCCGAGAAGGGGTGGGAGGTCTAAAAGGGGTGAGAGACCAGTGAATAGTAGAGGCCAGAAAAAAATTAGAAGCCGAGAAGGGGTGGGAGGTCTAAAATGGGTGGGAGACCAGTGAATAGTAGAGGCCAGAAAAATATTAGAAGATGAAAAGGAGTGGGAGGCCAAAACGTGGTGGGAGGCTGGAGAGAAGTAGAAGCCAGAAAAAATTGTAGGCTGAAAAAGGGTGGGAGGCCAAAAAGGGGTGGGAGGCCAAAAAAGGGTGAGAGGCTGAAGAGAAGAAGAGGCCAGAACAAATTGTAGGCTGAAAAGCAGTGGGAGGCCAAAAAGTGGTGGGAGACCGGTGAATAGAAGACGCCAGAAGAAATTAGATGCTGAAAAGGGGTGGGAGGCTAAAAAGGGGTGGGAGGCCAAAAAAGTGTGGGAGGCTGGAGAGAAGTAGAGGCTGGAAAAAATTTGATGCCGAAAAGAGGTGGGAGGCCAAAAAGGGGTGGGAGGCTGGAGAGAAGTAGAGGCCAGAAAAAATTGGATGCTGAAAAGGGGTGGGAGGTCTAAAAGGGGTGGGAGGCCAAAAAATGGTGGGAGGCTGGAGAGAAGTAGAGGCCAGAAAAAATAGGAGGCCAAAAAGGGGTGGGAGTCCAAAAAGGAGTGGGAGGCCATAAAAGGGTGGGAGGCTGGAGAGAAGTAGAGGCCAGAAAAAATTGGAGGCCAAAAAAGGAGTGGGAGGCCAAAAAGTGGTGGGAGGTTGGAGAGAATTAGATGCCAGAAAAAATTAGATGTCGAAAAGTGGTGGGAGGCCAAAAAGGGTGGGAGGCTGGAGAGAAGTAGAGGCCAGAACAAATTAGAGGTCGATAAGGAGTGGGAGGCCAAAAAGGGTGGGAGGCTGGAGAGAAGTAGAGGCCAGAAAAAATTAAAGGTCGATAAGGAGTGCGAGGCCAAAAAAGGGTGGGAGGATGGAGAGAAGTAGAGGCCAGAACAAATTAGAGGTCGAAAAGGCGTGGGAGGCCAAAAAATGGTGGGAGGCTGGAGAGAAGTAGAGGCCAGAAGAAATTGAAGGCCAAAAAGGGGTGGGAGTCCAAAAAGGAGTGGGAGGCCATAAAAGGGTGGGAGGCTGGAGAGAAGTAGAGGCCAGAAAAAATTGGAGGCCAAAAAAGGAGTGGGAGGCCGAAAAGTGGTGGGAGGCTGGAGAGAAGTAGAGGCCAGAAAAAATTAGAGGTCGATAAGGAGTGGGAGGCCATAAAAGGGTGGGAGGCTGGAGAGAAGTAGAGGCCAGAAAAAATAGGAGGCCGAAAAGGGTTGGGAGGCCAAAAAGGGGTGGGAGGCCTAAAAAAGGTTGAGAGGCTGAAGAGCAGAAGAGGCTAGAACAAATTGTAGGCTGAAAAGGAGTGGGAGGCCAAAACGTGGTGGGAGGCTGGAGAGAAGTAGAGGCCGAAAAGGGGTGGGAGGCCGAAAAGGGGTGGGAGGCCAAAAATGAGTGGGAGGCCAAAAAGGGGTGGGAGGCTGGAGAGAAGTAGAGGCGAGAAATAATTAGAGGTCGAAAAGGCGTAGGAGGCCAAATAAGTGTGGGAGGCTGGAGAGAATTAGAGGCCAGAACAAATTGTAGGCTGAAAAGGAGTGGGAGGCAAAAAGGGGTGGGAGACCGGTGAATAGAAGACGCCAGAAAAAATTAGATGCTGAAAAGGGGTGGGAGGATAAAAAGGGTGGGAGACCAAAAAAGGGTGGGAGGCTGGAGAGAAGTAGGGGCCAGAAAAAAATTGGTGGCTGAAAAAGGGTGGGAGGCCAAAAAGGGGTGGGAGGCCAAAAAAGGGTGAGAGGCTGAAGAGAAATAGAGGCCAAAATGAGTGGGAGTCCAAAAAGGGGTGGTAGGCCAAAAAGGGGTGGGAGGCTGGAGAGAAGTAGATGCCATAAAAAAGTAGAAGTCGCAAAGGCGTGGGAGGCCGAGAAATGGTGGGAGGCTGGAGAGAAGTAGAGGCCAGAAAAAATTGAAGGCCAAAAAAGGAGTGGGAGGCCGAAAAGTGGTGGGAGGCTGGAGAGAAGTAGAGGCCAGAAAAAATAGGAGGCTGAAAAGTGGTGGGAGGCCAAAAAAGAGTGGGAGGTCTAAAAAAGGGTGAGAGGATGAAGAGCAGAAGAGGCCAGAACAAATTGTAGGCTGAAAAGGAGTGGGAGGCCAAAAAGGGGTGGGAGACCGGTGAATAGAAGACGCCAGAAGAAATTAGATGCTGAAAAGGGGTGGGAGGCCAAAAAAGGTGTGGAGACTGGAGAGAAATAGAGGCCAAAATGAGTGGGAGTCTCAAAAGGGGTGGGAGGCCAAAAAAGGGTGGGAGGCTGTAGAAAAGTAGAGGCTGGAAAAAATTGGACGCCGAAAAGGGGTGGGAGGCCAAAAAGGGGTGGGAGGCCATAAAAGGTTTGGAGGCTGGAGAGAAGTAGCGGAGACAAAAATTGGATGCCGAAAAGGGGTAGGAGGCCAAAAAGTGGTGGGAGGCCAAAAAAGGGTGAGAGGCTGGAGAGAAGTAGAGGCTAGAAAAAGACTGGAGGCCAAAATGAGTGGGAGTCCCAAAAGGGGTTGGAGGCCATAAAAGTGTGGGAGACTGGAGAGAAGTAGAGGCTGGAAAAAATTGGAGGCCAAAAATGAGTGGGAGGCCAAAAAGGGGTGGGAGGCTGGAGAGAAGTAGAGGCCAGAAAAAATTAGAGGTCGAAAAGGCGTAGGAGGCCAAATAAGTGTGGGAGGCTGGAGAGAATTAGAGGCCAGAACAAATTGTAGGCTGAAAAGGAGTGGGAGGCAAAAAGGGGTGGGAGACCGGTGAATAGAAGACGCCAGAAAAAATTAGATGCTGAAAAGGGGTGGGAGGATAAAAAGGGTGGGAGACCAAAAAAGCGTGGGAGGCTGGAGAGAAGTAGGGGCCAGAAAAAAATTGGTGGCTGAAAAAGGGTGGGATGCCAAAAAGGGGTGGGAGGCCATAAAAGGGTGGGAGGCTGGAGAGAAGTAGAGGCCAGTAAAAATAGGAGGCCAAAAAGGGGTGGGAGGCCAAAAAGGGGTGGGAGGCTGGAGAGAATTAGAGGCCAGAAAAAATTGTAGGCTGAAAAAGGGTGGGAGGCCAAAAAGGGGTGGGAGGCCAAAAAAGGGTGAGAGGCTGAAGAGAAGAAGAGGCCAGAACAAATTGTAGGCTGAAAAGGAGTGGGAGGCCAAAAAGTGGTGGGAGACCGGTGAATAGAAGACGCCAGAAGAAATTAGATGCTGAAAAGGGGTGGGAGGCTAAAAAGGGGTGGGAGGCCAAAAAAGTGTGGGAGGCTGGAGAGAAGTAGAGGCTGGAAAAAATTTGATGCCGAAAAGAGGTGGGAGGCCAAAAAGGGGTGGGAGGCTGGAGAGAAGTAGAGGCCAGAAAAAAATTGGATGCTGAAAAGGGGTGGGAGGCTAAAAAGGGGTGGGAGGCCAAAAAAGGGTGGGAGGCTGGAGAAAAGTAGAGGCTGAAAAAAATTGGAGGCCGAAAAGGGGTGGGAGGCCAAAAAGGGGTGGGAGGCTGGAGAGAAGTAGCGGCTGGAAAAAATTGCATGCCGAAAAGGAGTGGGAGGCCAAAAAGGAGTGAGAGACCAGTGAAGTGTAGAGGTCAGAAAAAAATTAGAAGCCGAGAAGGGGTGGGAGGTCTAAAAGGGGTGAGAGACCAGTGAATAGTAGAGGCCAGAAAAAAATTAGAAGCCGAGAAGGGGTGGGAGGTCTAAAATGGGTGGGAGACCAGTGAATAGTAGAGGCCAGAAAAATATTAGAAGATGAAAAGGAGTGGGAGGCCAAAACGTGGTGGGAGGCTGGAGAGAAGTAGAAGCCAGAAAAAATTGTAGGCTGAAAAAGGGTGGGAGGCCAAAAAGGGGTGGGAGGCCAAAAAAGGGTGAGAGGCTGAAGAGAAGAAGAGGCCAGAACAAATTGTAGGCTGAAAAGCAGTGGGAGGCCAAAAAGTGGTGGGAGACCGGTGAATAGAAGACGCCAGAAGAAATTAGATGCTGAAAAGCGGTGGGAGGCTAAAAAGGGGTGGGAGGCCAAAAAAGTGTGGGAGGCTGGAGAGAAGTAGAGGCTGGAAAAAATTTGATGCCGAAAAGAGGTGGGAGGCCAAAAAGGGGTGGGAGGCTGGAGAGAAGTAGAGGCCAGAAAAAATTGGATGCTGAAAAGGGGTGGGAGGTCTAAAAGGGGTGGGAGGCCAAAAAATGGTGGGAGGCTGGAGAGAAGTAGAGGCCAGAAAAAATAGGAGGCCAAAAAGGGGTGGGAGTCCAAAAAGGAGTGGGAGGCCATAAAAGGGTGGGAGGCTGGAGAGAAGTAGAGGCCAGAAAAAATTGGAGGCCAAAAAAGGAGTGGGAGGCCAAAAAGTGGTGGGAGGCTGGAGAGAAGTAGAGGCCAGAAAAAATTAGAGATCGATAAGGAGTGGGAGGCCAAAAAAGGGTGGGAGGCTGGAGAGAAGTAGAGGCCAGAAAAAATAGGAGGCCGAAAAGGGGTGGGAGGCCAAAAAGGGGTGGGAGGCCTAAAAAAGGGTGAGAGGCTGAAGAGAAGAAGAGGCCAGAACAAATTGTAGGCTGAAAAGGAGTGGGAGGCCAAAAAGTGGTGGGAGACCGGTGAATAGAAGACGCCAGAAGAAATTAGATGCTGAAAAGGGGTGGGAGGCTAAAAAGGGGTGGGAGGCCAAAAAAGGGTGAGAGGCTGGAGAGAAGTAGAGGCCAGAAAAAATTGTAGGCTGAAAAAGGGTGGGAGGCCAAAAAGGGGTGGGAGGCCAAAAAAGGGTGAGAGGCTGAAGAGAAGAAGAGGCCAGAACAAATTGTAGGCTGAAAAGGAGTGGGAGGCCAAAAAGTGGTGGGAGACCGGTGAATAGAAGACGCCAGAAGAAATTAGATGCTGAAAAGGGGTGGGAGGCCAAAAAGGGGTGAGAGACCAGTGAATACTAGAGGCCAGAAAAAAATTAGAAGCTGAGAAGGGGTGGCAGGTCTAAAAGGGGTGGGAGGCCAAAAAATGGTGGGAGGCTGGAGAGAAGTAGAGGCCAGAAAAAATAGGAGGCCGAAAAGGGCTGGGAGTCCAAAAAGGAGTGGGAGGCCAAAAAAGGGTGGGAGGCTGGAGAGAAGTAGAGGCTGGAAAAAATTGGAGGCAAAAAATGAGTGGGAGGCCAGAAAGTGGTGGGAGGCTGGAGAGAAGTAGACGCCAGAAATAATTAGAGGTCGAAAAGTGGTGGGAGGCCAAAAAGGGTGGGAGGCTGGAGAGAAGTAGAGGCCAGAAAAATAGGAGGCCAAAAAGGGGTGGGAGTCCAAAAAGGAGTGGGAGGCCATAAAAGGGGTGGGAGGCTGGAGAGAAGTAGAGGCCAGAAAAAATTGGAGGCCAAAAAAGGAGTGGGAGGCCAAAAAGTGGTGGGAGGCTGGAGAGAAGTAGAGGCCAGAAAAAATTAGAGGTCGATAAGGAGTGGGAGGCCAAAAAGGGTGGGAGGCTGGAGAGAATTAGAGGCCAGAAGAAATAGGATGCCGAAAAGGAGTGGGAGGCCAAAAAGGGGTGGGAGACCGGTGAATAGAAGACGCCAGAAAAAATTAGATGCTGAAAAGGGGTGGGAGGCAAAAAGGGGTGGGAGGCCAAAAAAGGGTGGGAGGCTGGAGAGAAGCAGAGGCTAGAAATAATTGGTGGCTAAAAAAGGGTAGGAGTACAAAAAGAGGTGGGAGGCCAAAAAAGGGTGGGAGGCTGGAGAGAAATAGAGGCCAAAATGAGTGGGAGTCCAAAAAGGGGTGGGAGGCTGGAGAGAAGTAGAGGCTGGAAAAAATTGGAGGCCAAAATGAGTGGGAGGCCAAAAAGGGGTGGGAGACCGGTGAATAGAAGACGCCAGAAAAAATTAGATGCTGAAAAGGGGTGGGAGACTAAAAAGGGGTGGGAGGCCAAAAAAGCGTGGGAGGCTGGAGAGAAGTAGGGGCCAGAAAAAATTGGTGGCTGAAAAAGGGTGGGAGGCCAAAAAGTGGTGGGAGGCTGGAGAGAAGTAGATGCCATAAAAAATTAGAAGTCGAAAAGTGGTGGGAGGCCAAAAAGGGTGGGAGGCTGGAGAGAAGTAGAGGCCAGAACAAATTAGAGGTCGATAAGGAGTGGGAGGCCAAAAAGGGTGGGAGGCTGGAGAGAAGTAGAGGCCAGAAAAAATTAAAGGTCGATAAGGAGTGCGAGGCCAAAAAAGGGTGGGAGGATGGAGAGAAGTAGAGGCAAGAACAAATTAGAGGTCAAAAAGGCGTGGGAGGCCGAAAAATGGTGGGAGGCTGCAGAGAAGTAGATGCCAGAAAAAATTAGAGGTTGAAAAGTGGTGGGAGGCCAAAAAGTGGTGGGAGGCTGGAGAGAAGTAGAGGCCAGAAGAAATAGGAGGCCGAAAAGGGCTGGGAGGCCAAAAAGGGGTGGGAGGCCTAAAAAAGGGTGAGAGGCTGAAGAGCAGAAGAGGCTAGAACAAATTGTAAGCTGAAAAGGAGTGGGAGGCCAAAAAGGGGTGGGAGACCGGTGAATAGAAGACGCCAGAAAAAATTAGATGCTGAAAAGGGGTGGGATGCAAAAAGGGGTGGGAGGCCAAAAAAGGGTGGGAGGCTGGAGAGAAGTAGAGGCCAGAAAAAATAGGAGGCCGAAAAGGGGTGGGAGGCCAAAAAGGAGTGGGAGGCCATAAAAGGGTGGGAGGCTGGAGAGAAGTAGAGGCCATAAAAAATTGGAGGCCAAAAAAGGAGTGGGAGGCCGAAAAGTGGTGGGAGGCTGGAGAGAAGTAGAGGCCAGAAAAAATTAGAGGTCGATAAGGAGTGGGAGGCCAAAAAGGGTGGGAGGCTGGAGAGAAGTAGAGGCCAGAAGAAATAGGAGGCCGAAAAGGGGTGGGAGGCCAAAAAGGGGTGGGAGGCCTAAAAAAGGGTGAGAGGCTGAAGAGCAGAAGAGGCCAGAACAAATTGTAGGCTGAAAAGGAGTGGGAGGCCAAAAAGGGGTGGGAGACCGGTGAATAGAAGACGCCAGAAAAAATTAGATGCTGAAAAGGGGTGGGAGGCTAAAAAGGGGTGGGAGGCCAAAAAAGGGTGGGAGGCTGGAGAGAAGTAGAGGCCAGAAAAAATTAGAGGTCGATAAGGAGTGGGAGGCCAAAAAGGTTGGGAGGCTGGAGAGAAGTAGAGGCCAGAAAAAATTAAAGGTCGATAAGGAGTGCGAGGCCAAAAAAGGGTGGGAGGATGGAGAGAAGTATAGGCAAGAACAAATTAGAGGTCAAAAAGGCGTGGGAGGCTGGAGAGAAGTAGATGCCAGAAAAAATTAGAGGTCGAAAAGTGGTGGGAGGCCAAAAAGTGGTGGGAGGCTTGAGAGAAGTAGAGGCCAGAAGAAATAGGAGGCCGAAAAGGGCTGGGAGGCCAAAAAGGGGTGGGAGGCCTAAAAAAGGGTGAGAGGCTGAAGAGCAGAAGAGGCCAGAACAAATTGTAGGCTGAAAAGGAGTGGGAGGCCAAAAAGGGGTGGGAGACCGGTGAATAGAAGACGCCAGAAAAAATTAGATGCTGAAAAGGGGTGGGAGGCAAAAAGGGGTGGGAGGCCAAAAAAGGGTGGGAGGCTGGAGAGAAGTAGGGGCCAGAAAAAATAGGAGGCCGAAAAGGGGTGGGAGGCCAAAAAGGAGTGGGAGGCCATAAAAGGGTGGGAGGCTGGAGAGAAGTAGAGGCCATAAAAAATTGGAGGCCAAAAAAGGAGTGGGAGGCCGAAAAGTGGTGGGAGGCTGGAGAGAAGTAGAGGCCAGAAAAAATTAGAGGTCGATAAGGAGTGGGAGGCCAAAAAGGGTGGGAGGCTGGAGAGAAGTAGAGGCCAGAAAAAATAGGAGGCCGAAAAAGGGTGGGAGGCCAAAAAGGGGTGGGAGGCCTAAAAAAGGGTGAGAGGCTGAAGAGCAGAAGAGGCCAGAACAAATTGTAGGCTGAAAAGGAGTGGGAGGCCAAAAAGGGGTGGGAGACCGGTGAATAGAAGACGCCAGAAAAAATTAGATGCTGAAAAGGGGTGGGAGGCTAAAAAGGGGTGGGAGGCCAAAAAAGGGTGGGAGGCTGGAGAGAAGTAGGGGCCAGAAAAAAATTGGTGGCTGAAAAAGGTGGGAGGCCAAAAAGGGGTGGGAGGCCAAAAAAGGGTGAGAGGCTGAAGAGAAATAGAGGCCAAAATGAGTGGGAGTCCAAAAAGGGGTGGTAGGCCAAAAAGGGGTGGGAGGCTGGAGAGAAGTAGATGCCAGAAAAAATTAGAGGTCGATAAGGAGTGGGAGGCCAAAAAGGGTGGGAGGCTGGAGAGAAGTAGAGGCCAGAACAAATTAGAGGTCAAAAAGGCGTGGGAGGCCGAAAAATGGTGGGAGGCTGGAGAGAAGTAGAGGCCAGAAAAAATAGAAGGCCAAAAAGGGGTGGGAGTCCAAAAAGGAGTGGGAGGCCATAAAAGGGTGGGAGGCTGGAGAGAAGTAGAGGCCAGAAAAAATTGGAGGCCAAAAAAGGAGTGGGAGGCCGAAAAGTGGTGGGAGGCTGGAGAGAAGTAGAGGCCAGAAAAAATAGGAGGCTGAAAAGTGGTGGGAGGCCAAAAAGGAGTGGGAGGCCATAAAAGGGTGGGAGGCTGGAGAGAAGTAGAGGCTAGAAAAAATAGGAGGCCGAAAAGGGGTGTGAGGCCAAAAAGGGGTGGGAGGCCTAAAAAAGGGTGAGAGGCTGAAGAGCAGAAGAGGCTAGAACAAATTGTAGGCTGAAAAGGAGTGGGAGGCCAAAAAGGGGTGGGAGACCGGTGAATAGAAGACGCCAGAAAAAATTAGATGCTGAAAAGGGGTGGGAGGCCAAAAAAGGTGTGGAGACTGGAGAGAAATAGAGGCCAAAATGAGTGGGAGTCCAAAAAGGGGTGGGAGGCCAAAAAAGGGTGGGAGGCTGTAGAAAAGTAGAGGCTGGAAAAAATTGGAGGCCGAAAAGGGGTGGGAGGCCAAAAAGGGGTGGGAGGCCATAAAAGGGTGGGAGGCTGGAGAGAAGTAGAGGCCAGTAAAAATAGGAGGCCAAAAAGGGGTGGGAGGCCATAAAAGGGTGGGAGGCTGGAGAGAAGTAGAGGCCAGTAAAAATAGGAGGCCAAAAAGGGGTGGGAGGCCAAAAAGGGGTGGGAGGCTGGAGAGAAGTAGAGGCCAGAAAAAATTGTAGGCTGAAAAAGGGTGGGAGGCCAAAAAGGGGTGGGAGGCCAAAAAAGGGTGAGAGGCTGAAGAGAAGAAGAGGCCAGAACAAATTGTAGGCTGAAAAGGAGTGGGAGGCCAAAAAGTGGTGGGAGACCGGTGAATAGAAGACGCCAGAAGAAATTAGATGCTGAAAAGGGGTGGGAGGCTAAAAAGGGGTGGGAGGCTGGAGAGAAGTAGAGGCCAGAAAAAATTGGATGCTGAAAAGGGGTGGGAGGTCTAAAAGGGGTGGGAGGCCAAAAAATGGTGGGAGGCTGGATAGAAGTAGAGGCCAGAAAAAATAGGAGGCCAAAAAGGGGTGGGAGTCCAAAAAGGAGTGGGAGGCAATAAAAGGGTGGGAGGCTGGAGAGAAGTAGAGGCCAGAAAAAATTGGAGGCCAAAAAAGGAGTGGGAGGCCGAAAAGTGGTGGGAGGCTGGAGAGAAGTAGAGGCCAGAAAAAATTAGAGGTCGATAAGGAGTGGGAGGCCATAAAAGGGTGGGAGGCTGGAGAGAAGTAGAGGCCAGAAAAAATAGGAGGCTGAAAAGTGGTGGGAGGCCAAAAAGGAGTGGGAGGCCATAAAAGGGTGGGAGGCTGGAGAGAAGTAGAGGCCAGAAAAAATAGGAGGCCGAAAAGGGGTGGGAGGCCAAAAAGGGGTGGGAGGCCTAAAAAAGGGTGAGAGGCTGAAGAGCAGAAGAGGCTAGAACAAATTGTAGGCTGAAAAGGAGTGGGAGGCCAAAAAGGGGTGGGAGACCGGTGAATAGAAGACGACAGAAAAAATTAGATGCTGAAAAGGGGTGGGAGGCTAAAAAGGGGTGGGAGGCCAAAAAAGGGTGGGAGGCTGGAGAGAAGTAGGGGCCAGAAAAAAATTGGTGGCTGAAAAAGGTGGGAGGCCAAAAAGGGGTGGGAGGCCAAAAAAGGGTGAGAGGCTGAAGAGAAATAGAGTCCAAAATGAGTGGGAGTCCAAAAAGGGGTGGTAGGCCAAAAAGGGGTGGGAGGCTGGAGAGAAGTAGATGCCAGAAAAAATTAGAGGTCGATAAGGAGTGGGAGGCCAAAAAGGGTGGGAGGCTGGAGAGAACTAGAGGCCAGAACAAATTAGAGGTCAAAAAGGCGTGGGAGGCCGAAAAATGGTGGGAGGCTGGAGAGAATTAGAGGCCAGAAAAAATAGAAGGCCAAAAAGGGGTGGGAGTCCAAAAAGGAGTGGGAGGCCATAAAAGGGTGGGAGGCTGGAGAGAAGTAGAGGCCAGAAAAAATTGGAGGCCAAAAAAGGAGTGGGAGGCCGAAAAGTGGTGGGAGGCTGGAGAGAAGTAGAGGCCAGAAAAAATAGGAGGCTGAAAAGTGGTGGGAGGCCAAAAAGGAGTGGGAGGCCATAAAAGGGTGGGAGGCTGGAGAGAAGTAGAGGCCAGAAGAAATAGGAGGCCGAAAAGGGCTGGGAGGCCAAAAAGGGGTGGGAGGCCTAAAAAAGGGTGAGAGGCTGAAGAGCAGAAGAGGCTAGAACAAATTGTAGGCTGAAAAGGAGTGGGAGGCCAAAAAGGGGTGGGAGACCGGTGAATAGAAGACGCCAGAAAAAATTAGATGCTGAAAAGGGGTGGGAGGCTAAAAAGGGGTGGGAGGCCAAAAAAGGGTGGGAGGCTGGAGAGAAGTAGAGGCCATAAAAAATTGGAGGCCAAAAAAGGAGTGGGAGGCCGAAAAGTGGTGGGAGGCTGGAGAGAAGTAGAGGCCAGAAAAAATTAGAGGTCGATAAGGAGTGGGAGGCCAAAAAGGGTGGGAGGCTGGAGAGAAGTAGAGGCCAGAAAAAATAGGAGGCCGAAAAAGGGTGGGAGGCCAAAAAGGGGTGGGAGGCCTAAAAAAGGGTGAGAGGCTGAAGAGCAGAAGAGGCCAGAACAAATTGTAGGCTGAAAAGGAGTGGGAGGCCAAAAAGGGGTGGGAGACCGGTGAATAGAAGACGCCAGAAAAAATTAGATGCTGAAAAGGGGTGGGAGGCTAAAAAGGGGTGGGAGGCCAAAAAAGGGTGGGAGGCTGGAGAGAAGTAGGGGCCAGAAAAAAATTGGTGGCTGAAAAAGGTGGGAGGCCAAAAAGGGGTGGGAGGCCAAAAAAGGGTGAGAGGCTGAAGAGAAATAGAGTCCAAAATGAGTGGGAGTCCAAAAAGGGGTGGTAGGCCAAAAAGGGGTGGGAGGCTGGAGAGAAGTAGATGCCAGAAAAAATTAGAGGTCGATAAGGAGTGGGAGGCCAAAAAGGGTGGGAGGCTGGAGAGAAGTAGAGGCCAGAACAAATTAGAGGTCAAAAAGGCGTGGGAGGCCGAAAAATGGTGGGAGGCTGGAGAGAAGTAGAGGCCAGAAAAAATAGAAGGCCAAAAAGGGGTGGGAGTCCAAAAAGGAGTGGGAGGCCATAAAAGGGTGGGAGGCTGGAGAGAAGTAGAGGCCAGAAAAAATTGGAGGCCAAAAAAGGAGTGGGAGGCCGAAAAGTGGTGGGAGGCTGGAGAGAAGTAGAGGCCAGAAAAAATAGGAGGCTGAAAAGTGGTGGGAGGCCAAAAAGGAGTGGGAGGCCATAAAAGGGTGGGAGGCTGGAGAGAAGTAGAGGCCAGAAGAAATAGGAGGCCGAAAAGGGCTGGGAGGCCAAAAAGGGGTGGGAGGCCTAAAAAAGGGTGAGAGGCTGAAGAGCAGAAGAGGCTAGAACAAATTGTAGGCTGAAAAGGAGTGGGAGGCCAAAAAGGGGTGGGAGACCGGTGAATAGAAGACGCCAGAAAAAATTAGATGCTGAAAAGGGGTGGGAGGCAAAAAGGGGTGGGAGGCCAAAAAAGGGTGGGAGGCTGGAGAGAAGTAGAGGCCAGAAAAAATAGGAGGCCGAAAAGGGGTGGGAGGCCAAAAAGGAGTGGGAGGCCATAAAAGGGTGGGAGGCTGGAGAGAAGTAGAGGCCATAAAAAATTGGAGGCCAAAAAAGGAGTGGGAGGCCGAAAAGTGGTGGGAGGCTGGAGAGAAGTAGAGGCCAGAAAAAATTAGAGGTCGATAAGGAGTGGGAGGCCAAAAAGGGTGGGAGGCTGGAGAGAAGTAGAGGCCAGAAAAAATAGGAGGCCGAAAAAGGGTGGGAGGCCAAAAAGGGGTGGGAGGCCTAAAAAAGGGTGAGAGGCTGAAGAGCAGAAGAGGCCAGAACAAATTGTAGGCTGAAAAGGAGTGGGAGGCCAAAAAGGGGTGGGAGACCGGTGAATAGAAGACGCCAGAAAAAATTAGATGCTGAAAAGGGGTGGGAGGCCAAAAAAGGTGTGGAGACTGGAGAGAAATAGAGGCCAAAATGAGTGGGAGTCCAAAAAGGGGTGGGAGGCCAAAAAAGGGTGGGAGGCTGTAGAAAAGTAGAGGCTGGAAAAAATTGGAGGCCGAAAAGGGGTGGGAGGCCAAAAAGGGGTGGGAGGCCATAAAAGGGTGGGAGGCTGGAGAGAAGTAGAGGCCAGTAAAAATAGGAGGCCAAAAAGGGGTGGGAGGCCATAAAAGGGTGGGAGGCTGGAGAGAAGTAGAGGCCAGTAAAAATAGGAGGCCAAAAAGGGGTGGGAGGCCAAAAAGGGGTGGGAGGCTGGAGAGAAGTAGAGGCCAGAAAAAATTGTAGGCTGAAAAAGGGTGGGAGGCCAAAAAGGGGTGGGAGGCCAAAAAAGGGTGAGAGGCTGAAGAGAAGAAGAGGCCAGAACAAATTGTAGGCTGAAAAGGAGTGGGAGGCCAAAAAGTGGTGGGAGACCGGTGAATAGAAGACGCCAGAAGAAATTAGATGCTGAAAAGGGGTGGGAGGCTAAAAAGGGGTGGGAGGCTGGAGAGAAGTAGAGGCCAGAAAAAATTGGATGCTGAAAAGGGGTGGGAGGTCTAAAAGGGGTGGGAGGCCAAAAAATGGTGGGAGGCTGGATAGAAGTAGAGGCCAGAAAAAATAGGAGGCCAAAAAGGGGTGGGAGTCCAAAAAGGAGTGGGAGGCAATAAAAGGGTGGGAGGCTGGAGAGAAGTAGAGGCCAGAAAAAATTGGAGGCCAAAAAAGGAGTGGGAGGCCGAAAAGTGGTGGGAGGCTGGAGAGAAGTAGAGGCCAGAAAAAATTAGAGGTCGATAAGGAGTGGGAGGCCATAAAAGGGTGGGAGGCTGGAGAGAAGTAGAGGCCAGAAAAAATAGGAGGCTGAAAAGTGGTGGGAGGCCAAAAAGGAGTGGGAGGCCATAAAAGGGTGGGAGGCTGGAGAGAAGTAGAGGCCAGAAAAAATAGGAGGCCGAAAAGGGGTGGGAGGCCAAAAAGGGGTGGGAGGCCTAAAAAAGGGTGAGAGGCTGAAGAGCAGAAGAGGCTAGAACAAATTGTAGGCTGAAAAGGAGTGGGAGGCCAAAAAGGGGTGGGAGACCGGTGAATAGAAGACGCCAGAAAAAATTAGATGCTGAAAAGGGGTGGGAGGCTAAAAAGGGGTGGGAGGCCAAAAAAGGGTGGGAGGCTGGAGAGAAGTAGGGGCCAGAAAAAAATTGGTGGCTGAAAAAGGTGGGAGGCCAAAAAGGGGTGGGAGGCCAAAAAAGGGTGAGAGGCTGAAGAGAAATAGAGTCCAAAATGAGTGGGAGTCCAAAAAGGGGTGGTAGGCCAAAAAGGGGTGGGAGGCTGGAGAGAAGTAGATGCCAGAAAAAATTAGAGGTCGATAAGGAGTGGGAGGCCAAAAAGGGTGGGAGGCTGGAGAGAACTAGAGGCCAGAACAAATTAGAGGTCAAAAAGGCGTGGGAGGCCGAAAAATGGTGGGAGGCTGGAGAGAATTAGAGGCCAGAAAAAATAGAAGGCCAAAAAGGGGTGGGAGTCCAAAAAGGAGTGGGAGGCCATAAAAGGGTGGGAGGCTGGAGAGAAGTAGAGGCCAGAAAAAATTGGAGGCCAAAAAAGGAGTGGGAGGCCGAAAAGTGGTGGGAGGCTGGAGAGAAGTAGAGGCCAGAAAAAATAGGAGGCTGAAAAGTGGTGGGAGGCCAAAAAGGAGTGGGAGGCCATAAAAGGGTGGGAGGCTGGAGAGAAGTAGAGGCCAGAAGAAATAGGAGGCCGAAAAGGGCTGGGAGGCCAAAAAGGGGTGGGAGGCCTAAAAAAGGGTGAGAGGCTGAAGAGCAGAAGAGGCTAGAACAAATTGTAGGCTGAAAAGGAGTGGGAGGCCAAAAAGGGGTGGGAGACCGGTGAATAGAAGACGCCAGAAAAAATTAGATGCTGAAAAGGGGTGGGAGGCTAAAAAGGGGTGGGAGGCCAAAAAAGGGTGGGAGACTGGAGAGAAATAGAGGCCAAAATGAGTGGGAGTCCAAAAAGGGGTGGGAGGCCAAAAAAGGGTGGGAGGCTGGAGAAAAGTAGAGGCTGGAAAAAATTGGAGGCCGAAAAGGGGTGGGAGGCCAAAAAGGGGTGGGAGGCTGGAGAGAAGTAGAGGCTGGAAAAAATTGCATGCCGAAAAGGAGTGGGAGGCCAAAAATGAGTGAGAGACCAGTGAAGTGTAGAGGCCAGAAAAAAATTAGAAGCTGAGAAGGGTTGGGAGGTCTAAAAGGGGTGGGAGACCAGTGAATAGTAGAGGCCAGAAAAAAATTAGAAGCCGAGAAGGGGTGGGAGGTCTAAAATGGGTGGGAGACCAGTGAATAGTAGAGACCAGAAAAATATTAGAAGCTGAAAAGGAGTGGGAGGCCAAAACGTGGTGGGAGGCTGGAGAGAAGTAGAGGCCGAAAAGGGGTGGGAGGCCGAAAAGGGGTGGGAGGCCAAAAATGAGTGGGAGGCCAAAAAGGGGTGGGAGGCTGGAGAGAAGTAGAGGCGAGAAAAAATTAGAGGTCGAAAAGGCGTAGGAGGCCAAATAAGTGTGGGAGGCTGGAGAGAATTAGAGGCCAGAACAAATTGTAGGCTGAAAAGGAGTGGGAGGCAAAAAGGGGTGGGAGACCGGTGAATAGAAGACGCCAGAAAAAATTAGATGCTGAAAAGGGGTGGGAGGATAAAAAGGGTGGGAGACCAAAAAAGGGTGGGAGGCTGGAGAGAAGTAGGGGCCAGAAAAAAATTGGTGGCTGAAAAAGGGTGGGAGGCCAAAAAGGGGTGGGAGGCCAAAAAATGGTGGGAGGCTGGAGAGAAGTAGAGGCCAGAAAAAATTGGATGCCGAAAAGGGGTGGGAGGCCAAAAAGTGGTGGGAGGCTGGAGAGAAGTAGATGCCATAAAAAATTAGAAGTCGAAAAGTGGTGGGAGGCCAAAAAGGGTGGGAGGCTGGAGAGAAGTAGAGGCCAGAAAAAATTAGAGGTCGATAAGGAGTGGGAGGCCAAAAAGGGTGGGAGGCTGGAGAGAAGTAGAGGCCAGAAAAAATTAAAGGTCGATAAGGAGTGCGAGGCCAAAAAAGGGTGGGAGGATGGAGAGAAGTAGAGGCAAGAACAAATTAGAGGTCAAAAAGGCGTGGGAGGCTGGAGAGAAGTAGATGCCAGAAAAAATTAGAGGTTGAAAAGTGGTGGGAGGCCAAAAAGTGGTGGGAGGCTGGAGAGAAGTAGAGGCCAGAAGAAATAGGAGGCCGAAAAGGGCTGGGAGGCCAAAAAGGGGTGGGAGGCCTAAAAAAGGGTGAGAGGCTGAAGAGCAGAAGAGGCTAGAACAAATTGTAGGCTGAAAAGGAGTGGGAGGCCAAAAAGGGGTGGGAGACCGGTGAATAGAAGACGCCAGAAAAAATTAGATGCTGAAAAGGAGTGGGAGGCAAAAAGGGGTGGGAGGCCAAAAAAGGGTGGGAGGCTGGAGAGAAGTAGAGGCCAGAAAAAATAGGAGGCCGAAAAGGGGTGGGAGGCCAAAAAGGAGTGGGAGGCCATAAAAGGGTGGGAGGCTGGAGAGAAGTAGAGGCCATAAAAAATTGGAGGCCAAAAAAGGAGTGGGAGGCCGAAAAGTGGTGGGAGGCTGGAGAGAAGTAGAGGCCAGAAAAAATTAGAGGTCGATAAGGAGTGGGAGGCCAAAAAGGGTGGGAGGCTGGAGAGAAGTAGAGGCCAGAAAAAATAGGAGGCCGAAAAAGGGTGGGAGGCCAAAAAGGGGTGGGAGGCCTAAAAAAGGGTGAGAGGCTGAAGAGCAGAAGAGGCCAGAACAAATTGTAGGCTGAAAAGGAGTGGGAGGCCAAAAAGGGGTGGGAGACCGGTGAATAGAAGACGCCAGAAAAAATTAGATGCTGAAAAGGGGTGGGAGGCTAAAAAGGGGTGGGAGGCCAAAAAAGGGTGGGAGGCTGGAGAGAAGTAGGGGCCAGAAAAAAATTGGTGGCTGAAAAAGGTGGGAGGCCAAAAAGGGGTGGGAGGCCAAAAAAGGGTGAGAGGCTGAAGAGAAATAGAGGCCAAAATGAGTGGGAGTCCAAAAAGGGGTGGTAGGCCAAAAAGGGGTGGGAGGCTGGAGAGAAGTAGATGCCAGAAAAAATTAGAGGTCGATAAGGAGTGGGAGGCCAAAAAGGGTGGGAGGCTGCAGAGAAGTAGAGGCCAGAACAAATTAGAGGTCAAAAAGGCGTGGGAGGCCGAAAAATGGTGGGAGGCTGGAGAGAAGTAGAGGCCAGAAAAAATAGAAGGCCAAAAAGGGGTGGGAGTCCAAAAAGGAGTGGGAGGCCATAAAAGGGTGGGAGGCTGGAGAGAAGTAGAGGCCAGAAAAAATTGGAGGCCAAAAAAGGAGTGGGAGGCCGAAAAGTGGTGGGAGGCTGGAGAGAAGTAGAGGCCAGAAAAAATAGGAGGCTGAAAAGTGGTGGGAGGCCAAAAAGGAGTGGGAGGCCATAAAAGGGTGGGAGGCTGGAGAGAAGTAGAGGCCAGAAGAAATAGGAGGCCGAAAAGGGCTGGGAGGCCAAAAAGGGGTGGGAGGCCTAAAAAAGGGTGAGAGGCTGAAGAGCAGAAGAGGCTAGAACAAATTGTAGGCTGAAAAGGAGTGGGAGGCCAAAAAGGGGTGGGAGACCGGTGAATAGAAGACGCCAGAAAAAATTAGATGCTGAAAAGGGGTGGGAGGCCAAAAAAGGTGTGGAGACTGGAGAGAAATAGAGGCCAAAATGAGTGGGAGTCCAAAAAGGGGTGGGAGGCCAAAAAAGGGTGGGAGGCTGTAGAAAAGTAGAGGCTGGAAAAAATTGGAGGCCGAAAAGGGGTGGGAGGCCAAAAAGGGGTGGGAGGCTGGAGAGAAGTAGAGGCGAGAAAAAATTAGAGGTCGAAAAGGCGTAGGAGGCCAAATAAGTGTGGGAGGCTGGAGAGAATTAGAGGCCAGAACAAATTGTAGGCTGAAAAGGAGTGGGAGGCAAAAAGGGGTGGGAGACCGGTGAATAGAAGACGCCAGAAAAAATTAGATGCTGAAAAGGGGTGGGAGGATAAAAAGGGTGGGAGACCAAAAAAGGGTGGGAGGCTGGAGAGAAGTAGGGGCCAGAAAAAAATTGGTGGCTGAAAAAGGTGGGAGGCCAAAAAGGGGTGGGAGGCCAAAAAAGGGTGAGAGGCTGAAGAGAAATAGAGGCCAAAATGAGTGGGAGTCCAAAAAGGGGTGGTAGGCCAAAAAGGGGTGGGAGGCCATAAAAGGGTGGGAGGCTGGAGAGAAGTAGAGGCCAGAAAAAATTGGAGGCCAAAAAAGGAGTGGGAGGCCGAAAAGTGGTGGGAGGCTGGAGAGAAGTAGAGGCCAGAAAAAATAGGAGGCTGAAAAGTGGTGGGAGGCCAAAAAGGAGTGGGAGGCCATAAAAGGGTGGGAGGCTGGAGAGAAGTAGAGGCCAGAAAAAATAGGAGGCCGAAAAGGGGTGGGAGGCCAAAAAGGGGTGGGAGGCCTAAAAAAGGGTGAGAGGCTGAAGAGCAGAAGAGGCTAGAACAAATTGTAGGCTGAAAAGGAGTGGGAGGCCAAAAAGGGGTGGGAGACCGGTGAATAGAAGACGCCAGAAAAAATTAGATGCTGAAAAGGGGTGGGAGGCTAAAAAGGGGTGGGAGGCCAAAAAAGGGTGGGAGACTGGAGAGAAATAGAGGCCAAAATGAGTGGGAGTCCAAAAAGGGGTGGGAGGCCAAAAAAGGGTGGGAGGCTGGAGAAAAGTAGAGGCTGGAAAAAATTGGAGGCCAAAAAGGGGTGGGAGGCCATAAAAGGGTGGGAGGCTGGAGAGAAGTAGGGGCCAGAAAAAAATTGGTGGCTGAAAAAGGTGGGAGGCCAAAAAGGGGTGGGAGGCCAAAAAAGGGTGAGAGGCTGAAGAGAAATAGAGGCCAAAATGAGTGGGAGTCCAAAAAGGGGTGGTAGGCCAAAAAGGGGTGGGAGGCTGGAGAGAAGTAGATGCCAGAAAAAATTAGAGGTCGATAAGGAGTGGGAGGCCAAAAAGGGTGGGAGGCTGGAGAGAAGTAGAGGCCAGAACAAATTAGAGGTCAAAAAGTCGTGGGAGGCCGAAAAATGGTGGGAGGCTGGAGAGAAGTAGAGGCCAGAAAAAATAGAAGGCCAAAAAGGGGTGGGAGTCCAAAAAGGAGTGGGAGGCCATAAAAGGGTGGGAGGCTGGAGAGAAGTAGAGGCCAGAAAAAATTGGAGGCCAAAAAAGGAGTGGGAGGCCGAAAAGTGGTGGGAGGCTGGAGAGAAGTAGAGGCCAGAAAAAATAGGAGGCTGAAAAGTGGTGGGAGGCCAAAAAGGAGTGGGAGGCCATAAAAGGGTGGGAGGCTGGAGAGAAGTAGAGGCCAGAAAAAATAGGAGGCCAAAAAGGGGTGGGAGGCCAAAAAGGGGTGGGAGGCCTAAAAAAGGGTGAGAGGCTGAAGAGCAGAAGAGGCTAGAACAAATTGTAGGCTGAAAAGGAGTGGGAGGCCAAAAAGGGGTGGGAGACCGGTGAATAGAAGACGCCAGAAAAAATTAGATGCTGAAAAGGGGTGGGAGGCCAAAAAAGGTGTGGAGACTGGAGAGAAATAGAGGCCAAAATGAGTGGGAGTCCAAAAAGGGGTGGGAGGCCAAAAAAGGGTGGGAGGCTGTAGAAAAGTAGAGGCTGGAAAAAATTGGAGGCCGAAAAGGGGTGGGAGGCCAAAAAGGGGTGGGAGGCCATAAAAGGGTGGGAGGCTGGAGAGAAGTAGAGGCCAGAAAAAATTGTAGGCTGAAAAAGGGTGGGAGGCCAAAAAGTGGTGGGAGACCGGTGAATAGAAGACGCCAGAAGAAATTAGATGCTGAAAAGGGGTAGGAGGCTAAAAAGGGGTGGGAGGCCAAAAAAGCGTGGGAGGCTGGAGAGAAGTAGAGGCTGGAAAAAATTTGATGCCGAAAAGAGGTGGGAGGCCAAAAAGGGGTGGGAGGCTGGAGAGAAGTAGAGGCCAGAAAAAATTGGATGCTGAAAAGGGGTGGGAGGTCTAAAAGGGGTGGGAGGCCAAAAAATGGTGGGAGGCTGGAGAGAAGTAGAGGCCAGAAAAAATAGGAGGCCAAAAAGGGGTGGGAGTCCAAAAAGGATTGGGAGGCCATAAAAGGGTGGGAGGCTGGAGAGAAGTAGAGGCCAGAACAAATTAGAGGTCGAAAAGGGGTGGGAGGCCGAAAAATGGTGGGAGGCTGGAGAGAAGTAGAGGCCAGAAAAAATAGGAGGCCAAAAAGGGGTGGGAGTCCAAAAAGGAGTGGGAGGCCATAAAAGGGTGGGAGGCTGGAGAGAAGTAGAGGCCAGAAAAAATTGGAGGCCAAAAAAGGAGTGGGAGGCCGAAAAGTGGTGGGAGGCTGGAGAGAAGTAGAGGCCAGAAAAAATTAGAGATCGATAAGGAGTGGGAGGCCAAAAAAGGGTGGGAGGCTGGATAGAAGTAGAGGCCAGAAAAAATAGGAGGCCGAAAAGGGGTGGGAGGCCAAAAAGGGATGGGAGGCCTAAAAAAGGGTGAGAGGCTGAAGAGAAGAAGAGGCCAGAACAAATTGTAGGCTGAAAAGGAGTGGGAGGCCAAAAAGTGGTGGGAGACCGGTGAATAGAAGACGCCAGAAGAAATTAGATGCTGAAAAGGGGTGGGAGGCTAAAAAGGGGTGGGAGGCCAAAAAAGGGTGGGAGGCTGGAGAGAAGTAGAGGCCAGAAAAAATTGGTGGCTGAAAAAGGGTGGGAGGCCAAAAAGGGGTGGGAGGCCAAAAAAGGGTGAGAGGCTGAAGAGAAGAAGAGGCTGGAACAAATTGTAGGCTGAAAAGGAGTGGGAGGCCAAAAAGTGGTGGGAGACCGGTGAATAGAAGACGCCAGAAGAAATTAGATGCTGAAAAGGGGTGGGAGGCCAAAAAGGAGTGAGAGACCAGTGAATAGTAGAGGCCAGAAAAAAATTAGAAGCTGAGAAGGGGTGGGAGGTCTAAAAGGGGTGAGAGACCAGTGAATAGTAGAGGCCAGAAAAAAATTAGAAGCCGAGAAGGGGTGGGAGGTCTAAAAGGGGTGGGAGACCAGTGAATAGTAGAGGCCAGAAAAAATTAGAGGTCGATAAGGAGTGCGAGGCCAAAAAAGGCTGGAGAGAAGTAGAGGCTGGAAAAAATTGGAGGCCAAAAATGAGTGGGAGGCCAAAAAGGGATGGGAGGCTGGAGAGAAGAAGAGGCCAGAAAAAATTGTAGGCTGAATAGGAGTGGGAGGCCAAGAAGGGGTGGTAGACCGGTGAATAGAAGACGCCAGAAAAAATTATATGCTGAAAAGGGGTGGGAGGATAAAAAGTGTGGGAGGCCAAAAAAGGGTGGGAGGCTGGAGAGAAGTAGAGGCCAGAAAAAATTAGAGTCCGAAAAGGGGTGGGAGCCCGAAAAATTGTGGTAGGCTGGAGAGACGTAGAGGCCAGAAAAAACTTGGAGGCCAAAATGAGGTGGTATTCTGAAAGGAGTGGGAGGCCAGAAAGGGCTGGGGGGCCAGAAAGGGGTGGGAGGCCGGTGAATCGTAAAGGCCAGAAAAAATTGGAGGCCAAAAAAGAGTGGGAGGCCCAAAAGGGGTGGGAGGGTGTAGAGAAGTAGAGGCCAGAAAAAAATTGGAGGCCGAAATGGGGTGAGAGGCCAAAAAGGAGTCGGAGGCTGGAGAGAAGTAGAGGCCAGAATATGTTGGAGGCCGAAAAGGGGTGGGAGTCCAAAAAATCATGGGAGGCTGGAGAGAACTAGAGACTGTTTCCACCCGGACACTGTTCGGTGTTGCACCTGCTGCGGGTCACAGTTTCCACCCGGACCCTATTCGCGGTTGCAAATGCTGCGGGACACTGTTTCCACCCGGACCCTACTCGGGGTATGCACCTGCCGCGGGTCACTGTTTCCACCCAGACTGTATTCGCGGTTGCACCTGCCGCTGGTCACAGTTTCCACCCGGACCCTATTCGCGTTTGCACCTGCGTGGGTCACTGTTTCCACCCGGACAATCTTCAGGGTTGCACCTGCCGCGGGTCACTGTTTCCACCTGGACCGTCTTCGCGGTTGCACCTGCCACGGGTCACTGTTTCCACCCGGACCCTATTCGGGGTTGCACCTGCCGCGGGTCACTGTTTCCACCCGGACCCTACTCGGGGTATGCACCTGCCGCGGGTCACTGTTTCCATCCAGACTGTATTCGCGGTTGCACCTGCCGCGGGTCGCTGTTTCCACCCGGACCCTATTTGGGGTTGCACCTGACGCGGGTCACTGTTTCCACCCGGACCCTATTCGGGGTTGCACCTGCCGCGGGTCACTGTTTCCACCCGGACACTATTCGGGGTTGCACCTGCCGCGGGTCACTGTTTCCACCTGGACCGTCTTCGCGGTTGCACCTGCCGCGGGTCACTGTTTCCACCCGGACATTATTAGGAGTTTGCACCTGCCACGGGTCACAGTTTCCACCCGGACCCTATTCGGAGTTGCACCTGCCGCGGGTCACTGTTTCCCAGCCGGACCCTATTCGGGGTTGCACCTGCCGCGGGTCACTGTTTCCACCCGGACCCTATGCGCGGTTGCACCTGCCGCTGGTCACTGTTTCCACCCGGACACTATTCGCAGATGCACCTGCCGCGGGTCTCTGTTCCCAACCGGACCCTCTTCGGGGTTGCACCTGCCGCGGGTCACTGTTTCCACCCGGACCCTATTCGCAGATGCACCTGCCGCTGGTCACTGCTTCCTCCCGGACCCTATTCGGGGTTGCACCTGCCGCGGGTCACTGTTTCCACCCGGACGGTAGTCGGGGTTGTACCTGCCGCGGGGTCACTGTTTCCACCTGGACCCTATTCGGGGTTGCACCTGCCGCGGGGTCACTGTTTCCACCCGGACACTATTTGGGGTTGCACCTGCCGCGGGACACTGTTTCCACCCGGACGCTATTCGCGGTTGCACCTGCCGCGGGTCACTGTTTCCACCCGGACACTATTCGGGGTTGCACCTGCCGCGGGTCACTGTTTCCACCCGGACAGTATTCGCGCTCGCACCTGCCGCGGGTCACTGTTTCCACCCGGACCCTATTCACGGTTGCACCTGCCGCGGGGTCTCTGTTTCCACCCGGACAATCTTCAGGGTTGCACCTGCCGCGGGTCACTGTTTCCACCCGGACCCTATTCGCGGTTGCACCTGCCACGGGTCACTGTTTCCACCTGGACCCTATTCTCGGTTGCACCTGCCGCGGGTCACTGTTTCCTCCCGGACAGTATTCGCGGTTGCACGTGCCGCGGGTCACTGTTTCCACCCGGACCCTATGCGCAGTTGCACCTGCCGCGGGTCACAGTTTCCACCCGGACCCTATTCGCGGTTGCACCTGCCGCGGGTCACTGTTTCCACCCGGACAGTATTCGCGGTTGCACCTGACGAGGGTCCCTGTTTCCACCCGGACCCTATTCCCGGTTTCACCTGCCGCGGGTCACTGTTTCCACCCGGATCGTATTCGCGGTTGCACCTGCCGCGGGTCACTGTTTGCACCTGGACCTTATTCTCGGTTACACCTGCCGCGGGTCACTGTTTCCACCCGGACACTATTCGGGGTTGCACCTGCCGCGGGTCACTGTTTCCACCCGGACACTATTCGGGGTTGCACCTGCCGCGGGTCACTGTTTCCACCCGGACCCTATTCACGGTTGCACCTGCCGCGGGGTCTCTGTTTCCACCCGGACAATCTTCAGGGTTGCACCTGCCGCGGGTCACTGTTTCCACCCGGACCCTATTCGCGGTTGCACCTGCCACGGGTCACTGTTTCCACCTGGACCCTATTCTCGGTTGCACCTGCCGCGGGTCACTGTTTCCTCCCGGACAGTATTCGCGGTTGCACGTGCCGCGGGTCACTGTTTCCACCCGGACCCTATGCGCAGTTGCACCTGCCGCGGGTCACAGTTTCCACCCGGACCCTATTCGCGGTTGCACCTGCCGCGGGTCACTGTTTCCACCCGGACAGTATTCGCGGTTGCACCTGACGAGGGTCCCTGTTTCCACCCGGACCCTATTCCCGGTTTCACCTGCCGCGGGTCACTGTTTCCACCCGGATCGTATTCGCGGTTGCACCTGCCGCGGGTCACTGTTTGCACCTGGACCTTATTCTCGGTTACACCTGCCGCGGGTCACTGTTTCCACCCGGACACTATTCGGGGTTGCACCTGCCGCGGGTCACTGTTTCCACCCGGACAGTATTCGCGGTTGCACCTGACGAGGGTCCCTGTTTCCACCCGGACCCTATTCCCGGTTTCACCTGCCGCGGGTCACTGTTTCCACCCGGATCGTATTCGCGGTTGCACCTGCCGCGGGTCACTGTTTGCACCTGGACCTTATTCTCGGTTGCACCTGCCGCGGGTCACTGTTTCCACCCGGACCCTCTTCGGGGTTGCACCTGCCGCGGGTCACTGTTTCCACCCGGACACTATTCGCGCTTGCACCTGCCGCGGGTCACTGTTTCCCAGCCGGACCCTATTCGGGGTTGCACCTGCCGCGGGTCAATGTTTCCTCCCGGACAGTATTCGCTCTTGCACCTGCCGCGGGTCACTGTTTCCACCCGGACACTATTCCCGGGTGCACCTGCCGCGGGTCACTGTTTCCACCCGGACGCTATTCACGGTTGCACCTGCTGCGGGGTCACTGTTTCCACCCGGACACTATTCGCTCTTGCACCTGCCGCGGGTCACTGTTTCCACCCGGACCCTATTCACGGTTGCACCTGCCGCGGGGTCACTGTTTCCACCCGGACACTATTCGCGGTTGCACCTGCCGCGGGTCTCTGTTCCCATCCGGACCCTATTCGCGGTTGCACCTGCTGCGGGGTAACAGTTTCCACCCGGACCGTATTCGCGGTTGCACCTGCCGCGGGTCACAGTTTCCACCCGGACCCTATTCGCAGTTGCACCTGCCGCGGGTCACTGTTTCCACCCGGACCCTATTCGCAGTTGCACGTGCCGCGGGTCACTGTTTCCACCCGGACAATCTTCAGGGTTGCACCTGCCGCGGGTCACTGTTTCCACCCGGACCCTATTCGCGGTTGCACCTGCCGCGGGTCTCTGTTTCCACCCGGACCCTATTCGGGGTTGCACCTGCCGCGGGTCACTGTTTCCACACAGACCGCACTCCAGGTTGCACCTCCTCCTGCACACTTTTTCCACACCGATTCTCTTCCAGTTTAAAACCCACATTACACGTTACAGCTTAGTAACACCTTCCGATTCCAACTGTAGGTTACAGCTTACACTGACACCTTAGGTTTACAGGTTAGAGTTAGGGGGTGGAGTCAGGGGTGGGCTTAGGGTTAGGGGGTGGACTCGGGGGTGGGTGTAGTGTTAGGGGGTAGACAGGGGGGGGCTTAGAGTTAGGGAGTGGACTAGGGGGTGGGCTCTAGGGTTAGGGGGTGGACTCGGGGATGGGCTTAGAGTTAGGGGGTGGACTCGGGGGTGGGCTTAGAGTTACGGGGTGGACTCGGGGGTGGGCTTAGATTTAGGGGGTGGACTCGGGGGTGGGCTTAGTGTTAGGGGGTGGACTTGGGGGTTTGCTTAGGGTTAGGGGGTGGAATCGCGGATGGGCTTAGCGTTAGTCCGTTGACTCAGGGTTGGGCTTAGAGTTAGGGGGTGGAGTCGTGGATGGGTTTAGGGTTAGGAGGTGGCCTCGGGGGTGGGCTTAGGGTTAGGGGGTGGAGTTAGGGGTGGTCTTAGAAGTACGGGCTGGACTCAGGGGTCGGCTTATGGTTAGGGGGTGAAATCAGGGGTGGGTTTAGACTTAGGGGTTGGGCTCAGGGGTGGGCTTAGGGTTAGGAGGTGGACTCGGGGGTGGGCTTAGGGTTAGGGGGTGGACTCAGGGGTGGGCTTAGGGTTAGGGGGTGGAGTTAGGGGTGGTTTTAGAAGTACGGGGTGGAGTCAGGGGTAGGCTTATGGTTAGGGGGTGAACTCAGGGGTGGCCTTAGACTTAGGGGTTGGGCTCAGGGGTGGGCTTAGGGTTAGGAGGTGGACTCGGGGGTGGGCTTAGGGTTAGGGGGTGGAGTCGGGGGTGGGCTTAGGGTTAGGGGGTGGACTCGGGGGTGGGTTTAGAGTTAGGGGGTGGACTTGGGGGTGGGCTTAGGGTTAGGGGGTGGAATCGGCGATGGGCTTAGAGTTAGGAGGTGGACTCGGGGGTGGGCTTAGAGTTAGGGGGTGGACTCAGGGGTGGTCTTAGGGTTAGGGGGTGGAGTCAGGGGTGGGTTTAGAGGTAGGGGGTGGACTCAGGGGTGGGCTTAGAGTTAGGGGGTGGAGTTGGGGGCGGGCTCTAGGGTTAGGGGGTGGAGTCAGGGGCAGGATCTAGGGTTAAGGGGCAGAATTGGGGGTGGACTCTAGGGTTAGGGGTTAGGGGTTGGGGTTAGGGATTAGGATTAGGGGTTGGGGGTGAGGGTTTAGGGTGATGGTGAGGGGTTAGGGGTTAGAGTGAGGGTGAAGGTGAGGGGTGAGGGTTTAAAAAAATAAAATTGGAGGCCAAAACGGGGTGGGAGGCCCAAAAGGGGTGGGAGACCAGAAAAAATTGGAGGCCGAAATGGGGTGGGAGGCAAAAAACGTGTGGGAGATCCGAGGGAAGGAGAGGCCAGAAAGAATTGGAGGCCAAAACGTGGTGGTAGGCTGGATGGAAGTAGACACCAGAAAAAGTGGAGGTTGAAGAGGGGTGGGAGGCCAAAACAGGGTGGGAGGATGGAGGGATGTAGAGGCCTCCCACCCCATATCGGTCTCCCACCATGATTGAGTTTGTAATTTATTCTGGCCTCTACTTCTCTCCAGCTTCCCACCCCTTTTCGCCATCCCACCCCATTTCCACTTCCACTGTTTCTGGCCTCTAGTTCCCTCTGGCCTCCACCTCATTTTGGCCTCACAGCATGATTTTGCATCCACCTTTCATGGCCTCTACTTCATTCTGGCCTCCCACTATATTTTGGCCTTCTGCCCTGTTTCAGCATTCACTATTTTATGGCCTCTACTTTGCTCTAGCTCCCACCCTGTTTGGGCCTCCCACCATGGTTCTGCCTCTAATTTTTTCTGCCCTCTACTTCTGTCTGGCCACCCACCCTATTTCGGCCTCCCACCCCGTTTCGGCCTCCACCTTTCCTGGTGTCTACTTCCCTCCATCCTCCCACCCCGTTTCGGTCTCTCACTCCTTTTTGGCTTCCACATTTTTCTGGCCTCTATTTCCCTTCCAGCCTTCCATTTTGGCCTCCTGCAGCTTTTCCACCCCCTCCTTTATTCAGGCTTTTATGTGCTCTTTGCACTTCCAACACTTTGTCACCCACCGAGCCCTTTTTGTTTCTCTCACCCCTTTTGGCACTCCACAGTTTTCTGCCCTGTACTTGCCCTTCAGCCTGTCACCTATTTTCGGTCTCCACTCTTTTCTGCCCTCCGTGTCCCCCCGGGACTCCTGGCATCAAAGGCCAAGGGTTCAACGGTAACCGGGCTCAAACATCCGGAGAGGCCCCGCCACGGCCGAATCCGGAGAGGCCCCCGAAAGGGAAAGAAGAAGAAAATCACGGCCATCTTGGCAGCACCCGCCTCCCACCGCAGGAAGAGAGACCCCGCTCTGCGGACGAGGAAGGAGCCCTCTTCACAGTCCACAGCGGGCCAGAGCGCCAGCGAGCGCCGCAGGGTCCGCGCGCGTCACCCAGAGCGCGGCACGGCCACGCGGCACACGAGGGAGCGCGGCTACATGTACGGGAAGCCGCGTCTTCCCTTCGGGGCCCCGTCGCCGCTCTCACGCGTTTCGGGCTCTCCCCTGGCCCCCTCTCTCTCCCACACCGACGTCATTTTTTTGCTTCCCTTTACCTCCGCTCTCCTTCTTCTCTCCCGCTCCCTCTTATTCTGTCTTCTGCTAGCTCTCCCTTTTTCTTTTTCTCTAGACGCCTTTGTCCCGCTTCCTCTCCTTCCGTTTTTTCATCCTCCATCTCTCTCCCCTACCCCAGCACCGGTTTTTTCCTTTTGCGGTTCTTCGTCCCGGTCGGCATCGGCGTGTTTTTGCCCGTGGCGTCTATTCGTTCCGCATCTTATCGTACGTCTCTTTTCGGTATCCGGTATCCCAAAGATGTGCGTCGTCAGCTTCGATCTCTTCTCGAGTTTTTCAGAGAAGAGGATCGCCTTCATCTATCGTCTAGGCATCTCCTATGGTTTTTTCTGTTAAGTTTGCATTTTTTTTTTTTTCGTTCTAGCAATTTAGGCGTCAGGCCGCTTCATACGCTTTCTGATACATTTCAGGGAATTCCACGTTTTTTTGGTGTTTTCCGTCCTTCGGGACTCTTAAGGGAGTCAGTCGGAGAGACGGTCAAGGTCACTCCGAATCGTCGGCAACGCACAGTAAATAATTTATATCAGAACCGGTGATATTTCCGAGAAGGAATTCTTATAGGATCTAGTTCCGCTTCATTCTTTAGCGCTCTCTGGGACACGATTCCATTATCACAGAATCACAGAATCACAGAATCAACTAGGTTGGAAAGGACCTCGAAGATCATCCAGTCCAACCATTCACCTAACACTGCCAGTTCCCATGTACACCATATCTCTCAGCGCTATGTCGACCGTACTCTTAAACACCTCCAGGGATGGGGACTCTACCGCCTCCCCGGGCAATCCATTCCACTGCCTAATAACCTGTTCTGTAAAGAAATACTTCCTGACATCTAGTCTAAACCTTCCGTGGCACAGCTGGAGGCCACTCCCTCTTGTCCTATCGCTTGTTATTTCATTAAAGAGACTCATCCCCAGCTCTCTGCAACCTCCTTTCAGGTAGCTATAGAGGGCCATGAGGTCTCCCCTCAGCCTCCTCTTCTCCAGACTAAACAACCCCAGTTCCCTCAGCCGCTACCCGTACGACACGCGCTCCGGACCCTTCGCCGGCTTCGTTGCCCTTCTCTGGACACGCTCGAGTAATTCAATGTCCTTTTTGTAGCGAGGGGCCCCAAACCGAACACAGTCATCGAGGTACGGCCTTACCAGCGCCGAGTACAGGGGCAAGATCACTTCCCTGTCCCTGCCAGCCACGCTATTTCTGATACAGGCCAGGACGCCATGGGCCTTGTCGGCCACCCGGGCACACTGCTGGTTCACGTTCAGCCGGCTGTCAATCAACACCCCCAGGTCCCTCTCTGACCGGCAGCTCTCCAGCCACTCCTCCCCAAGCCCGTAGCGCCACCGGGGGGGCTTAGGCAGCACGCGCAGTCTCGCCGGAAAAGACGAGTCACCCCGCAGCATTTCAGTTTTCACGTAGGAAACTACAGCGCCTCGTTTTGGATAACGATATTATTATCGCATTTAGCCGACTACTTCCCCACGTAGCGTAGCACGATATCTGTCTTTTTCTATCTATACCCCAGAAAAACTAGGTTTCATTCCCGTCCCGGTCACATCGCCGACACAATAGACTTAGCGAAAGAGCGGATATCGTCGTATCCGGTAAGGGTCGTTTTCTTCCTACGGCATTTTGCAGGTCACAAACTTAAGGCAGAGGAGAAAACTCCCAGCTGCTCCCACAGGTGCCTTTATGCCTTCCGGTGGTTCAGCCCTCCCCTTTCCCAGGTGATCGTGGTCAGGGTGGTGGGTGGGGCCTGGGGTATATGAGCCACAGCCTCTCATCAGGGAGCTCATTCTGCTCTCAGGCCTCTCTGAGGTCAGTACTCCGGTGTTCTTCAGGGTCAGTGGCAGATTTTGAGCTGAGGAAGCTCTTCATTCTGCTCTCGGGCCTCTCTGAGGTCAGTGCTCTGGTGTTTTTCAGAGTCAGTGGCAGATTTTGAGCTGAGGAAGATCTTCATTGTGCTCTCGGGCCTCTCTGAGGTCAGTGCTCTGGCGTTTTTCAGAGTCAGTGGCAGATTTTGAGCCGAGGAAGATCTTCATTGTTCTCTCGGGCCTCTCTGAGGTCAGTGCTCTGATGTTCTTCAGAGTCGGTGGCAGATTTTGAGCCGAGGCAGCTCTTTGGGCAGGTGTGTTTTAATAATCACAGAAATAGAGGTACCTGAGACAAGAGTTTCAGCATCAGTCAAGGTTCAGCAGTGTGTATAGTAGGAAGTAAACAGGTACATAGTAGATTTTTTCAGGTAAGTAATTTTGTATCCGTGGGGCGGGGCGGGTAAAACAGTTTAATAGCGTACACTTACATTTTTTCTTTTCATTCTAGATACACTGCATTTTCCTGACTTCATCGAAGACGGGACCTCGGTTTTTTCCCTAGCGTCGGCATATACATCGTAAGGCGTCGATATCATCCACATAAACGGGACCAAAGGGGAGAGGATGGAGCGAGGGTCAGAGCGAGCATCTCGTAAGCATCTGTATACGGAGTTTTAGCCTTTCTCAGAAAAATGGTGGGGACGTTTTAGCATTTGTCAGGAAAGAGGCAGGGACGTAAGGCACGGAGTCTTTCGGGATCCGGGACGGCTCATCGCGTTTCCCGATCGCCCGCAGAGCGCCGTATCGTCTCGCGGGCGCAGCGTAGGCAGCCTTTGGAATAGGATGAGCATTTGAGGCGAACCAGGGCAGCGGAGAGGAGGGGCACGGGCCCGGTGTTTTCCCCCGAGCACGAATATAATATTCCATCTTTTGAAATCACAGGCGCCGCAAACGACGACAGCCACGGCATCCGACACCGAAACCGGCACGGAGCGGGCGAGCCGAAAGGGCCACACTTTCGAGGAGGAGGGCGTCGCGGAAGAGGGCCGCGTCGGCCGACACGACGCCGACCGGTCGCTCGCTTCGCGGACGTTCGGCGGACGACGCGGAGGAACCCGGCGACTCGGGAGCATCCCGGTCAGCCGACGCGGTCGTCGCGGAAGACGGTCCGGCCTCCGGCCCTCTCAAAGCTAAGTCGAGGGTCCAGGGCGGGAAGGGTCCGGGAGGAAGGGACAGGGTCGGGAATCGCAGGGAGGGCTTTTCGAGGTAGCGTAGGGGAGAGGACCGTCCGGGAGCGGCGCCCCAGGCGCCCGTAAAGGGAGGGAGTCACTTTTCAGCACCAGAGTACCGTGGTCAGGGCAGTTCCAGCCCGCGTCTGTGTCGTCGTGTACTTTGCGTGTTCTGCGTTCTGTATCTTATACCGTGCCATCCTCAGGTCTAGACGTCTCTGTAGGTCTTTGCGATTGTCAGGCATCTCGATAGCCCTCCCGAGAGTCTCGAGTACGTTCCCTCGTCGGCACGGCACCCGTCGAGCCCTTCTCGTCTCGCAATTATAACCGGAAGCGCGGATCCGTCCGGCACGCATCGCGTCGAGGACGTTCTCGAGCGGTCGTCTCTCGCAGGGGCGAGCTAGGCGGCGCCCCAGGCCGTGCTTTCGAGCGTCATTTTGGCACCCGGTAGTCTTCTGGGGTGTCGTCCCCACATCTTATGACTTAAAACCTGGCTTTTCCAGCATCTGTCATTCCGGTTTTGACGGTAACTTCGTCTCACGGGCCGCAGCGGTCGCCTCTCATTTCGGGGCCGCCATCGCGGCGCCGTAGGCCTCCGCCGGCGGCATCTTCCCTACGGCCGTCGTTCTCGTCGCTCGCCGTCTTCTCGCGTCACTCGTGGCGTCTGCGTTTGGCGTCTGTCTGCGTCCGGGTCGGACCCGTCCCGCCCAGGGGTTTAGCCATAGTAAAGATGAGGGGAGCGCGTAGTAACGCATCCATCCGCCCGGATGCTTTTGGCGAAGACCATGCGGTCCATCTCCGGGCGAGTAGCCGTAGAGAGCCTCCACGGTTATTTTCCTCGCTTTCGGCAGGCATCGGAGGGCGGACTCCGGGTCGCAGGGAGCGGGCGATCGAGCGGGTCGAACGAGCCTTAGCTTGCACGTGAGGCTCGGTACTTAGGATTTTGGGTATTTTAGCAGTAGTCAGAAGGGAGATGGAAAGGAAAGACAAACCTTTGGTCTCGTAAAAGTCTAGGTTAACACCGAGATGCCTTTCCTTACAGGGTTCGGGTCGTTTAAGTGCAAAGCGAGAAGCCGCTTCACGACGGGCGACGGAAGAGGTCAGAGGATCCGCGGGACCAGCGGCTCCGAGGGGCTCACGCCATTCCGGTTTTATTTTCTAGGCATGAATCGACGTGTGAAGCGGGATACCCGCACCCTCGGACTTCGGCGAGGCGAGCGATGACCGGTGTGCCCGAGCGGCAGTTCTTCAGGTGTCATAATAGTATCGTAGCTAAAGCCATACCCCGTTTGTATCGCACAAGCGGCGACCGGGCCTCGGCATGGCGGACGGAAGAATCCGTCTCTGAGCGGCTGAGGTAAACGAGCAGGGGAGAGGAAGCTCCGCGAGCGAGCCGAGGATCGGGGCGGCATCTCACCGCGCGCTTTTACCTCTTTCTTTTGCAGGTGCCACGCTCATTCCCGGAGCGTCGATGCCACAGAGTCACGAGCGGTTTGAGAAAAGGCGAGAGAGTCGTTAAGCGGTCCGCTGGGACCCGAATCACCGAGGATCGTGCGGCCATACGAACGACCATTCGCCTTCGCTTTTGTGGGCGTCGCGAGGTCTCCGCTCGAACAGCGGAGGCTTCGAGGCGAGTCGTCGGAAGAGAGGACCGGGAGGCCAGGTGCCGCTGAGCGGGCGATCGCTTACGAGTAGGACGGCGGCTGCGTTTCTCCAGTTTTTAGGCTTCCACGGGAGACAGGGGGGCGCAACGTACGGTTATCGGGAGCTGCGTGGCCATTCCGAGGAGGGCATCGACGCGGTAGAGGTCGATACATGTCAGCGTGTCGGTGACCGGAGACGTTCTGCGTTACAGGTGATGAAGAGCAATGCGGTGACCGCAGGGAAACCCTGGTTAGATGACGTGCTCCCGATGAGGATGAGTTCTGGACCGTGCTCTCTGAAGGATAAGTTAAGGGGCCAAAGCAGCGGGTGGGGCGGGGCTAGAAGAGGGGGTAGGACATCAGGGTCGGTGGGAGGGGTCTTTAGGTTTTGTGAATTCTGCAGGCAGATAGCGGGCCTCGGGCCCGTGCGGGGCGGCGGCACGTCTCTGGGCGGCGTCGGGCAGCAGCGCGTCTCTCGGCGTCTCTGGGCGGCGTCGGGCAGCAGCGCGTCTCTCGGCGTCTCTGGGCGGCGTCGGGCAGCAGCGCGTCTCTCGGCGTCTCTGGGCGGCGTCGGGCAGCAGCGCGTCTCTGGGCGGCGTCGGGCAGCAGTGCGTCTCTGGGCGGCGTCGGGCAGCAGTGCGTCTGTGGATGTTCTGTTTGGTTGTGTCTGATCTGAGTGTTACACTGTCTGGCATTAAAGCAGCAAGAGCGGCACATAGCTCTATATCTGTATTTTGTGACCTTGCGAAGCCAGCGTTCACGTGAGTGGGAGTCGAGCAGATCTCAAGCGAATTGAGAGGTAACACGAGGGAAGCCTGTAAGTCAGCTTTTGCATTGTTCTTGCAGGCAATTTGCAACAAGACTGTAGAAATGGTGAGTGATACTTCTCGTGAGATATGTGCCCTGGCAAAGCAGCTCCGGGCCTAGCGGGCAGAGCCGTGCGGTACGCCTAGCGGGCGTTCCTTAGTTACGTGACGTGTCGATGTTTGTCTCAGCCTTCAGCGTTGAGGAGTCTCGGGCATACTCGCATCCCGCTCCGCGTGCAGCAGCCGTCCGTCTCACTCTGTACCGCTAAGAAGCGTGACGTAGAAGGTCAACGTTCCCGATCTAGTTTAGTCTTGTAGGTGGAATCGGTAGGTCTTTCACGCAGCTCTCGCTCAGGCTTAACTGGCAGGCGTAGTCTCTGCGATGCTCTGTCTCGTGAGGTCTTCTGAGGGATTCTTCCCTGCGTCATGACAGTCTTTAGTCTTTCCTAGCATTTTGTCTCTGTCGGTCACCAGGATGTTATCGCCCATCTTTCATCCAGAGTTCCGGTCGTCTCGCACGGCAGGCCACGCCGGGGCATATGCGTCACATCGTCTCGGCGGCGTCGTGTGCGCCGTCGGGCCGCGTCTTTTGGTGCGGCATTAATTCTACCCCGTGCGGCGCTCTCGCGTCCTCGGGTCATGTTTGCGGAGCACGTAGATGCCCGCGTTAGCGGCGGAGCCGCTTTGTGCGTTTGTAGCCATTCCGTACGGGGCGGAACGGTCCCAGGAGGGGACGCTAATGTGCCGGCGAGCGGGCTCTAGAGTTCCTTCTTTTGTCTTTTGCAGGTACCACGGGGCTACCGGCATTCCAGAAGCGCATCCTTCCGTGAAGTTTGCCAGAGCGTTCGACAGGAAGAAAAGAAGGACTGGGAGCAATGCACAGAGGGAAACGTATTCTTCTTCTTCTGAGGATGAGGGCCCACAGCAGGGATCGAGTGGAGCGGCGGCGACGGCTCGAGGCGCACGATCGTGCGATTCTGGGCACGGTTACAGAATCGGGGCCATCTGCCACTCTGGCGGGTGACGGTTGGATAGAGTAGATGTGGAACGAGCGTTAGTTTTGGAAGGTGCTTATCATTGTATGTGAGGATGTTTTTCACTTCAGGGTATATTGATGTAGAAAGAGTTAAAGTGTCTTTTAAAAATAGTAAAGAAACTGTTGAGCAGGGGGATTTCTTAATCTCTTTGACCAGGTTTAAGTCACTTAGTCCCACCCGCTCCATTTGGTGACGTTCACAGCCGGCGTTCAGGGGGAGGTCGGGCTCGGGCCATGGCGTTAGCGGGCAGGGTGAATTTCGAGGCCTTTGGGAACCACGTTCCGAGGAGCCACGGGGCGAGGGCCGGCGGCGGTGATTGGGTAGCGGGATGGGTTTGCCGGGAGCAGGGGGCGGTTAGCACGGTAGCCGAGCGAGTGGGGCGCTTAGAATGTGTCTGCCTGTGCGTGACTGTTTAAATTAATGTTGTTTTTGTTGCAGGTGGAGTTGAGTTTTTTGAGTAGTGAGGCAAAAACAATAAAATAGAATAAAAAAACCCCAGCCGGGGGAATTTTTTTTTTTTTTCCCCGGCTGGGTTTTTTTTTCCCCGGTCCCGGCCGGTCCGCGAGGCAACGATCGTCGCCAAAGTTTGGGCACGGAGCGGCGCAGGGACGGGGTTTTTGCAGGCAGGGCGATCGGGGAGGCCACGGGAACAGCATTCCCGAGGAGCCACGGGGCGAGGGCCGGTAGTAGCAGTCGGGTAGGGGGATGGGTTTGCCGAGAGCGGGGGGGGTGGTTAGCGGGGTAGCTGAATGAGAGGTGTGTTTGGAATGTGTGTGTGTGTGCGTGCATGGCTGTTTAATGTAATTTTTTTTTCTTCTTGCAGGTGGAGTATAGTTAGGCAAAAAAGCAATATAGAATAAAAAAACCCCAGCCGGGGGATTTTTTTTTTTTCCCCTGGCTGGGTTTTTTTTTCCCCGGTCCCGGCCGGTCCGCGAGGCGACGATTGTCGCCAAAGTTTGGGCGCGGAGCGGCGCAGGGACGGGGTTTTCGCAGGCAGGGCCATCCGGGAGGCTCCCGGGAACGGTGTTCCCGAGGAGCCATGGGGTGAGGGCCGGTCGTGGCGGTTGGGTAGCGGGATGGGTTTGCTGAGAGCAGGGGGTGGTTAGCGGAGTAGCTGAATGAGAGCTGTGTTTGGAATGTGTGTGTGTGTGCACGGCTGTTTAATGGAAAATTTTTTTTTCTTGCAGGTGGTGTATAGTTAGGCAAAAAACTAATATAGAATAAAAAAAACCCCAGCCGGGGGAATTTTTTTTTTTTCCCCCGGCTGGGTTTTTTTTTCCCCGGTCCCGGCCGGTCTGCAAGGCGACGATCGTCGCCAAAGTTTGGGCGCGGAGCGGCGCAGGGACGGGGTTTTCGCAGGCAGGGCCATCTGGGAGGACTCTGGGAACAGTGTTCCCGGGGAGCCATGGTGAGAGGGCTGGATGTGGTGGTGGGATAGCGGGACAGGTTTTCTGAGAGTAGGGGGTGGTCAGCGTGGTAGCTGAATGAGCGGGATGCTTAGAACGTGTCTGTGTGAGAATGACTGTGTAATGTAATGTGGGGTTTTTTGTTGCAGGTGGGGTAGAGTTTTTGGAGTAGTAAGGCAAGAAAACAATATGGAATAAAAAAATCCCAGCTGGGTTTTTTTCCCCCTCCTGTTGCTCCTCGCAGCGATGATCGTTGCCAAGGTTCAGGCATGGAGCGGTCCAGGGATGGGGTTTTCACAGGCGGGGTGATTTGGGAGGCTGATGGGAGTGGTGTTCTTGGCATCATGTATATCATGGTAGTCTCTGAACAGTTATGAATATATTTAGTAAAGATCTGATGGTAATATAGATGTGTGGAATGACCCTAAATGTTGGGAGGTAAAGCACCCCTTAGGGTTTATGAAGTCCATGAGCGTGTTTGTGTAATGTAGGTTCAATGAAGGTGTATTTGTTGGTTTTTTTTTTTTGAGGTTTAATTAGTAAGTAAAAGCTGATTTGTAATGTCGCCGTAGCAAAGGCACATTTGCCACGCTCGTAAGGTTTACTAAGGAAAGAAAGGTTTTGCGTGGCGTAGGCTCCTCGAAGTGGTATTTGCTGTAGGTTGTTATGTTATTAAGTAAGTAAAAGCTATTCTGTAATGTAGCATTAATAAAGGTGTGTATGTTGGTGTTGGCTCCAGTGTGGTTTTTTTGGGGGGGGGAATAAAGGCGTGTATGTTGGGGTCGGCTCCCGTGTGGTTTTTTTGGACATCTGAATTTGTCTCTCTCCCCGCCTGACTTTGCCCCCCTTTGCGTTAGCCGTCATCTGACTTTGCCCCTTTGTCTCCGGCTTTGTGTCTGTCTTTGTCTCTTTGCCTTTGACCGTGCGTGTCAGACTTTGACCGTGCGAGTCGGGGTTGGATGTTGCCTTTGACTGTGTGCATTTGACTTGGACTTTGTGTTGGACTTTGACTGTGTGCATTGGACTTTGTGTTGTAGTTTGTGTGCTGGACTTAGGGTTTGACTTTGAGTGTGCTGGACTTTGAGAGTGTGGATTGGACTTTGAGTGTCTGTCTTGGACTCTGAGTGTCTGTGTTGGACTTTGTGTTGGACGCTGAGTGACTGTGTTGGACGCTGAGTGACTGTGTTGGACGCTGAGTGACTGTGTTGGACGCTGAGTGACTGTGTTGGACGCTGAGTGACTGTGTTGGACGCTGAGTGACTGTGTTGGACGCTGAGTGACTGTGTTGGACGCTGAGTGACTGTGTTGGACGCTGAGTGACTGTGTTGGACGCTGAGTGACTGTGTTGGACGCTGAGTGACTGTGTTGGACTTTGTCTTGGACTTTGAGTGACTGTGTTGGACTTTGTCTTGGACTTTGAGTGACT